>NW_012140858.1:1288162-1295188 GCF_000956105.1 Propithecus coquereli | reverse complement strand
AATGTTGGCGAAATGACTTGTCAGGTATGTTGATATATAACAGAATGATTTGATTCTTAGTAACAGATTATATGAGATGAATCTGAATAGAGGAAAGAAAAGGGTTATGTAGCATAGGCATGAATAAAGGATAATAGAAGAAAAAAAGGAGTAAAATGGCAAAAAGATACAAAGATTTGAATTAAAAAAATCTGTTTCTGATGTGTATATTCAGAAAGGTATCCTTTTTTAAAAGTGGAATAAGTCTGAGGCTGGCAAGGTATATTCCTATTAAATTGTTGTCTTCATGAAAATTAAATGGAAAAAATGTTGGTGCTGTGGGATGACAGGTGATATTCTTTCCTGATCCTTGTAGTGCTAGCATTGAGGCAGCAGCTGTTGAATCTTATCTGACAGCTGGAGTCACAACTCTTTTGGAGCTGCTTCCTGGTCCAGACATTCTTATCTGTGCCTGTTCTGGATGTTCAGCTCCATTATAGGTGTTTCTTTAAGCAAATAGAAACACTGTGTGCCAGTAAAAATGCCAGATAGGAAGTATTTAAAATAATAATCTTACAAAGCCTGTTCACTTTAGCGAAGAATCCTTTGGAAATGCAAATCTTTATCTTATGGGTTCATCCAGACATGTATTTATAGGTTTGCTTAAAATACGGTATTCACGTGGATTATAGTGATGTAGGTTGTGTATCCCTTATCCAAAATGCTTGGGACCAGAAGTGTTTCAGATTTTGGATTTTGGAATATTTGCATTATAATTAATTGATTTAGCATCCCAAATCCAGTGAGCATTTCCTTTGAGGGCCATGTTGACACTCAAAAAGTTTTGGATTTTCGAGCATAGATTTTTGGATTTGGGATGCTCAACCCGTACAAACATACCCATAGCACTGTTTCCCTTGGTTCATCATCAATCAGGGAGTTACTGGAGTGAGGAACCGCACAGTGCTGCAGTATGCTAAAGTCGTTTTAGTGACTGACCAGTTGGGAAATGGCAGCCTAGGATTTGTCAGCGTGAGGTCTTCTCATAGCTTGTAAGGATTAATGCGACGAACTGGGAGATCCAATGCCAATGTGTAGTGTGTAGGTTTAAATAGGTTGAATGATTATTTTTTCTTCTCCGTGATAAGAAATTGCATATATGAGTGTTTTAGGTTAGGTCATGCTTCCTTGTATGAAGCCTACCTTAAAGCGAACACTTTGAATATGTTGGATTGAAATTCTTCCTCTGAGATACAGTACTTGGTCAAGTGTGATAGACACGTGGAGAAAGGATGATTTGGGTTTATGATTTCTTTGTTGTAACCGTAACTCCTTATCAGCCGTATGTTTTCGTTGAAGTCGTAGAGTATTTCCTTCATGCTCACTTGCTTTTCTCTTGTTGCGTTAGAATTTTACTATAATTTATGTTAAGATGGGCTATCCTCGCCTACCAGTGGAAAAACAATGTGAACTGGCCCCCACGCTTCTTACTGCCATGGAAGGGAAGCCTCAGCCACAGCAGGATAGGTATGGCTTCCTCAATCATCTTCTTTCCCACCTGCGAGAGTCAACAGTTGCTTTTCAAATATAGGCCCACATGTTTGGTTTTATTCGGGCAATTGGGAAGTCTTGAGCTGTTTTAGCTGATACATAATTGAATTTTCTGGGGTACCTCAAAGTTACTGTTTATTAATGCTATTATAAAGTTTCTTGATGTGAACATTGAAAAAATGCAGAATTAATATTTTAAAAAATCTAAATACCTTTTTTGGTCAATTATTTTTGAAACAGTTAATTTTATGACTGTGAAAATTAGAGGTAAAAATCCTTTACAATAAAGCGTTTCTATCTTAAAGTATATAAAGTTTTAGAGCAGTTTTCTTAAGGAATAGAGCATTTGTTTGTGTTAATATGGGGATTCGAGAGGTAGAAAGATTTAGATAACATCATTTGATTCTGGGCTTACCCAAAGGTTCTGTATTGTAGCCCTGTCATAGTGGGGATCATTACAAAGAGTGCAGAAGTTGTAGAGGAAAGATGAAGTTAAATAATGTTTTCAGTTGACTTTTTAGAGCATGTTCATTTCTAAAAGAAAGACCGCAATACAGAAGTTTACAAGTAAAATTAATAAACAATCACAAGCACTGTCTGAAATTGTTTTCATGTGTTTCGAGACTATTAAAAGGTGTTAGTGAAGGCAAGGTGAAGTGGCTCACGCCTGTAATCCTAGCACTTTGGGAGGCCAAGGCGGGAGGACTGCTTGAGCCTAGGAGTTCGAGACCAGCCTGGTGGTGCACACCTGTAGTCCCAGCTACTTGGGAGGCTGAGGCAGGAGGATTCCTTGAGCCCAGGAGTTTGAAGTTGCAGTGAGTTATGATACGGCACTACGCTCTACTCCAGGTGTCAGAGCGAGCCCGTTTAAAAAAAAAAAAAAAAAAGTATTAGTGAAAGAAGGAATTACTGATACTACATTACTGAAATTCACACAGTGGAAAATTTAATATTGTATTCAAAATATATGATTTTTAATTTTTTAGATTTAGAGTAACTTTACTTTAACTAATTGTGGAAGAGAAACATTTTGTTGAAAGGATATGTTGTCAGTTGAACTTTTCCTAAGATTTAATATAAAGTCTCCTGTGGAAACTTCAGATATCAACATTGAGCTCATTTTATGTACATTTTTTCAGATCTTTTTAGTGATGGGCCAGATTGCCTAAATACCAATTATCACTCAATAGACTGAGCTTTCAATTAGAAATACATCTGGCTGTCCCTAGATTAGGACTTCGTAAATTAGCGATTTTGAGAATGAATGGCTCTTGCTTACAATTGCCAGGTTTTGTTATGTGATTTTTGTTTTAGCTGTTATTTGCATGTCTAAAAACCTTATTTTTTAAGTAGTTGCAATAAATGTGATTGTTTTTTCAGCTTAATGCATCTTTTAATACCAACCCTTTTTCACATGAAATACCCTGTTGACTCATCAAAATCAGCTTCTCCATTCAATCTTGCTGAGAAACCAAAGACTGTGCAGCTGCTTTTGGACTTCATGCTAGATGTCCTTCTGATGCCTTATGGGTGAGTTAAAAAAACAAAAACAAAGTGACCTTGTTCTTGACTGCTTTTACTGTGTGGAGTTAAGTACTATCTTAAATGATTCAACTCTTCATTTGTAAATGGATGGATCTCTGATCTTTTTGCTGCAGCCCTGACCTCTTCTGAGCTCCAGCTCCGCTGCTTATTGGGTTTATATAATGCCAGGTTGTTGTTGTGATTTCAGGCTCTGCCTGTCCAAGCTGAGACCAGTCTTCCCCATAAAAATAGTTTTTCTTTTAAAATTACCATCAGTGTTATGATGGTTCTCCTCACCATCTAGGCATACAGTTATAAATTGTCTCCAGCTTTTCTCTTTGTTGCTACAACATCAGTTCCATAATACCTCTTTCCTCCTCTTTGTTGTCTTGGAACCATTCCCACTGCTACCATGTAGTTTTGTTTGGCTCTTTTCAACTCTTGTCACAAATTCTTTCTCTTTGGCTACTCTTCTTCAAACCCTTCTACACTTCTGTAGATAGACTTTCCTGATTTTAAAACACAGATCTTATTGGCTCACACCTTAAAACCGTTGGGCTCTCATTTTCCAGTCATTACATACACTCGTGCATTTCATGCACTTTTATATGTCCTTGCCTTTTTATTTTTTAAGAGAATGCAGTTTTCTCTACTTAGAATACTTCCTCATCAAAAAAGAATGAAAGAAATGCAAAAAGAAAACAACAATAAAAAACAGCTTTGAAAACGCATCCCACACTGGCTTAGATAGTAACTCTGTGTGTCTCTGACGTAATTTCTTGGCCTAGGCAGATATAATCGCACTATTTTTTATGTCATCATAGCACTAAACACCAACCTGTATGGCTGCTTTTTGTTTTCATTGCATTGTTGACATTTCCATCTCCCCTAATAGATTGTGAGCTCCTTGTACTCAAGACCTGTTTTATTGAGCTTTGGTCTCTGGCATGGTGCCCAGGTTGTGATTTGCTTCTAGCCTGTTTATTTTGTTTGGCTGCCGAAGAAATTTTTCTAAACTGCTGCTTTCATTGTGTTTCTTTCCTGATTACAAATATTAATATATATGTACGTGATAAACTTGGCACGTGGGATTCCATCTCATCTGTCTCTCAATCCAGAAACGAGAGTTCATCCTGTATGATTTCTTTCCTCTCCAGTTTATTCTCCTCTGCCTCTCTAGTTTGGTAGCTCAGTTTTCCTGACCTTCAGTGCTCCATGTTTACTCCCGCCATGTCTGTCATATCATTTCTTTTTTCTCTGTGGTTTCTTTGTATCTGGTAACATGGCAGGGGCTGTTACATGTGTTGTGTTGTTACTGCCTCAACTTATTCCATATGGCAGAGACTCAATCTTACATCTCCTTAGATTCCTGTCTTGTTCTTGGGATGATGTTTTGCACAGTGTTAGATGCTCGGTATTTACTGATTGATTTACTTAATGCCACCGGTCTTGCTATAACTTGGAAATAAATGAAAACTTCTTTTTATATTTGTTAAATCAGGAGGCAGCCAGAATTGACAGGTGATGATGGCTTTGGTAAATAAAACTTGAAATCCAAATTTAACTTAAGAACATAATGTACCCAAGCCAGTGAGTGATTCATCACATTTTTCTTACCAATGACAACTTGCTTCATTTTTATAAAAATATTAAAGTGATTCATTAATAGGTTTTTTAAAAATTGGTGAATTTAGGAATTGAATGAATATGACATGTAAGTAATGTAGAATAATTTATTATGCTCTCAGGTTCTAAGTGTTTTCTTTAACTTTTATTATAATGGATATTTTAATATCCAATATGATAATGGAATTCATTAGCATAGAATTTTAGTTTGAAGGAACTTGAATTAATATTTATATCAAAAATTTCATTTTGTAGATGAAGAATACCAGTTTAATTGGATCGAAATGAATTTATCAGAGATCTTATTTCTACTCTATAGAAGCTAAAAAAGAAACAGGATAATAATAACAAGGAGTTGCAAAGGGCTTTGAACATATAATGGGAAAAGCTCATTTTTGTTTTTCATGAGGTTTTGTCTTTGGGCGCTTTTGATTTTTTCATTTTGGGGGCATTGTGTGCTTGTGTGGTAGGTGGTTTGGAGGTTTCAGTGGGTTATCTAATGTAGGGATATAAAGAGCTCAGGGAGAATTGAAGGTGAATTACAACTTAGTAGAAATGAGAATGACTATAAAAATACTCTGCTTTGGGTATAAAATAATAGTACCTCCTACCCACTCCATCCCCACTCCAAGTCAGCAAACCTTTCTCTGTATTTGTTAACTAAAAACTCAAGTTGTGGTTGGTCCAGCATGGCTTATAGACCAATAGTTTATAGATTGAGAGTGATCAAAATCTTTATATTAATTATTGATAGTTGTTCATTTGTAACCAGGTTGAGTTTTGGTTAATTTGCTGAAGATACCTTTCAGTTTTTTTTGTGATAAAATTTTAATTTCAAGTGTATTCTTTTAGGAACATACTATAGGAGGACAGTGTATAATTGAATACTTAATATGTGTATGTACAATGTAAATGCATTTGTTTTTATACAAGGTTAAAGGTGTATTTCTTTTCCAGATATGTGTTAAATGAATCCCAGAGTCGCCAAAATTCATCTTCAGCACAGGCTTCTTCTTCAAACAGTGGGGGAGGTTCTGGAATCCCACAGCCTCCCCCAGGAATGAGCTTTTATGCAGCTAAACGAGTTATTGGTGATAACCCCTGGACACCTGAACAGTTGGAGCAGGTATCTCACATTGCGTGCTCATACCAGTACATGACCCTGTACACTTGCCCCCCTGAGGTCCATGAAACGTGTGACATAATTCCACTATATTCAGGCTCTCTAAAGAAATATATTTGAAAGGAGCAATTGATTAATATATTTTTTTCTTCATGTCAATTATTTGTTAAAGCCCTAGGGAAAGGGAGGAGTGGGAAATGCTCTGTAGTTTTTCTAATATTGCTTACATATGTCAAGTATAAAACACAACCCACTGATAAACTGAGTATGTTTAACTTCTGTTATTTTAGTTTTTAATTATAGGTTTAATAATCAACTAGCTCCTTTGGTGCAGTTAAAATATAATTTACATTATTCAGTTTTTTAGGGCTGTACATTTTGTAAAGTGAGGAACCCCTGTACTTCATGAGTGACAATGTGGGGGAAAAGCATGACTCCCTTTTATATTTCTTCCTGGGAATTTAAAAATCGGCATTAAGAATTTTATTCTGGATTTAAACAGGACACAGATGTTCTCTGAGCAGCTTTTAAAAATGACTGGTGCTCTACAGAGAAGGTGCCTCACTGTGTCTGTGTCATCAGGCACCTCAGGGAAGAACAGATGAGATCAGTATGTAATTATTTTGGAATTCAAGCAACATGGGTTAGTCTTCTAATCCTTCCTTTATCTCTCCATGGCAGTCTAAATAATTTGATCCTTTTCTTTTTGGGAATGTAAGTGACCATTGATCAAAAAACAGTGTTCCCAGGACAGGGAAAAAAAGGCAAGTGGGGCATTTGTGTCATTCACAATTTATAGTATGTGTTATTCAGTGAGAGTTATAGTTGATTAGATTTACTTCTTTATGTTTTATGGATTTCTTTTTCTCATTACATCATTATGTAAGAAAGAAAGGTAAATAGTAATAGAAGCTACTCTTTATTGAGTGTGATCTATGTGACAGGCACTATACTGAGTACTTTGAATACATTATCTCATTTAATCCTCACAGCAACCCAATAAGGTATAGAAATTGTTAGGTCCATTTTCTAAAAGGCACTGAAGTTTTGAGATTCACCAAAGTCTCACTCCTAGAACCAGGCTTTGAACCTAGTAGGTCTGTCTCAGGGCTAATGCTATAAATGCTTGAGAAAAATTATTGATACGCAATTATAATCTTACGTTGATCATTATTTGCTAAATTATAATGCGTTTTGTCAGTTTCATAATCTAGTGTGTGGAG
>NW_012140858.1:1284531-1285662 GCF_000956105.1 Propithecus coquereli | reverse complement strand
ATTATAAATTGAAATAATTTTTGGAAAGCAGTTTGTAATAAGTAATGAATCATAGAAATATTTATGTCTCTTTTATCTAAATCTTACTTCTGGGTGTTTATCCTAAGGAAATCATTCAAAAGAAGAAAAACATATTTAGAAAAAAGGTATAGATTTGTTCATTATATCATTTTCCATAATTGTTAAAAAAGTGGAAACAAATTCAGTTTTCCGCGGTGGAGATGTAGTTATGTGAATTACTGTATCTTTATGGAATATTATGTATGTGTCTGCCAAAATAATTATAACAATAATATAGCGACATGTAAATTGCCTCCAATTAATGGCAAATGAATAAAACAGAATATAAAATAGCATGTATACTCACTGAATTTTAAAAAAGACATGTTCAAAGATTGAAGAATAATTTGAAAAAATGGAGATATTTGGCTTAGTTCTTTGGTAGTTCTTTTTTGAATTTTAATGCTTATATAATACGATGATAGAAGATAATAGAACATGAATAAGATCATAAAGCTTTGTAAAGGCTGCATATGTTATAGTTTTCCCTCTCCAAGAAAAGCAATACAATTAGATGTAACAGAGTAAGGAAATTAACTTCACCGTGTCTTAGTTTGCTTGTTGAGACATATGTGTGTGGTGGTGGTTGGGAACGGCTTACCACTACAGAGCGTGTAAGGTGGCATAGAGGAAGAGGAGGTAGTTACAGAGTTAATTCTGGTCTTGCCTCTTGCTGATTGTATGAATTTGGGAGGTTGCTTAACTTTGCTGGCCTTAGACTCTCTAAAATAAGAAAGTTGGACTAGATTGTACTTAATATTCCTCCCAAATCTAAATTTCTTCGTTGGTTTATAACTGAATCTTTCTGGTATCTCTTTCAAGGAATTTGATTATGAAGTATCAGAAGAACCTTACTTTAAAACTTCATGTTGTGTTTGAACTGGCACCATTTTTTACACCATATAGTGGATTTCTTTGGAAATTCAAATGTGATGCTTAAGTATTCTAATTAGTTTTGGTTGTGTCTATTAAAACAAATGTATGCATTTTTTCCATAAAAATAATATAATGTTAAGATTTAAAAAGTGAATTGAGAATATATAATCTCATTTTGTCAAAAAAATTACCAAG
>NW_012140858.1:1281594-1282841 GCF_000956105.1 Propithecus coquereli | reverse complement strand
AGCCATAGGCAGTATATAGCCAAATGAGGGTGGCTGTGTTCCAGTAAAATTCTGTGGATATGATGTTTGAATTTCTTATAATTTTCAGATGTTACAAAGTATTACTTCCCTGATTTTTTTTTAATCATTTAAAAATGTAAAAATGATTCTTTACTCACAGGCCTTATCAAAATAGATGGTGGGCCAGATTTGGCCCGTGGGCTCTAGTTTACAGACCCCTGGTCTAGAATCTAGATCAAAATATGGGTTCTTCTGAAACTTTGAACAAGTAAGACTTTTGCTTAATAAGTTCCTTCAGTTCAGTGTGTTTAAAAGTATTCTAAGTCCAAAGCCAGACACAAAAGGGTTGTTTGCTTGCTTGCTTTCTTGCTTTTTGAGCCATAAATAGTTATTTTAGAAATAATATTAGCTCCAGTTAGATTAAATTGAGTGTAGTATGGCAGAAAGAACAATGAATTGAGAATTGGGACCACTGGATTCTAGCCTTACATGGCAGCACATGAATGTGTTGGGGAGGAGAGGTTTATCTAATCATACACCTTCTCTGGGCCTCATGTTCTTTGTGTAAAAAATGAAGGGATTTGATTAGACTAGTGGTTCTCAGGGTGTGGTCCATGGACCCTTTTGGGGTCACAGAGAACCTTTTAGGAGGTCTGCAAAGGCAAGAGATTGTTGGTCTTTTTTACCATGCTGATATTTTCACTGATGGTACAAAAGCAATGGTATACATGCTTGGGTCCTACCACAAATCAAAGCCATGTCAACAGATGACTAGCAGTCATTCTATTCTTCACTGTTGTGCACTCAGGTAAAAATAAAAATAAAACTCGGCTTTACTTAATAACATCTTTGATGAAGCAGTAAAAATGATTTTACCTGAAGAGTAGGCAGGAAGACTATATGTTATTGAGATGGGTATCTGGCTGATATTTTCCTTAATGGGACAAATGATGTTGTCACTGCAAGAAAAATAATCAAAGTGATTTACTGGCAATGTTAAAAGTTGAGCTTTCAAGCAAAAATTAGAATTTTGGGAAACTTGTATTTATCCGGCACAGTGACTTACCAGCTTATCAGTACTTAATGAATTTTTCTGATGAGATTAGTGGTGATATTGGCACATGCTTTTCTTTCTTTTTGGGTGGTGTATAGTGAAACATTGCTTGACTCAGTGAGCCAATATTTTTCAAATGACCAGTGATGTTACAGAAGCATACAAGGGTAAGGGACACATTTCAAAATGCAAG
>NW_012140858.1:1280042-1281544 GCF_000956105.1 Propithecus coquereli | reverse complement strand
TATTAGTGGTTGTCACATTAAGAAGGAATAGGGATATGGTACAGATTATAAGGAATTTTATTTTCTATTGTATTCATTTATGAATTTTCACAACAAACATGTAATTAGAAAGCTGAAACTAGAAAGTTAGAAAGAGGAATGGTAGAAGGAACAGTAAAAATTATCCTTATTATAGTAGTTAACCACTCCTAAGCTTTTAGTTTGTCAAAAATCTCTAAACCTGAAGTATGATAGAAGGGAGACAGTAGTGGAGTTTGAGGATTAGTTTGTATCAATCAGCTGAGGAAAGATGTAAGTGAATAATATCTAAAATAGAATTGTAGCCTGTCTTTGAGGATAGTGGGGTTGTGAATATTCAAAGAAGAGGCAGATCGATAAACTATGAAAGAAGAGATGGATCAGAAAAGCAGTCAAAGCAGCATGATAAATTGTGTTTGCCCAAGTACAGCTTGAAAGCTTGAAAGAAGAACCAATGCCGAAAGGCAGGGAGAAGATAGTATGGTAAAACCTCACCAGTCAAGTGAAAGGGAAGATTGTATTATTGCTAGGTTTATAAAATGATGGGGTGGGGTTTGATGCAGAGGATAAGAGCCAAATGCCAATCACCTTATAGCCTAATTCACCTTATTGAGGATCCCAAATAGGAATAACTTTTAGTGACTAATGGCCCCATGACTGCTCTGCAGAATTAGGTGCTGCAACTGCTAGTGTGTGCTGGTAGATAAGGGACGCTGGGGATCAAAGTGACAAAACATTAGAGAAATACAATGGTTTGCAAGATTCCTAGGATTTGGCTTTAATTTCAGGGTAAAAATTTTTTTTGTCACATTCCAATTTCCAAGTGGTTAAACAGAATAATCATACCCTGCCCTGGGGCTCTTGGAACAACTGTAAATAACTCTGCTTTGTTGGAGTTGCTCTGTGGCATTGGCCCTGAGAGCCTATCGCTGTAGGAACAAAGTCCAGTTTTCTTTTGTGGTACCAAATTGGGCCATTGGATACAATAATCTGTTGAATCAAGGTAAGATAAATGATTTGTATTTTTTTGTTGTTTAAAAACGAACATTGTTAGAAGTTGGTCCCTTTCCTTTCCTTTTCTTTTCTTTTATAATGTCAATTGCCCATTCCATTTGTGTGTTTGTAACATTTTCTGTTGGTAATAAATATTGGGGCTATAATTTTTTGAAATCATTGCAACGAGAAGAAAAAGTAATTTTAACAACCTGTGTTGAAACCTTCCATAGCTTAATTGACTGGAATAATCCTGCCATCATTAATAAGATGTACAAGGTATACCTTGGAGATATACCACTGAAGACAAAAGAGGTAGGTTGTTTTGATTTATTCTTACATTAGCATAAAAAACATTTTGGTGACATAAACTGTATCTATTGGTACATTTTTCCTAGTTATTTTGATTTAAGCTGAGTCTATGCTATATGAAATACTAGTTTTAAGCCATGCTAGTCAAGGTGAATTAAAATCTCTTGGTAACTTAGTTT
>NW_012140858.1:1269865-1270487 GCF_000956105.1 Propithecus coquereli | reverse complement strand
TTCTTTTTTAAGGCTGGTCAAGTGAAGCAGTGGGAGTGGAGAAGGAACAAAGGAATCTGTAACTGGTTGTGATCATTTAGTTGTAAACACCACTGCACTCGGACGGACCAGCCTATTTTTAACATATGTACATCTTAGATAGCGATGCCTTTTTTTTTTAATATTTCACGATATCTAGTATAGTGACATATATATTATAGATTATAAAGCAGATACTCAATATTAGTCTGTAGCTTACATGTTATTGTTAAAGAAGCTCTGAATACTGCTAGTAGTTTTAGGAACAGGAGTATTGTTTTTGTTTTGTTTTTTAAGTGTAAGGGTAGTCCTCATAAAAAGCAGGAATTTGAGGGGTTTAGATATTTTTGATGTTGATGTTTAATATATGAACTTGCTGGTTGCTGCATAGGAGTCATCTACATGATCTTTTTGCCCTCTAGATGTGATTTCACAATACATGGAGCACATGTACCCTGACTGCACACTTGTAGAATGTTCTAATTTTGTTGTTTTCTTTGAACCTTTTATTATAATTTGTCCTGAATTACTACACGTAATTAAGAAACTTAGTTTTCCTGAAATGGTCTTATCTGTTAGTGTCCCATGTGTGGTATGGAATGGC
>NW_012140858.1:1267658-1269775 GCF_000956105.1 Propithecus coquereli | reverse complement strand
AATATTCATATTATACAAACCAAAGCTCTTTGGAGTCTTTCAGTAATTTTTAAAGAGTATAAAGGGATCATGAAACAAAGAGACCACTGTATTAGATGAGTTCTCCTGACTTTTTTAGTTCAGAGAAATTTTGAAATACTGAGTTATAATCAAACATATTTTCAACAGGGAGCAGTTCTGAAGCCAGAGCTGAAAAGGGACCCCGTCAGCACGAGAGTCAAGTTAAAGATTGTTCCTCATCTCCTCCGTTCTAGACAAGCTGCTGAAACGTTCCCAGCTAACATTCAGGTAATTTGTTCTTTCCAGACAGAAATGGCCTATCTGTTAACTTTTATGTCTGTTTAATTAGAGAAAGGACTGTGTTAGTGAGTATTCAGGAAGTAGGTTGATGTATATATAATAAGATTAATGAGATTCTTTTTTTCCGTCTTTAAGTTTGCTGTTGAATGATTTTTAAAAAATGTATTATAGAGTATATACAGGTGAGCACTCCTAAATCAAAAATCCAAAATGCTTCAAAATCTGAAACTTTCTGTGCATCAACATGACACCACAAGTGAAAAATTCCCAGACCTTATTTCATGTGATAGGTTGCAGTTAAAATGCATTCAAGACCTTGTTTTATGCACAAAATTATTAAATATTGTATAAAATTACCTTCAGGCTTATGTGTGTAAGGTCTGTATGGAACATAAATGAATTTTGTGTTTAGACTTGGGTCCTAGCCCCAAGATATCTCATTGTGCATATGCAAATATTCGAACAAAAAAGTCTGAAATCCAAAACAGTTTTGGTTCCAAGCATTTTGGATAAAGGGACTTTCAACCTATATTATATATGGTTTCCATTTACCCTAAAGGAATGGCAGAAATCCGTTTCAAACTCATGAAAGACCATATATGCAAGGGTTTACCTTGGCTATGTGTTGTATTTCATTGGTTTATATGTTTGTCTTTATGCCAGTACCGTATTGTTTGATTACTATAGCTTTGTTTGTACTAACTTTTGAAATCAGAAAGTGTAAGCCCTCTTGCTTTGTTCTTCTTTTTCAAAAGTGTTTTGACTATTTGGGATCCCTTGAGCTTCCATGTGAGTTTTAGAATGGGTTTTTCTATTTCTGCAAAAAAAAAAAAGTTGGGATTTTGGTAGGGATTGCATTGAATTTGTAGATCGCTTTGGTTAGAAATGCTGTCTTAACAATATTAAGTATTCCAATCCACTAATATGGGATGTGTTTTTGTTTATTTATGTCTTTTTTATTTGCCTTTAGCAATGTTTTGTAGTTTTCATTTTACAAGTTTTTCACCTCCTTGTTTAATTCCTAAGTATTTTATTCTTTTTGGTACTATTGTAAATGGAATTGTGTATGTAATTTTTTTTCAGATTGTTCATTGTTAGTATAGAAAAGCAACTGATTTTTGTGTGTTGACTTTGTATCTTTTGTATACCTGCCTGTAGTGTATAATTCTTTCAGAATGCTGCTGAGGCTGGGCATGGTGGCTCACACCTGTAATCCCAGTATTTTGGGAGGCAGTGGAGGGAGCATTGCTTGAGGCCAGGAGTTTGAGATCAACCTGGGCAACATAGTGAGACTCCCATCTCTACATAAAAAAAAAAAAAAAATTTGGTGGTGTACGCCTGTAGTTCCCACTACTTGGGAAGCTAAAATTGAGCATATTCAAAGATAAAACTCAATGTCCATCACCCCCCTCGTAAACATTCTTCCTTTTGTTATAGTCTTACATGCTCATTTCTAATGATGGCATCACCATTCTCCTACATGGTTTGTCCTGCCCCTTTCTTTACCCATCTGTACATCACAGAATCTTTCAAGGTATCATCCAGATGAGTCTCTTCTTTCCTGATACCTATGCCTGTAAGTAGGCATGTCTTATCTTACCTCAGTTCTGAATATATATAAAAGCACCCAAAACAGTTCTTCACTTATGTATACCATAAATTTTCTTTTTCCCAGAGAACATTAGTGTTCTAAATTAATCCTTCTGCTTCTATTATCTTAATCATATTACACTATGTAATATGACTATCAGATTAATGGTTAAAAAAAGTCTGTTTCAAATAATACAGCACTTCATTATATTTTCTCCTTTATCATT
>NW_012140858.1:1262926-1266087 GCF_000956105.1 Propithecus coquereli | reverse complement strand
GAATTAAAGGCATAAGTTGAAATTTATTTTGTGATTTATTTCCATATGAGACTATTTAGATTTGGCTTGTATTGGGAAACAGTGTTAATTCTTAGGGGCTGAGATTTTACTGATTAAAAATTCTGTCAAAACATGCATTCAGTAAATTTTTGATTCCTTAACCTAAGTGGATGAGGATTCCTTGGATTGGATTGTAGATTTTTGAATCCTATTTTCCCTGCTGTATTTCTCTCACATCTCCAATATTTAGGAGAATTTGCTAATAAAAAAGGTAAGGTTTTGAGAACTTTAGTTAGCATGATTTTCCTCAGTCTTAGCTAAACATGAATGCATGTTTGCAATAGTTTAGTGAGACCGAGCTCTTACCATTTGAAGTGAGAATTGAATTTGAATCCTAGTTTTGTTCTTTGGTGAGTTACTTAAATTCTTTGGACCTTTGTTCTTTATCGGAAAAATGAAAATAATACTGCCACCTCATTGGATTATTGTGAATTTTAAATGAGTTAATACCCGTAAATTGTTCAGCACAGTCAAGACGCACTAGTAGATATTATTAGTGAAAAGCTGTTTATTTGTTGTGCAGCTGTGTTTTGAGGGGCAGGTAGGCCTGGTTCTCCTAGCTTCTTTCTCCTGTTGAATAATGCTTGCATGTTAAGGTCTAGGGGAACCTTTCAGATTATTTTTATGGTATAAATAGATGCTTTGGAGTCATTGGTAGGAATAAAAATACCTTGCGGCTTTTGGGGAGAAACTGTATATTTAAAAATAGGTTAGAAAGGCCAGATAACCAGAGGGCCACAATCCCTTTACCTCCAGATGACAGCTGCATGTCTTTTCAATAGATGAATCCATAAGAGTGGTCATTTTAGTATAGAAAGATGAATCCTAGGTTAAATGTATAAACTTCAATTACCAGAAGTTTGTTACTGTATTCTGAGTAATCAGTTAGACTGTGGGTTTTCATAAAACCTTGTAAAATTCTATCTGTATCTTGAGGAGGGAACCTCGATAATTTACATGATGACTGCGACCTCCTTAATTTTTTTATGGTGGAACATAGGAGAGGAAGTTGTTTATTATAGTACATATTTTTAGAAAATCACACTACAACTTACTGCAGTTTTGGTAAGAGAGGGAGGATCCTACTCTGTTAGAATAGTGATGAATTTTCCGTTGAGTTTAACTGTTTTCCTAATGCCTTGAAGGTAAATACTGGCATTTGCAGGTCACATGGTGCTGAAAATACCTTGAACTCAACACTAGCTAAGAGAAACTTTTCCTGTATGACCACTGCATTTTCCTTTTGGAATGAGTTATGGATGCAAGGTTTTGTTTTGTTTTCCCTTTTAGTAGTGTGATGGATTCTGGGTTTGGATATTTTTGTTGTTGTTGTTGTTCAGATGCTAATATCATGCAGTTAGGCAGAGTGAGACGTAGGTTCAACAAGGAGTAAAATAATGCATGTAATTGCAGCGAAAAGGTTTTGCTGTTTACTGTATTTTTTGTTTTGTCTGTTTTTTGTTCTTTCTTTTCCTTTTTTTTTTTTAATTTCAAGGACCCTAAACTACTGTCAATGGCATATTCAGCTGTTGGAAAACTCTCCAGGTGAGTAAACTCTTTTTTAGTGAGAGATACCCTGTTGGTAAACTGAGAATAATTATGTGGCATTTAATAATGGACGGAGAATACATTTGTTGTGATTCTGAGAGGAAATGCATTTAGTAGTCATAGGTTGTTTAGAAATGTCTTCTTTGTAGTAGAAAAAGATAGGAGACATTTTAATTTACATTTGAAGATATGTTACCATATTAAATGGGAGTCTTGTGATGAGATTTTGAACCGATTGTGTCATAGTGGGTTACTCTTTTTTTTTTTTTGTACCCTAGAGACATTTGATTGACCTTAAGTGTTTTTGTTGCTACTTCTACTAGTCTTTATAATCCCAGTAATTGAGGTTTTTCTAGTGATTCTCTTTTCCGATAGTGTTTATGCTTTTGAGTAGCCCTGTTTCCAAAGCCAGATTTTTTTTTTTTTTTTTGCTCAGTATGATTTCCTCATTCCAGTTCCTCCTGGTTTCATCTTCATTATATTTTAAAGCAGGGAGATAGAGGTGAAGCATCCTCAGTGGCACCATGTGTTGCTTCTGCCCCAGCGCAGGTTTTGTATTGGCCTGTATAGACTAGGTCTCGCTGTCCTGTATGGTACAGGGGAAGAAGCTTCAGGGTTCAGAAGAAAGCCACCCTGGATCAACTGATTCAGTGTAGGGTTGTTGGCAAACCTTGTCCCTTTTCTGTTGGCATGAAATCGCAAAGCCCCTTATTACAGTAGCCTTTAGTTTAAATTATAATTTAGTCTTAGCTATTTTTTTCATGTTAAAATCAGAAATGTTAACTGAATGCATGGAATGCTGTAGAGGGACTATCTGGAAAATATGTATAATAAGGGTTTTTTTGGATTAGAGAGTTGAATTAAATACTTACTTTTAAAATATTCGGCTTTTGGGAGAGGTAATCTAATGATGCTGACAATTGTGTTCAGAGTGAGTTCAGAACTCACTACGAGTTCAGAAAATTTGTGCTTAGTTTCACTTTCTCCCTTTTTCATCTCATGAAAATTTATTATTATAATAGTAATGATACTCTTATATTCTCTTACAGTCGAATGCCCCATTTATTCACTAAGGATATAGCTCTTGTGCAGCAGCTTTTTGAAGCCCTGTGTAAGGTAGGAAAAGAGCTGGTAAATGTATACTTTCTGTTTTGGATGCTCACCTGGAAACCCAACAGGGAGGGAAATGCTGTTTTTATCGTCTGTATAGGAAGAGCCCGAGACTCGACTTGCTATTCAAGAAGCATTATCTATGATGGTTGGAGCTTATAGCACTTTGGAAGGAGCACAGCGAACTCTCATGGAGGCACTTGTGGCTTCATACTTAATAAAGGTAGGTCTGTGTGAGCTATAATACCTGGTAGTATACACATTTCACATTTTTAAGAACAAAATTTGAATTGCTTTCTCCTTAACTGTTTTTGATAATTGAGAGGAATATTTGCTTTCACTTGGACTGTGATTTATGATCTGTTTTTAATTCTTCAAGGTGAAAATTTGATTTTAGGGAAGAATTAGTGGTAGTGATGTTTATGTTTAAAGCCTTTCATGTG
>NW_012140858.1:1260336-1262138 GCF_000956105.1 Propithecus coquereli | reverse complement strand
GGCCTCCCAGAGTGCTAGGATTACAGGCGTGAGCTACCGCGCCCGGCTGAAAACTGTTCTTAATGCCGTATTCTCTAAGTAGGAAATGTTTTGTCATCTTCTGGTAGCTGAGCTCTGTAGTCCATTGGGGTAGAGTTCTGTAGGTAACATTGTCAGAGAAAAGCAGAAGAATGAAAGACAAATTTCATATGTCAAAATGAATCTGTAGGAAGTAAGCCTGTGTTATCATAAATGCTCTTCTTCTATCCTCTTTATTTGTCATGGGTGTTTGTAGACTTTTGAATATTTATAGATATACACATATGTATATATAATATGTGATATACGAAATAAAATATGTATATGCTTTAGTCATTTCTTTGTCCTCCATTTTGGGAGTAGAAAGAGAGAGATTGAAAGAGGGAATGATGTGAAAAAGTACTGGTGAGATTAAGATAAATCGTGTCCTACTGAAATTAAGCTGACATGATTTAATACATTTGTATTGAGGGAGTTATTAAAAGTTCCGAAAGGTGTCTAGTTTCTCTGGAAATAGGACAGGATTAAGTTACATACATTCAGAAAACTTGCTACATAGAGAGTCCTTTGTCAGTGCTCCTGGTGTCCATTGCTCATGGTTCATGGTCGTATGTCACGGACAAAAATGTTTAGGCTTCCTTGGAAGCTCA
Organism: Propithecus coquereli; assembly: GCF_000956105.1. Classification (NCBI taxonomy): domain Eukaryota; kingdom Metazoa; phylum Chordata; class Mammalia; order Primates; family Indriidae; genus Propithecus; species Propithecus coquereli. Next base: position 1,261,470 of record NW_012140858.1, on the reverse strand, counting down.
TTAAAATAGACTACCTAAAACTTTGCCTAGGTAACCTTAAAAGGAAGTGTGAAGCTTACATAAATGCTTATAGATACTGGTTCTACTCATGCAGATCAAATCATATAACAATATTACCAAGCCAAAGCTAGTTTCTTTTCACAGACTGTATTTAAAGGGGCCAAACTCTAGGCTAATTGTATAATTTAGACTAGTCCTTAATATGGTTGCTCTTTAATGTAGCTCAAGGAATGCTAAATAGCCAGAACACCCGAATGAGTGGGACAGTATATATTTCTTAATGTCTCTCTTACCTCATGTGTGTTATATGCTCGAGGAATGACCTGGGGGAAGGTACAGGATAATAAAGCTTCAGGATCAATAGATTCTAAAGCTACTTTGCTGGTTGAACTTTGTATCCATAGATTATTAATCTAAATAAATTGAATATATTTATATAGTTGAAACTTGCTCTGGAGTCAGTTTTATCTCTAGAGCTAATCTGAGAACATTGGAGGTATTTTGTTTCAAATTCATGGGAATTCCAAGTAAGCTCTGTTTGTGTTCCCTGCAAAATACCTGAATTTCACTCATGTGCCTGATAGTTCGAGAGTTAGAGAGGCAGAGGTGGTACCCAGAAACTGTCACAGTGACCCTGGCCCCAGGTTTTGGCTGAGGATGGACACGTACAGAGACATTCTCTAGCTATGGTCTTTATGGGTCTTCCTGTTTTACTTGGAGGATCCTCTTAAATCATAAAAGTACTCTTTAAGTAATGCCACTGTCCAAAAGATTTTTAAACAATATAAAGATTTTGAATACATTGTCTTGATTTTATTGATTTAGACACATATATCAAAGTATCAGCTCAAAATTTTGAATTGTATACAATTAGAATGACTCATCTTGACTGGAATGAATGGCTGGTTATTGAATTTTCTTTCTTTCTTTTTTTGATGGGATCTCTATGTGTTTATGTGTCAAATAGCCTGAAGTTCAAGTTCGACAGGTTGCTGTAAAATTTGCCAGCACAGTGTTTCCCTCGGATCATATACCTTCCAGATATTTGCTCCTGTTGGCTGCAGGAGATCCGTAAGTTTCAAAGGATATTAATTTGAATTTGGGTTCATTTTAAATTTATTTGAAAATTACTAA
>NW_012140858.1:1228913-1259811 GCF_000956105.1 Propithecus coquereli | reverse complement strand
TATGTATACATATTAAAATGACTCTTATCAAATCTATTATATATCTTATAGTCAGTGACATCTTGAAATCCTGGAAGCACTCTAATATATTTCATAATATTAAGCTATTACTACATCTAACATTTAGAATTTTTGCATCGTTTAAGTGAGATTCTTAAATATTTTTTTATTTTTTGTTATCAAGGATTAGCCTTACCTTGGGGGGTGAAAAGCCTCATTCGTACTGAGGAATGGTTTAAATAAAATTATGCATCTTTTGATGATTTGAATAGACTTGCCCATAAACTTATGGTCCATTTTAAAAAAAATGGATGATTACTTGATAACTGTTTCCATAGTCTAGTTGGAAGTGTATGCCTCGCATGCCATTTATTTTCTTTCCTATAAATTGTATATATTTTGCTGTGATTTATTTGTTTGTTTTTTTAATTGGATATCACAGGTTATTGAGAGACTCCGACTTTTGACTGCTGATCTTGGCTGCTGCTTCTCATACAGTGCATTTAAATTTGGTTGAAGTGACTTTGGATTGTTAATCTTGATTCTGGTGCTCTGCTGCTTCTTGCTTTTTTTTACATTATTTTCTCAACCACAGGCCACACAGTACTGTGGCCTGGCAGTCAAGATGGCAGTTCATGTTAGAGCCAGAATTTAAGTCCAGGGAGTTGGACTTCAGAGCTCTCAACCGCTGTGCCTTGTCTCTGAGTGCTAAAAATTATTTTTATTTAAAAAACCAAAACCAAAGCATAACTAATTCAACAGTTTTCCTTCTGTAGTTTAGTTAAAAGCATCCCAGTCAAATGAAAATACTCTGGCAACTTGAGGCTTTATTTATTTTATTTTTTTAGAGATGGGTTTCCCTGTGTTGTCCAGGCTGGGGTGCAGTGGCTGGTCACAGGCATGATCATAGCATATGGCAGCCTCAAACTCTGGCTGTAAGTGATCCTCCTGCCTTTCAGCCTCCTGAGTAGCTGGGACTACAGGCGCATGCCACCGTGCCCATCTTTGAGGCTTTATTTATTCTTTTTTGTCAGCTCTTTGTTGTTAGGAAAACTAGATACAATTCAGAGGCAATTAAGGACTTAAAAGATCCTTTTTATAGTATCTGAATAAGATTATTGCTGAGGTCAGTCTCTAGGTTGTCTGCAATTAGTTGGGTTTTACATTTTACACATTAATGTCACTTATCAGTTACCAGTTGTACAGAATTATAGCTGAATACCTTAGCAGTATAAGAGTTTGGGTGGAGTATATAGAACACTGGGCAGTCACTGAATTTTAAAGTATGTATTATAGTTTATGATTTGGCTCTGGCAGGGTAAAGCATACATGTAGATATTTACGTAATGAATTGCAATATCCTATTTTGTTTTTTTCTGAGAATAAAATTCAAAGATGCAAGCCAGATGACTGTCCAAATCTCATGAAATTTCCAAAAAGAAGTAATTTCTTATAATGTATTTTATTGACGATATTCTAGATAGCCAAGAATATATTTAAGACATTTTCTCAGAATTCCAGCTGCCAGATTGCTGTTCTTATTCTTCAAATGATTATTTTTTAATTGGTGAAGTTTAATTTTTATTCTTACTTATGTTTCTGAAAGACGAGAAGAAGTTCATGGAGAAGCACAACGGGTATTACGGTGTCTTCCTGGTCGAAACAGAAAAGAAAGTGCTTCTGAGCAGATGCCTTCTTTCCCAGAAATGGTATATTATATCCAAGAAAAGGTATGACATTTAACTTCACATAATTTGTTTGAATCATATAATGGATGATGAAAATAAACATCCATTTTTAAGTGAAAAAATGTAATTACTAAATGTTGAATTAGAAAAGTTTCTAGCAATGTTAATGTTAATATTTATAATAAGAGGGTGGTACAAAGTAAGGAGAACTGTAATTCTCAATGTAATTGGTATGTTTTGCCTAAATATGAGTTACTTCTAATTCTTTTCATGCTCATCAACATTTTGGCTGTGTTAAAAAATTTTTCCCCTTAGTATGACATGCCTAAAAATTCATCTCCTGTGTATTTTTAAGGGCATTCTTCAGGGTATTATAAGTTTAAGGATGCTTCAGAGAGCAGTTTATGCTTTTTCCACTGTGATCGTAAGAGAACATCCCACCTGCTTTTGCAAGCCTCTGCTTTTGCAGAGTGTGTTTTGCTGGTAGATCACAACATCGGCATAATGATTCCTCAGCCTTGACTCTGTCTCACTTTTTACATCAGTGTTTCCTTGAATATGCTGGAGGATACTGTTGTGCCTTTCACCTCTACTGGTGGCCGTGACTTTTTGCTGGGTAGGCACCTTAAGGGAATTGGAGGTCAGCATGGAGCAGCATGATTCTGTTTTCCATAGCGCAGTCATTTGTGATCAGGAGATTCTCTGTGCTCTTATTTTCGTCCTACCTCCATTATTAATGAAAATAACTGGCATGCAGTGGCCTAGGGTGACCATGTCAGTAGATGTCTGGAATGGTTTATTCTTTTTTAAACAAGCCAGTAAAAACACTGGGGACAGGGAAGGCAAAAAACTGTTATTTGGGATGTGAGGGACATGAAAAATCAGCATAATTAATAGGAAAATGTTTTGATTAGAAAAAGACAGAAGCAAACCTTGGACATATAGCTGGAAATACAGTTGTTTTCGAGTTGAGGAAGAGCACATGTGCTCAATTTTTCAGTAATTGTTTGTTTTGGGCTTTCTTAACTTAGGCTTCCCATCGAATGAAAACTCCAGTCAAGTACATGACTGGGACCACTGTCCTTCCATTTAACCCGGCAGCTTTTGGAGAGGTAGAACTTTCATGTATTTCTATTTGCTTTTTGTTAAGGTTTTAAAAGATTATGCTACATACACCCAAAGAGATGTCTGTCATTTTTTGTGTTCTAGGTAAACCCATATTGTGGTGTCATTGTTCTTCACTAGGTTGTTTATTAAAAAAATAATAATTTGGTAATTGGTATTATTTTAGTTCATAGTGGAGTCTATAAATATATTTATCTCTTTGAGATACTTTTTGTGAAAGAACTGGATGCTCTGTAGTAATTACTGTTGGGATTTTGCAGCAAGTTAGACTTGAGTTTTAAAGCCAACATATTGTTGAGGTTGTTTGGGTTATTTAGTTTTGAAGGTTGGAGAGGATTAATTTACAACTGTTATTGAGAGAAATTCTATTTTCTAGATCATTCACTTGCACTAATTAAATTACAAGAGATAATCTTGTTCAGAGTGAGTAAGAATATTCACAGTGAGTTGCTGCCTGTCTTATTTTAGCTATCAAGGAAAGAGCTTCCAGAGGACTCCTTAGTAGCCAGTTTATATTAGAGGTTTTTATAGGGTCATATTCTCCTGTAGATGATTCGAACCCGTTTTCTCAATTCTTGTGTCAGTGGAGATTAAACACAATGGGAAATATACAGGAATAGGCCATTTGCCCCAGATTTATGCCTAGTCACATATAAAGTGACTTTTAAAAAGTAATGATTTTCATTGTAATTTTCAGACCTTAAAAGTTAAGTTTGTGTTTTAACTCCATTAAAAATACTCTTTGGATTTGTAAAAGCTTGTTATGTAAGTTTTGTTCCATTGTGTTAATTTAGTTGACATAGTGAGTCATATTTTATGGCTTCCATGAGGATTGGAATAGCTTTATGAAGGAGGGTGGGAGACTCAAAACTGGAAATTGTCACTTTGAAGAGTACCCTCCTACACTGACTTTTGGAGAAGCTTAACTGGCATGCCTCTTCCTTTTGTTTTTAGATAGTTTTGTACCTGCGCATGTGCCTAGCTCACAGCGCGGGGGTGGTGCCCACCTCTCAGAGTTTGGCTGATATGCAAGATCACGCCCCAGCCATTGGACGCTATATACGGACTTTAATGTCAGGCAGCCAGACGACATCTTCATCATCTTCTAATAAGAGTGGGGAAACCAACCCTGTTCAGATTTACATTGGCCTGCTTCAGCAGTTGTTAGCAGGTGTTGGAGGTAGGAAGTCGTGATAGTGACATTAAAGCATTTAAGCATGAGTCTAATTTTAAACTCAGCTAAGAATTTATAGCACAATTATTCTCTCTTCACTTCTGTAACTTAACATTAGTCTTTGTTTCTTTTCTAAACTTATCTGATTCATTCTTGATACACTTATTCTATCTTCAGAAAGAAATGCTGACAATAGATAATATATTTTTACTTTGGAAGTGTGTGTGAAGAACAAGATAATCCCTTTTTATAGATAACTAATTTGTAAATTTGCTGCATTGAATTACATACTATGTTTAGGTTGTGTAATTTGGGGGTTTTTTGGTAGAACTGAGGGAATGTGTGCTAAAGCAGTAGCCTTATACATTAAAGGAATTTAGTGATCCCTGTATGTTCATTGCTTTTCTTGAAATTTAAAATAGTACCGTATTCTTGTTTAGGTTTGCCAGTTATGTACTGTCTGTTGGAAGCTGTGTCAGTGTATCCAGAAAAACTGGCTACCAAATTCGTAGACAAAACAGAATGGATAAAGGTATGTCCTGTGCATGTATATTTTTCTTTGATCCTGTATATTTCATACTTTAACCCCCTGATTTCTTTTTTCTACCAATGTTCCTATGACCTTTTCTGCCTTTAGGTCATTTTGAGAACTCCCTCATCATCAAACACTGGGAAGCATGTAGGTCAATATATTAATATCTCATTGACCCATCTGGGTGCGAGTGGGAGATGAATTGAGAGTCATATGAGTATAAAATAATTCCTTTTCTGTTTCAAAGTTTTTTTAAAAAGCAATAGATTTGTATAGTTTAAATTAAAAAATGTGTAAAGTGTCTCCTCTCTACAGCCATCTTCCACCTATCCAAATCCCCCCAACTTTTTGCCCTTTCCCCTCTCACCTCTGACAAACATACATAAGTAATCACTTAACTGACTTATGACATACTTTCTAGAGTTTACTTATGCATATACATGCAAAAATATGCATTTTTAATTTGTCTCCCTTCTTTTACACAAAAAGCATACTATTCATGCTATTTTATACCTTTGACTTAACCATGGAACTTGGAGCTATTCCTCTATAACTATGGATAAAGCATCCTCTTCAACAGCTTCATCATTTTTCATTGTATGAATGTACTATAATTTACTCTAGATCTTTATTGATAGTCATTAGAGTACTTCCATTCTGCTGCAATGAATAAGCTATCATTTTGCATATGGGGAAGAGTATGTGTTTTAGATGGATTCCCCAGAAGTGGAAGTACTGGATCAGTGCAAAGCACTTTTATAATTTTGATAGATATTTCTACATCCTCCATGCGGTGGTACCAGTTTACATTTCCACCAGCCGTGTATGAGGGTATTCTGTCCCATGGTCACACCAAAAGGGTTGCCAGGCTTAGCAAATAAAAATACAAGATGCTCAGTTAAATTTGAATTTCAGATAAACAGTGGATACTTTTTTTAGTACAAGTATGGCCTATTCAGTTTTGTGTACCTCTTCTGCTACATAATGTAGTTCTTTTTGGAAAATGGCAGCTTGAATTATGGTAAAATGTACAGATTTTATCTTTTTAAGTGTGAAAATATGAATGTAATTTACCAAGAGGTGTGAGTTTTGCACTTTTCTGGAAAATCTGATCTCATGAAATTGCTTCTAGTTTAAAAATGCTTTTTATTCTTTATGAACATTTGCTGATTTTAAAATGATTTTGTAGTTTTTGAGCTTTGGTCTCTTAGATCAGGGATTGTCATACTGTGGTCCAAGGGCCAAATATGGCCTCCTCCTGTTTTTGTGTGGCCTGCAAGCTAAGAATGGTTTTTATGTTTTTAAGTGTTTGAAAAAAAGGATCAAAAGACAAGTAACATTTAATGACATGTGAAAATTATAGCATCCGTGACGTTTTGTTGGAAGATAGCCGTACCCATTCCACATATATTGTCTGTGGCTGCTTTTGCAGGGCAGTGGCAGAATGGAGTAGTTGCAATAGAGACCAAATGGCCCACAATGCCTCTTTGACCCTTTATGGGAAAAGTTTACTAGCTTCTGTTTTAGATCATCTGTGTATTAATTTGTCCTGTTTTCTACTTGGGTAGCTTTAATTGAAAATGTACCTAAGATTTTGGTATATTGAATTGCTTTCATTTTGTTTTGAAACAATAGCTTGTGTTTTTTTCTCATGGATGCCATTAGATCGAACATGATAATGTATAATTTAGTCTTTTAATTTTAAATGTTAGATACTGTCAACAGGAAGACGGTTATATGTAACGTATATATTTATTTTTCTGTACCACTCAGAGTCTGATGAATAGCAGTAAAGAAGAAATGCGTGAACTGGCAGCATTGTTTTATTCTGTGGTGGTATCAACAGTATCGGGAAATGAGTTGAAGTCAATGATAGAACAGCTTATAAAGACTACAAAGGACAATCATGTATGTTACCAGCTGTGTCTTTGTTCTTTTTTGTGGGAGATAGGATTTTACAAAAGAATCTAGCCTATTTTTAGTTCTTATGTTCTCATATGTAAAATGAATTTACAAATACCTTGCTTTTGTGTATGTAGAGATTAAGTGAGATAGATAATACATGGATTCAGTCCGTTCATTTAACAAATGTGAGTGCTGTGCCTGATGAGCACTGTTTTAGGTGCTAGGAATACAGAGTGGTAAGTAAATACATGAGAATTCCTGGTCGTACATGGCGCTTAGAACCTACAGCTGTACCACCTAGAACACACCTGATCTCGTCTGATCTTGGAAGCTAGGGAGGGTCAGTCCTGGTTAGTACTGAAGGGAGACATGTTTGCTCCTTTTTTCTTCCATATTTATTGCTGCTTACCATTGTGCCTATGAAAAAACAAACTTTGCTGTCAAATAGTTTATTGGCTGTCTTGTGTTTAGAGGTTTTAGCAATTAGAAATAGGATCTGTTCATTGTATTTTATTGGCACTAGGGAGAAATTATGCTTGAAAATTATGATTCTGTACTTACATAAGTTCTCTAAGCTAGAAGAAAGGGTGGGTGCTATAGGAGCATGTAAGTGAGTCACCTTACACAGAGTTGGAGTGGGTGTGGGATTAGGGATGTAAATCCTGAAGTGGGTCAAGACTCAGCTTAACTTCTCAGAATTCTCTGTGTTAGAAACTGAAGGTTTCTGTTGTTTCTTAAGCTTGGTTCATTAACATCCAGTGGAACCTCAAGTGCTCACTTGATTTTTTGGCTTTATGTTTTATTGGAGAGATGATTCTAATAAGTAGTTATTTCAGTGTATTCTTGCACACGTGAAAGAGAGCCAGAGACATATGCTATTGTGTTGTTAAATTTAGAGCCCAGAGATACAGCATGGATCCTTGCTTGCATTGGGATTCACAGTAGGAAGATATTTGGCTAAAAAGAAAATGAGAATTGCAGAGCAACAAGACCCAGAAAGAAATGCTGATTTCCTGCCTGAACAAGAGGAACTCATTCAGAGCGCCACAGAAATAATAGGTAATTAATATCTTTATGCTGACTTGGATGTTGCAATTTCTGAATTGTGTTAAATTTTAATATGGCATTTCTTTTTATAGCATTGCACTTTAAAGGTAGAAGCTTTTCCACAAAACCTTACTTAATGTTGAATAAATTCTATATTTTTAATAACAATGAAAGTACTCTATTTTTGTCTGTATATTTTTTTCTACATGCTTTCGTATATATAATAGGAATGATTCTGTTATGGGAAAAAATTTTTATACATTCAAAAAGAACACTACCCTGTTTCCATGGCATCTCATTACTGAATAAATGTTAACAAACTGTCAACTGGAAGATACTGTAGACTTTGATTTTATTTTGCTTTCTTTAAAAAAAAATCTTGAATACATTGCTGGTTGCTTTGGATCACAAGGATAACAGTCTATCATTCTCTGTTTTGTCTAAATGTGCTTACAGGCTCATTTTTGGACAGTACCTCACCCCTCCTGGCAATTGCTGCCTGTACAGCTCTGGGTGAAATTGGGAGAAATGGTCCTCTCCCAATCCCAAGTGAGGGATCTGGCTTTACCAAATTGCATCTTGTAGAAAGCTTACTAAATAGAATACCTTCCACTAAAGAAACAAATAAGGCAAGTTTCTTTCTTTTTTCCTTTCCTTATGGATTTCTGTCTTTCTGTTCATAAATGAGCAAAACCAAATTGTAATGAGGATAGATGGCATTACAGTTGGAAGAAGGATTTAATGTCAAAAAGAACGATTCAATTATAGAGGAAAGTCTAAATGTTTACTTTTAAGTTAGGGATGATTTGTGTACAACCTTCGTGTGTGCATCTTTTGAACCAGTTATTCTAATTTAGGCCTTTATTAAGATTTGAATGAAGTATTAAATTCATCAAGAAATCTTTTTTGTCTTGCAAAAGGTGAATAATAAAATATTAAGTAGTTTTACAATTTTCATAATTTTAGACCAAATCTAAACCTTAATCTCCTAAAAACCAGTTTGTTTTTAAGAAGACTGGCATTAGTAAGCAATGTGTGTAATCTGAGGGAGAGGATATTTGTGTTTTTTAGTTTTAGTTAAATATTTTCATAGACTTTAAAATATATTCTTTGTGACAAAAGCACCTCAGTGTTAAGGTATAAGATGGTTTAATGAGCAGGAATATCAGTTTTCCACAAGCTTAATAAACATGATAATCTTATTCTTGGTCTAGCAACTGTTAAAAACTTTTTGAGAAGATTACACAGTGTAGTTTTTGTTAGTTATTACTAACTAATAATTGCCAACCATTGGCAAGTACTTGTAATGTGTCAGTGAGTATACTAAGCACTTTTCATGCATTAATTAATTGAATCTTGCAAAAGGGCTAGTGAAGTAGGCACAGTTGTCATCTAAGATAACCTGAGGAAATAGAGTCACAGAGAGGTGAAGGAACTTGCCTAAGGTTGTACACGTGTAAAGGCTACTGAAATGGTCAAGATGTGATTTGGTCCTAGATCCTCTGGGCCCAGAACCCATATTTTTAATAGTTATAGTTTCAAGGTTAAGCCTAGTTGTGGGCTTTCTTCTTTCTTCTTTGCAGCTGTGGATCCTCAGTGGACTCAGTTTTGTGTATTTTTGCCTCCAGTGTCTTAAAGACATACTTCTGTGAAATTGGATGCCTTTATGAAGGCTGTGTTAGTTAGAGTGCCCCTCCCTGTCACCTCATTTCGGAAACACTGTTCTGTGGTAAAGCTCTTATATACAGAAAAGAAAAAATTCTGTGTTCTTCCAGATGAAAGAACGAGCAATCCAGACACTGGGATATTTTCCAGTTGGGGATGGAGATTTTCCTCACCAGAAACTCCTCTTGCAAGGTCTGATGGATTCCGTGGAGGTATTTATATTGCTATCTGATTGTCAATTATTCAAGCAAAGGCATTGTTAGGTGCAGTTTTGCATGCTATAAGATTTTTAATTAAACTTTTACCCATTTATTCACCACATATTTAATTTTGAGTGCCAGCTTCGGGCTTGTCACTGTGCTGGGCATAGTGTTGACTAAATCACCTATGAAGAAAAGACCGTTTCTCATAATTTTTGCGTAAAGCACAGTGTAGTAGGGGTAGAAGGGGAAACCTACCCCATCAGCCAGATGTGGGGAGTGGGTGCTGGTATACTAGTTGCTCTCAAGTCTGATGATTTAGCTCTGTCCTCTAGATACCCAGAGTAGTGGAGAAGACCTGCAAGTAGGCAGTGCTAACACAGCGTGGTAAGTGTCTTAGCATGGCCTGATCTGGCCCCTGCCTAATGTGGCCTTGATTCTTGACATTCGCTCACATTTTTGTATACCAGTTTCTTTGGCCTTCTTTGCACTGAGCTTTTGAAAGCCCCATGCTTCCTTCTTTCTCAGATGATTGCTGTGCTCCTTGAGAAGGCTTCCCTAACCCTTCAGACTAGGGTAGATTCTTTAGTTATTTGTGCTATCATGACTCTCATTATTTTTCACAACATTGATCAGTTTCTAATTTCCCACTAGACTGAGGGCAGTGTCTGTTTAGCCCACTGTTACAGAACAGGTGCCTAGCAGTGTGATTGGTAATGGTAGGACCTCAGTAAATATTGGTAGAATAAGTAACTGAATGGAGGGACATTTGCATAGAAGGCAGTGGAATTACGAGGGAGGATGTATTTCTGCCAGGGAGAGTTGATGCAGGTTTTTTGAAGGAGAGTTTGCTGCTAACCCTTGAAGGATGGGGAGGGAAGAGAGAGGAGAGTTGAGGCTCAGGGCTGAGGCAGCTGAGTGAGAGAACTGATGTTAGAATTCAGGCCTCTGGATTCTTAATTCAGTATTTTTAAAGTGAATTTTTTTGGATGATGAATTATACCTATATCAGATTCTCCCTATATCAGGATGTCACTGACATGGTAACCACTTGAAGATAAACTTATGATGTCTACTTTTTCATCTTTTCTCTTTTTTAAATCCATGAGAGAGATGAATTTCTTCTAGTTTTTTAAAAATAAATGAAGGCTTCTCTGGATTCTTAACTTGCTTTTGATGCCATTGTTTTTAGAGTTTAGAAATACAGAAATACGTAAAAAGCTAGAAATGTAGAAAGAAGATGGAGAGATTAAGTGATAAGAATGAATGAAAATGCATGAATCAGAAGTGGAGTATCTTCACAGTAAACTAGAACAAATTGCTAAAGTTTGTTTCTTTTAACTTTTTATTTTTTTGATTGATGTATAATAGTTGTACATATTTATAGGGTATGTGTGATATTTTGATACAAGTGTATAGAGTATAATGGTCAAATAGGGTAATGGGGGTATTTCTCACCTCAAACATTTATCATTTCTTTGTGTTGGAAGCATTCCAAATCTTCTAGCTATTTTGAAATATATTATAAATTGTTGTTAAATATAGTCACCCTATTCTGCTGCCAAACACTAGAACTTATTCCTTTTATCTAAGTGTATTTTCGTACCCATTAACCAACCTTCTTCATCCCCTTCCCCCTTCACCTCCCCCACTACCCTTCTCAGCCTCTGGTAACCACCGTTTTATTCACTGTCTCCATGAGATCAATTTTTTTAGCTCCTTCGTATGAGTGAGAACATGTGATATTTGTCTTTCTGTGCCTGGCTTGTTTCAGTTAGTATGTCCTCCAGTTCCCTCCATGTTGTTGTAAGTGACAGGATTTCATTCTTTCTATGGTTGAATATTATTCCATTGTGTATGTATACCACAGACTTGTATTTATTCATCTGTTGGTGGACACTTAGGTTGATTCCATGTCTTGATGTAGATATCATGAATAGTGCTGTAATAAACATGGGAGTGTAGATATCTCTTCGATAAACTTATTTCCTTTCTTTTGGATGTATATAGCCAGCACTAGGATTGCTGTATTATATGGTAGTCCTATTTTAATTTTTGAGAAACCTCCATACTGTTTTCCATAGTGGCTTTACAAGTTTATATTCCCAGCAACTGCATACAAGCATTCCCCTTTCTTCGTATCCTTGCCAGTATCTGTTATTTTCTGTCTTTTTGATAATAGCCATTTTAACTGGGGTGAGATAATATCTCATTGTAGTTTTGATTTGCATTTCTCTGATGATTAGTGATGTTGAGCAATTTTTCATCTACCTATTAGCCGTTTGTATATCTTCTTTGAGAAATGTCTATTTGGATCTTTTGCTCATTTTAAATTGGATTAATTGCTTTTTTGCTATTGAATTGAGTTCCTTCTTTATTCTAGTTATTGATCCCTTGTCATTTGGATAGTTTGTAAATATTTTCTCCTGTTCTGCAAGTTGTCTCTTCGCTCTGTTGAATGTTTCCTTTGCTGTGCAGAAGCTTTTTAGTTTGATGTAATCCCATTTCTTGAAATTCATTGAGCTGCCTTAGAAGGCTATTTTTAATTCTCTGTCTGAGAGATTACATATCTGCATCATTCCAGGGTTGGTTACTGGTGCCTAATTTAGTCTGATTGGTTAGGTCATATTTTCTTAAATGTTCTTGATGCTTGTGAGTTTCGTTGATGTCTGGGTATTGAAGAGTTAGGTATTTCTTCCCATCTTCAGAGTCTGGCCTTGTTTGTACTTGTCCTTCTTCAGAGGACCTTTCAAGAATTCAAAGGGGAATTCACTGAGTTCCCTAAGCGTGTGGTCCCTATAGCCATCTCAGCACTAGAAGGCACCCTAAGCCTAGGTATGCTGCAACTCTCACAGACTTTTTGGTACCCATCCCTGATGGACTTAGGGAAGATAAGGAAGAATTTTCTGGGTTCCCAGACAAAGTCCCTTGCTCTCTTACCTCTCTTTGCTCCAGGAGGAAAGAGTCTCTTGGTGCTGGGCTGCCTGGAGTTAGGGGAGGGGTGATGTGGACATTCCTATGGCCTCCACCATTGGTACTGTGCTGCTTGGTTGCACCCAAAGCCTATGGCCCCCAAGGCCAGCACAGGCCTGTGGATCACCCAAGGCTTGCAGCACCTACTGCTGGATTGCCACCGATGTTTATGCAAGGCAGGAGACCACTTTAGTCAGCAGGTGATAAAGCTGGTGGGATCAGGTTTATCCCACTGTGACAGTGGATTCCCCTCTGGCCTAGGGCTGGTCTAAATAAATGCTCCCTCTTTGGACAGTGGTAACATTTTTGCCTTGTGCTATGCCCCGCTGTGACAGGGTGGCATTGAGTTCCAATGTGAAGTCCCACACTCACTTTACTCTCCCTCCCCCATGCACACAGATTCTCTCTGGGCTGTGCTACCTGGGATTGGGGGAGGGGTGGTATAGTCAATGTCTTTCCTACCCCATTCTTGTTATTATGCTAAAACCATGTTCTTATTGTTACACTAAAACCAGGTACTGTGATCTCTCACCTGATTTTTTAGCTCTTCAGAGGATGTTTTCTTTTGTGGATAGTTGTTCAGTTTGATGTTTCTATAAGGGAGGGGGTGGTGATCCCTGGAGGGTTCTGCTTGGCCATCTTGTTCCGCCTCCTTCTCCCTCTTTTAACTTTTTAGTATGGAAAAAAAAAATCTATGTGCCTGTTCTTATTTCATTTATTTGACTCCCTGAACCCCCTCTTTATTTCTGGAATATTTAAAGCAAAGTCTAAATATGATCCATAAATGTAGTTGTGGAGTTTTGTTTTTATTTTTAATGTTGTGATTAGCTATAGGAAATATAGGCAAAACAGGCACATAACATGAATCCCTAATAAGGATGCTTTGTGTTGAAATACCTTTTCTCAGCTCGAAGTTGCCAAGAGAAGCTTTTGACCAGGGAAGCTGTAGGACTACAGCCCTTAAATTCTTTTTCCTCAGACTGGGAAGCATGTGGTGTTAACACTTGACACCCATCAAGTCTGGAGCATTTAGTTGATTGAGCACAGGACTGTCAACTGTATGCTTTTGTGGAGTCACTATTCCCATATCCCTCATATGCCGTCTGTTCTTCAATAGTTTCTCATTCCTCCTATTCTTAGATTTCTTCCAATTCACAGTAAACAAAAAAATACCAAAATAAACCAAGGCAGGTCCAGTTCCAGGGTGGGTCAGTGACTCATACTTGTGAAGCATGTCAAAATTTGTAAATCAAATTTTAAAACATTTGAGTTTGTACTGTATAAAATGTTTTAATGTCTGACTTTTGAGACAATTTCGAACTTATAGTCAAGTTGTAAGAATAGTATAAAGAACTTCTATATACCCTTTATCCAGATTTATCAAATTTTAATGTTCTACATTCGCTTTATTATTCTCTATTTTTTTCCTGAACCCTTTGCAAGTAACTTGGAGATATCATGTAATTTAAGAGTGTAAAGAGTTAAAATAGGTGTAAATAAAGTTTAATAAATTATAATAGCTAATATTGTGCAGGTACTACAATCAGGCATACGGTATATAAGTTTTGTGTACGTTAACCTTATTTAATCTTCAGCCTGATGATTTGGGTGATGGTATTATGTTGATTTTATGAAATTGTTGAGGTTCAGAGAAGTTTAAATAAGGGTATGTAGCTGGTGAGAGACAGAGCTAGAATTTACACTGAGATCTGTGTGTCTTTAAAAACGGGATGCCGTGTCTTCCTGAGAGAACCGTGTTGTGCTTCCAAAGATTAAAAATCACTGCTTAGTGGTTCTCTGCTGAGGGTAAGGAGGGCAGCACAGACTTGGAAAAAGATCTTCAAGTCATTCTTGCATTCTCCATTCCCTCACCCTACCCCCCTGTTGAACCATTGAGTTAGCTGAAAGCAAGCTGGGCAAAAGAGTAGAAAACAAAGTGTGCTCAGAAACAAGCTATCAAGCAGCCTTTCTGTAGAAATGGATGTTTTTGGGAAATGTTTTCGTATTCATGGCTTTTGCTTCCTTCGTTGTAGGCCAAGCAGATAGAACTTCAGTTCACTATTGGTGAAGCCATTACCAGCGCTGCAATAGGAACTAGTTCCGTGGCTGCCCGAGATGCCTGGCTAGTGACTGAAGAAGAATATACTCCTCCTGCTGGTACCAAATATTTGGCTAATTGATTTATAATTGTCAAGTAACCTTTTTCTGTTCTCTTTATCACACTTGAAGCAAAAAAACCCCCAAAACTAAACATTGCTCTTTTTCAAATATTTACATCCATCCTACCAATTTGGTTCAGTCAAGAAAAATAATTGACTAAAGAAGCGTGAACGTGAAATTAATGAGAACTTTTTCTGTCCTTTGGCAAGCAGGCAGAGGAGTTAGCTTTGGATTACCTTCCAGCTTGTGCTCTTCTCATGAGGATTGTTGTATTTAGCCAGTTTCAGAATTCAAGGTATAGCAGTTTCCAAATTGTGTGTCCCCTAATCCTTTAGTACATTATTAAGCTTCAGTGCCTTCTGCCAGTGTTCAGATGCACTGGCTTTTAGGACTACATAGTTGAAGGAGCACGTGGTTTCTGACTATATGTTACAGATATTATGATTTCAAATATGTTGTGCTTTGATTTGAATTTGAAATTGAAAATATATTTCAGTGTTTGAACCAGAATTTAAAAAAAATCTTCAAAAGGAAAAATCTCCAAGTTTTTATATGTATTTTCTCAGTTGAGGAAATAAGAAATTAGTGTTCTCATGGTAACGATTCCATTGTGAATTGTATTCCATCATGAATACATTAATTTAGTTATTACACTTAGTGTTATAGTTAACATTTCACTCTGCAGTAATGTGTTCACATATTTAATTAGCCACCATAAAGAGATTTAAAGGAAATAGAAAAACACACTTTTGCTTGCACTCTATTTAGAAGAATTGTGGATTGATGGAAGCTGAATTAGAGTCAGTTCTTTGAGGCTTTTCTTTGAACACTTACGGAGCAAGGCAAGGAGAAATTTACATAGAAGGAAGAAGATACTCAAGGCACAGGGTATTGTTAACAAGAAGACAACCAAACCTGAAGTAGAAACTGTCAGATTCATGTGAGAGGTGATAATGGAGGCTCAGTGGAGTGAGGGCTCACACAGAGGAGTGGATTTTCTATGAGAGGCATGTTTCTGAGTCTGGGTTTTTACATAGTGACTTATGCAAGTAAAGGTTAATAGAGAGGTATCTATACCAGACTTTATACTTCTGGACTTCTCTCTGTTGCCTCAGACTCTCCTTGGAAGACTGGGTCCTGTGTAGTTTTACTCATTCAAAAGAATCTCAAATTGTCCATTAAATGGTGAGGTTCTCCTGTTTTTGTCTGTTTAGGGACAGGAAAACAAAATATTGATGAATGTTTGACCTGAATTTTGATCATACGTGTTCTATATGTCATTCTCATCTGAGTGCTACTCAACTTTTTGAATGTTCTTATTTGTTCTAGTTTATTATAAGCCAGTTAGGGCCTGGGTCTTAGACATCTTCATATCTCTAGCATGTAACGCCTGGCACACTGTGGGACTCTAATAAGGGCTTGTTAATTTGGTAATTGTAGTCGCCCAGATAGCAGAACTGCAGGCGGCTAGAGTTGTGGTTAGAGGAAAATAAAAGAAGGGGTTCTGCCTGATTCTGAGAACTAGAGTAATGGGATGAGTGAGGAGCTGTGAAGGGGGGATGGGTGTGGGGAAGTCAGCTGTGTCATATCCTGCTAACAGGTCAATTAAGGTGAGGGTTGAGAAGTGATAGTTGGATTTAGTGACAGGAAGGTAATTGGTGACTTTTATGAGTAATTTTTGTGGAGAAGAAAAGTTAAAAGGCTGATTTGGAGTGGGCTCAAGAAAACGTAAGAGGAGAGAAAAGTTTGACCCATGAGTATAGACAACTATTTTGAAGAGTTTTAATGTAAAGCAGTGCTTCTTGACTGGAGGAATGAGATTTTTGCTCCACAGGGGACATTTGGTAATGTCTGGACACAGGGGAGAGTGGGTGCTACTGGTCTCCATTGAGCGGAGGCGATGGGTGCTGCCAGACAACCCTACAGGGTACAGGACAGCTCTCCGCAGCAAACAGTTACCCAGCCAAAAATGGCAGTAGCGTTGAGGATGAGTAACTCTGAAGTAATAAAGGAAAGGAGAAAAAACTATGGCAGCTGAAGAAAGTGAAGTCAAAAGAGGTTTGTTAGTTTTTAGATGGAAGATGACAAGGATCTAGTAGAGAAAGAAAAATCGCAGAGCCTAGAGACAGTGGGGATGATTTTTCATTCTGGGGAACTAAAGTTACCTGAGTACCTTTGACAGGTTGTTTAGCTTATACTGGGTTCCATAGCGAACCATTATTGATTCCTGTAGCAACTTATTTAAACACCTTAGTCATTGGGATTTTAGCATGTTTATAGGATTGTTGTATTGAGTCAACGGTGGTTTAAATTTAATCTTTTCAGGAAACTATATTGAATTATTTTTTATTGTTTCTTTGCTTTTCCTCAGGAGCCAAAGTGAATGATGTGGTTCCATGGGTGTTGGATGTAATTTTAAATAAACATATCATCAGTCCCAACCCACACGTGAGACAAGCGGCCTGCATCTGGCTCCTTTCCCTTGTGAGGAAGCTAAGTACCCACAAAGAAGTGAAGGTAAGCCATGCTATGTATGTGATCAGCTCTGTTGGAAACCACACTTTTTATAAGTGAAAGGTAGGTAGGAAAGCATACGAAGGTGAGAGTCATTAACCGATAGCGGATATTTTGAACATGAAGGGATGAGGGATGATGGCCTGATATATATTGGCTGTAAGATGATTCCAAACTTGAAGGTATAAAGTCAGAATTGCTAAGCATGGGGAGGCTCAGACTGGGGCAGAGGTCAGCTTGCATGCGTTGAGTACCTGTTAGTGGTACAACTTCAGGTAATTTGGACCACTTGTAAAGCTGAGAGCACAACACTGTGTGTGACTGCCTTGAATCATAAGACGTTAAGAGTCTGACACCCTGAGAGTGAGATTCTTTTCCAAAGAGGGAGAGTTTCAGTATTCTAATGCCTCTTTTCTTCTTTCAGTCTCATCTAAAAGAAATTCAAAGTGCGTTTGTTTCAGTTCTGTCAGAAAATGATGGTACGTTGTTGACAAATATTTGATTTCTAAACTTTATTAAACTTGTATTTTAAATTTCAAAAAGTCTGGATTAGTGAAAATAAAACTCTTGAGCTATGTGATTAAAAAATTAAACCTTGTTTATTAATGTTAAGGGTAAGCATTATGTTAGTGGCTAAAAAACAAACAATTTCTGGTTAGGGTATAGGAAACTCAAATTCTTATTTATTTATAAATTAGAACATTTTCTTTACTTTTGTGTTTAAAATGGAGCTGAGGCCTTCTTTAACATTAATATCTCTACTAAGTAATAACTTTCTTCTATGTCTGATTACTTTTCCTCTCCGATTTAAGCTAGGAGACAGTGGATGTATATATTTAGATATTTAAATAGTAGCTTTGTTTCCCAACTTGTCTTATATTGACTTTTCATTTTTGAAAAATCAGGTGTGGGTATATTGAAATCCTGTGAGGCTATTTTATCTCTGTGTATGACTGATAGTCCATGGATATTCTGTCACTGTGCACTGTTCAGGGACACTGTATAGCTCCATCAGTGTTGTCTTGGTTTGTGAATTGGATCTTCCGTGGATGTAGTTCTCATTTACAGTGACTTGTATGGTGTCATGTTCACTGAGATGATTTCGTATGTTTCTAACAAAATAGGCAGATTGATTCTGTTTTTATATCTTTGATATATCCTTTTAAGTTAATGTTAACACAACTTTTAAAAAATTTTGAATTGCTAGCCAGTAGACAAATTTTCATTAAAGTATTATAATTTTGTCTGACTGTTTTTGTAGAGCTTAGCCAAGATGTTGCCTCAAAAGGCCTTGGGTTGGTTTATGAACTAGGCAATGAACAAGATCAACAAGAATTGGTTTCTACACTTGTTGAGACACTTATGACTGGTAAAAGGTATGGTGAACTTGAAAGTTTTATTTTTTTCTTTTGTTACATAAATGAACTTGAAAATTTTAGATTTGAACACATAGAGCCAGTATATGCATATATCGAGAATATGCTATGGAAGAAGGAAAATTTAGCTTTTCATTTTTCTATTTATTATGCCTTTTTAAAATTGCAAGTTAGTGATTGTTATGCTGTGACTAGGAGTTTATTATCCCAGTGTACACTGTTCACTTTAGAGAGATGCCAATAGGTCACACTTTGAAAATTGAATGGTACTAGGACTATTAATGCATTGGATTAGAAATATACCACAAATACTGTTGGCTAAATGAAAATTAACATGTGGAGAAGAAGCTTGCATATTATTCCTGGTCTAGTCTGTGAAAAGTATGTGAGGGGAAATCATTCTTATAATTGGTTGTTTGCTGCTTTACGTTGCCTTCCTTGTAGGAAGGATAGTTTTTAATTTGTGACATTTAATTCAGTGTAACTTTATATGGGATGTCTTTTACATCTATTAATTTGTTCATTCTAGATCTCACTTTACAAAATTCCTAGCCTGAAAAGGAATAGTTGACTTTTATATCTTGCACAGTAGACATTTGGTAGGGAGTTCAGTTTTATCAGTTTGCAAATGAATTGTATCCATTAGTTGGATGCTGATATGAAAAGTTTGAGGCTAATTTAAATTCTTGTTTTTTTGGCTTAGAGTTAAACATGAAGTTTCTGGAGAGACAGTGGTATTTCAAGGGGGGAGCCTTGGTAAAACACCAGATGGGTAAGTATGCCAAATCCATCGATCAGATAATGTAAACATCTTTAAATATATGTGTGTGTGTGTGTGTGTGTGTATGTGTATATATATGTATATATTTTAAGCCTGATAAATAGAACAGTCATGAAGTTTTAGGAAATGTTGTATGTTGGTAGAAGAAGAAAACTTCTATGGAAAAAGCCTTAGATTTGAAAAAAGTCTTAGATTGAGTTTCCTGGGAAATAAACTCTGAGAAGGAGATTTGTATGCTGGAAATTTATTAAGGAGCGCCTCTGGATCACCCTTGTGGGGAGTGGGGAAGCAGGCTAGGGCCAGTGACTAAGGGAGGGGCAGAACTACTGCCATCACTTTAGTGGATCCTGACCTCTCAAGGAACTCTGAGCTGGCAGGGGATGGCCCCTGAGAGTTGTCCTGCTTTGAACATGGAGCCTGGGCCTTTATGTCCCCTCCCCACACCCTCCCTCAGTGACTAGCTGTTGGTGGTGGCTGCTGCGTGGGAGGCTATGACCCTGGGCTCTGAGGACAGTTGTGGGAGATTGACTAGGCTGAGACCTGTCAGCTTTCAGGCAGCTGAGTCCTGGGGGGCATCTGGAAGCGTAGCTTGGCACCCACCCCTAGTTTTTTGGTAGGAGCAGCTCTGCATCTGAGAGTCCACTAATTTAGCATTTTAAATTAATTTCTTGAGCTTTATTTTATCATTATTCCATTGTGGTTACATCGTTGCATTTCCTCTAAGAATCATCAGGTTGGCAGTGCAGTGCTGTCTGGCAGAGCCCTGCTTCAGTGTTGTCTGTAGTCTGTTCTGTCCTTGATCTTCTCCCATAGCTCACTGTTTTCACATCAAAGTTTTCATTCCACTGACTCTTCTTGTACACTCTTGAGTTTTTAAAAAAGTTCTCATTTGTCACAGTAACACAAAATGATATTTGAGCAAATATTATTTGTTCAGAGGAAAGTTAACAGGACTCAAAGAAGTTACCAGAATTAGGGTGGTCTAGCCTAGAAAAGACTCAGGGAAGACAGATGTCTTCAAATGGCTCTTTTGTGATTGTGAGAGATTTGTGCACAGTGAAGAATTATTGAGTCGCCTTCCAGGGTGGTGAGGGCTGCACTTCATGGGAATCGCAGGTGCATTTAGGTTGTTTACCAGCAGCAGTGTAAAGGGGCTTAGGAATTGTTGGTAATTGAATTAGATGACTTTTTATATTCTTCTCAACCTGGTTTTCTGCCTTTGTGGTGACGAGATAACTCAGTATTAGAAATTGAGTGAAAATGTAATTTAAAATGTCCTAGTAATATTGATGATGTAATTTTTATTAGGCTGGAGATAGAGAAATATATTATTGCATCCTTTTTTTTCTTTGTTTCCAAGCCAGGGTCTTTCTACTTACAAGGAGCTTTGTTCTCTGGCAAGTGATCTTAGTCAGCCAGATCTGGTGTATAAATTTATGAATTTAGCTAACCATCATGCAATGTGGAACTCTAGGAAGGTAAGTTACTATCACTGGACAGTTTTTATTTTTTACTTCCCTGCAAACCAAACATACTACATTGACAGACAGTGGCAAATGATATGCAGTGCATTTTGTAAAAGTCTGTGTCTGATTAGAGAGACACAAGCCACCACATGGCAACTGTTATTGATCAGTAAAGCTGGGACACCCAATAAATCAGTCTGTCTTTAGGGACAAGTTTGGGAGGGAAAGTTTTCTGATCCTCACATATTTAATATGTTAATATTTTACTACAACAGATGCACGTGAGTCACTTCGTCTTCTTGTTGTTATCTTTAGGGTGCTGCTTTTGGTTTTAACGTAATTGCTACCAGAGCTGGAGAACAGCTGGCTCCTTTTCTGCCTCAGTTAGTTCCTCGACTTTATCGTTATCAGTTTGATCCCAACCTTGGCATTCGACAGGCCATGACAAGTATTTGGAATGCATTGGTCACTGATAAATCCACGGCAAGTATCTGAATTCATGTGTTAGGAAAATGCTGTAGCTTGTCTAAGGTCATGCACAGGATTTAAATCCAGTGCTCTTCTTCCTTTCTACATTGTATACTTATTTGTGTAAAGAAATAACTTTCTTTTATTCCATGCTTTCTTCCTTCTTTCACAGTATCAAAGATGCTATGGTAACATTTGTGGAAATCTCCAAAATGGAAACAGTCTGAATGTCCACAGGGTGGTTGGTTAAGGAAGTGATAGAACATTCACACAAATGGAATACTGAATGCTGATAGGTGCTGTTGATGCACTGGACAGTGGGTCATAGTCCCACCTCCAAGGAATTCACTTAGCTGGGGAGAGAGATAAGGAAGCAGGCAGTTACCGTGTTGTTTCTCTCTTGGTTCCCTATCAATTTGGCTGTTCATTGTGCACTTGCGGATATTAAGATTTCTCAGAGCTTGCCTCTGAGTACCTTTTGCTCTCTCAGTTGACCCTGTAACAGTTCCAGGGCATATAAATGTCATCTTTATTGTGATAGTTCCCAGTCTTACACTTCTGGTCCAGATGTGACTTGCGTTCCAGACTTGCATATGTAACTGCCTGCTTGACATCTTCACTTGGATGTTGTTTCAAGGTACCATAAACTTAAGATTTTCAGAACAGAACTTAAAAGACAACCATCTCCTCCTATTCTCCTCACTGTTCACCCATTTACCCAAGCCAGAGAACTTGTTGTCATCTTTGATTTTTGTCTTAATCTCAGCATTAACCCCAATTGAATTCAGTAGCACATTCTGAATTCAGTAGCACATTTTGCTTCTAAAGTATTCCGTGAATGGACTCTCTTCTTCCTTTATACTTTCCTGATGAGCAGGTCATCATCATCTTTCCCTTTGCCTTTTGTCATTTAATTATCTGCATAGCTACAAAAGTGCTTTTTTTAAAAATGCAAATTAGATTGTGCCATTTTGGGTTAAAATCCTTCAATGGCTTCACAGTTCACTTTAAATAAATTCCATAAATTCTGACAAGTCCCTGCACATGATGTGGCCCTTTCATACCCCTTTCGTCTGGTACTAGGTTGAGTGTGTTCCTATTCGTGGCGGTCGGTATTTGAGGGTTCGGCTTTGAAGGCTCAGTGAGTTCTGTTTGCTCTGGGAGGGTATGTAGTACCTCTGTGTCAGCTAAGACTTAATAGGCCAGTGGGCTTTGTAGATCTGAGTTCAGGACAGATCTAAGGCTCTCAAGGCTCTCAAGAGAGCCTAAGGCTCTCAAGATGTGAGTGTCATCTCTGTGAACCACAGGTGTGGATGAGATCACCTGTGGAAGATGCTTAGCGAAGCAGACTTAGGAAGACATCAGTTTGTTATTTACCTCTATGTCTTGGTTTTCTTGCATATAAGTGAGAATAGCAAAACCTCTGCTATCCATAAGAGTGAAAGTAGAAAAGCCGTAAGTTCTGAGGGTCTCTCAATCATTGTAAAAACTGAGTCTACCATCAGTTTGTTGTTACTGAGCAAGTTGGTAAGTGTATATCAAAACAGAACAGAGGCTTAAAAGATAAAACTCATCTTTCATTATGAACAATCATGGGCCAGACACTGTGTAAGGCTTGAGGATACAAAGATGAGTGAGACCCAGTCCCTGTCCTCGAGGTCTCCAGTGTAGTGGAGCAGTGCAGTTATTGTACGGTCTGGTATGATGCATCGTCAAAAGGTGCTATGGGAACACAGAGGAGAGTACCCGGGCCAGTCTTCTTAGAGAAAGGGATGGCTAATTTGAATCTTGAGGGACAACCAACCAAGTAGGACATGGAAGGGTATTGTGGGTAGAGGTATTAATAGTATGTGCCAAGGAATGGAGGTAAGACCGAACATGGTACCTTTGGGGCAGATGAGTCACAGCAGGCTTTGTGTGATGCCCAGGTGATTGGGCTTTATTCTCAGGCACTGAGGAAAATAAGAGTATCAAGTGTGCATTTTAGAATGATCATTCTGGCAGTTTATGGCAACCAAGGTGGGGAGAGATTTGTGGGCTGAGAGGCCCAAGAGAGACACTTAGATTGTTAAATTCAGAAACATGGTCATTGTGGTTAAGAGGCGAATAATTTGATTATTGATCGATTTTGCATTTTTAATTTTATCTTTTTGCTTTCGTTAGGTGGATAAATATTTGAAAGAAATTCTTGAAGATTTGGTGAAGAACCTTACAAGCAATATGTGGCGAGTTCGAGAATCCAGGTACTATTTTGGGGGATATAAGACTTGTCAAATCAAATTGAATTTTTTTCCTTCAAATTTGCAAATTTTATACTTTGTACAAAAGGAATAAATTAAAACTACTAAAAAGCATATTCCTAGTTGCCTAAATTAGACAGTTATTTTTCATTATTTAAACTCTGGTCAATGGTTTTCCTAAGTTGTCTTAGTTTATATAAGTATGAAATAAAAGAAGCTGAAGATTACTTGTTAAATTGGTTGACACCAAGATATATTTACATACTGTTATGACTTTGTAGTATAGCATTTATTTATATATACAAATTATATTTAATCTGTTCCTAATATGTGCATGGCAATGTACTAGGCCCTGGGAGTATACTGTTGAAGTAAAATATCATCTCAAAGGGATTGTATTATAGTTGTGAGAAGCAAACATTTGATGGTTGTAAATGCCATACGTATGTGGTATATTTGAGGCACCAAGAGAAC
Source organism: Propithecus coquereli (assembly GCF_000956105.1). NCBI lineage: Eukaryota > Metazoa > Chordata > Mammalia > Primates > Indriidae > Propithecus > Propithecus coquereli. The sequence goes on along the minus strand of NW_012140858.1, from coordinate 1,236,023 downwards.
AATCATTACTGCCTTAGGGTCGGAGGGAGGGGTTAGGACTAGACTTGTAGGTGGAATCTATATTCTTATTTGCTGTAAATGTTTCTTAGTAAAATATTGAGCTTTCTTGATCATTTGAAAGCAAATTGTTTATTTTCAGCTGTTTAGCTTTGAATGATTTATTGAGAGGAAGACCCTTAGATGACATCATTGATAAACTTCCAGAAATTTGGGAAACACTTTTTAGAGTGCAAGATGATATCAAGGTATTATAGAAATAAATCTTTATTTATTTATAGAATAACTTAAACTGGAATTGTTAAAATATATATGTTATACGTGTCAAAATCCCATATCCAGACTATTTTAAGAGTTTCCCCTCAAAGTTTCAGTCTTAATATGTCTGTGAGGGTGAGGGGTTGAGTATCCTTAGATCTAAATTGAATTGAATTAGAAAAAAAGTGGCCACAGCCTGACTTTCTTTGAGTAGTGATCTCATGATGATATAGGATTAGGGACAAATAACAGTTTTGAAAAAATACATAGTATTTCTCCTTTAATCAGTTTCATAAATTGGATTAGTCGTTCCCAAAAAATGTGACCAATTCTTTTGAATTTTTCCTGGGCAATCTAAATTACAGGTATTTTGATATCTTACCATTATATTAGGCCATCACTTTTGCCTTTCTTTTTGCTTTATCCACTAGAGATTTTTAAGTCTTTCATAATCCTCACATCTTTATATATTTGCTTTTATAATACATTTAGTTTCTGAAGTGTTATACTTAATGTACCTCTGGACTCTTTAAATGATGAACTTAACATTAAAGCTTTCATTGACCCTGAAGAGCACATTACTCAGATCAAGCAACATCTGTCTTTTCTCTTATTGTTCCTATGTTTATATGTAAATCTACCTTTCATGTCTATGAGGTTGGCAAGCTGTTTGAAACTAAATAGCCAAATTTTTGTAAGGTCAAATAGGTTATACCTAATGTTTAAAAATTAATAATATGGCATTGTAGCATGTTCCTTAATGGGCAGAGAACCTAATGAGACATTTTTTTTCAAGCTGACATTAAACGTTGATTTTTAACTATTCTATGTAGGGTCTGAGGCAGTTAAATTACAAATTGTAGGGTAGATGATAATGAAACTCTCTAACTTGTATGATGTCACACTTTTCTCATTTTTAGGAATCTGTACGAAAAGCAGCAGAACTAGCTCTGAAAACTCTGAGCAAGGTGAAAACTCCTGTCTTTCATTTGGGGGTGGAGTGGGGCTGGTTTCTATGTGAGCATGACAATAATGATTTATTTTTTGTCATATGAAATGACATTTAGTTGCAGTGTAATTGCCTTCATGTTATGGTTCACTACTCTTACAATGAATGAGAAAGTGGGTGCCGTAACACTGGAATGCTCGTGTCTCTAACAGAGTATACCTCTTGTCTCTTTAAATGGTGAACTTAACATGAAACATTCACTTGACCCTAAGGAGCACATTATTCACTTAGATCAAGAAACATCTGCCTTTTCTCTTACTATTGCTGTGTTTCTGTATAAATCTGCCTTTCCTGTCTATGAGGTTGGCAAGCTTTTCAAAATTAGTCTCACAGTTGAACTTGATTTTGTGATATACCAAGGACTTTTACATTCTAGTTGCACAAACCTTGCCATAGGTCACATTGTTGTTAGTAAAACTAGGTTTTAAATCCAGATGTTTCTCATTCCAGGTTGTTCTTGACCACTATATTGTGCTGCAACGCCAAATTGTTGTTGATGATGATGATGATATTTTAAACCTTCTTTAAAGTGCTTACACGTTTTCACATTTCATCTTCAACTGTTTTGTTCTATGTTTCAAAAATTAGAAGACCAAAGCTTAGAGAGTCAAATGCCTATTTACTCCAAATTTTCTATTTAGTTATTGGCAGACCTAGGACTTAATCCCAGGTCGCATTCCTGTCTCTCCCTATAGTGTCATAGGAAATAGGGTCACTTACTCTTTTCTATGGATATGTGAAGTAGAAAGTCTTTTGTCAGATGAGTGCTTTATTGGATGAGAGGTCAGTTTCACTAATGTCCATGCTCTTTGTATGTGAGGTTTGTGTGAAAATGTGTGACCCTGCCAAAGGAGCAGCCGGCCAGAGAACCATCGCTGTCCTTCTGCCTTGCCTTCTGGACAAAGGAATGATGAGTCCTGTGACGGAAGTTCGAGCCCTCAGGTGTGGATCAGTTGATAAAATGAATGTATTGAATTTGCTCAGTTCCTAGCCATTGAGGAGAAACTGTGTTTTCTTCAAGGTTGGATTCTTGAAAATATAGAGAAAGAAGTTGAGGAGAATCCGTTGAGGTGACCTTGGGGTCATCTGTAAAAAGCTGTGAGTCAGAATGTTTTTGCAGAAACATCCTCATGGGACCTTGTTTTTGCCCAGCATTCTGAGTTCATTGTGTTACTCTGTTGTCATCAGCTGCTTCTTCCAGCAGCACATTTTCTTATGCCACAGATCCTTAGGAGCTTGCTTGCTGGTTATAACACTTAGTAATACTATTTCACAGATTACTGTATTTAAGATAAGATACCATCTGCAACAATGAAATATTCAAAAAATATATGTATACTTTTAGATATATGTGGCTATTTTAAGTTAAAATCAAAACACACAAATTCTAGTTTGTGTGCTTTTTTGTTTCTAAACTAGAATGCTATCTAGGAACTTTATCTGTTCCATTTTTATTTCACTCTTAAAACTAGAACAAAGTAATAATATTAACAGTATTTCATGGTAGCTAGGTAGTTGATTAGGGAAGATTCTTTTTGGAAGAACTCATTAACAAATGCAAAGGCAGGATATGATTAGGATATCACTTTTATTGTCCTCAGCAAAATAATCTAAGTAGTGATCATTAGTTACCCCTAAATCCACTGGTGAATGGCTGGTGGGAACTTTGTAATGGTTCACACCACCCAAACCTGAAGCCGTGGTTCACTCCTGACCACACAGAGAGACAGCCAGACGTTACATGCATCCTGATGTGATGGACTAGGACACATACGGCACTGCTTATGAAGGATTCTTGTTTTTTTAAAAAAATTGAAACTGAACTCGATTTAGCCTTGGATCTATACAGGGGACAGGGGAACATGTTAAATGACATGACTGGAATCCAATCAATGAGGACAAATAAGTAAAAAAAAGAGAAGGATGGGGACTGTTAAAGATTTAAGAAATGCAGTAAATTGTAATGTATGGGTGAACTCTCTGGGTTCTGATTCAAACAAACCAACTCTTTAAGAAATTTATGAAACAAGGGAAATTGGGCATTGGATATTAAAAATATTTTTAAAGTGTGTGAAAATAGTATAATAAGAGTTTTTGTCTCTTAGAGGTACATAGTGAAATGTAGTTATGGGTTGCTTCCAAATACAGTCATGTGTCACTTAATGACAGGGATATGTTCTTAGAAATGTGTTAGATGATGTCATTGTGTGAACATCGTAGATGGTATTTACACAGACGTAGATGGTATAGCCTACTACACACCTAGGCTAGATGGTATAGCCTGTTGCTCCTAGGCTGCAAACCTGTACAACATGTTACTGTACTGACTACTGTAGGCAGTTGTAACACAGTGGTAAGTATTTGTGTATCTGAACATATCTAAATGTAGAAAAGGTAATGCATTGTGCTATGATGTTACAGTGGCTATGATGTCACTAGGTGATAAGAATCTTTCAGCTCCATTTAGGCATACTTTATTGTGCTTTGCAGTTGGTGCATTTTTATAGTTTGAAGGTTCGTGGCAACCCTGTGTTAAGCAAGTCTAACTGTGCAATTTTACCAACAACATGTGCTCACTTTGTCTCTTTTTGTCACATTTTGGTAATTCTTGGCAATATTTCAGACTTTTTCATTATTATATCTGTTACGGTGATCTGTGATCAGTGATCTTTGATGTTACTATTGTAACATATTGTGGTGCCATAAACTGCACCTATATGACGGCAAACTTGATTGATTAATGTGTGTGTTCTGACGACTCCACCATCTAACCGTTCTCCCATCTCTCTCTCTGTCCTTGGTCGTCCCTGTTCCCTGAGACATGCAGTATTGAAATGAGGCCAGTTAATAACCTTATAGTGGCTTCTAAGTGTCCAGGTGAAAGGAAGAGTCGCATGTCTTTTACTTTAAATCAAAGCAAGAAATGATTAAGCTTAGTGAGGAAGGCATGTCAAAAGCCAGAGTAGGCTAAAAACTAGGCCTCTTGTGCAAAACAGCTAGCCAAGTTGTGAATGCAAAGGAAAAGTTCTTGAAGGAAGCTAAAAGTGCTACTCAAGTGAACAGATGAATGATAAGAAAGTGAAACAGCCTTATTGCTGACATGGAGAAAGTTTTAGTGGTCTGGATAAAAGATCAGCCAGCACAACATTTCCTTAAGCCAAACCATAATCCAGAGCAAGCCCTGTCTTTAATTTTGTGAAGGCTGAGAGAGATGTTGAAGCTGCAGAAGAAAGGTTTGAAGCTAGTAGAGGTTGGTTAATGAGGTTTTAAGGAAAGAAACCATCACCATAACATAAAAGTGCAAGGTGAAACAGCAAGTCCTATTGTAGAAGCTACAGCAAGTCATCCAGAAGGTCTAGCAAGATAATTGATGAAGATAGCTACACTGAGAAGATTTTACATGTAGATGAAACAGCCTTATTTTGAAAGAGATGCTGTCTAGGACTTTCGTAGCTAGAGAGAAGTCAGTGCCTGGCTTCAAATCTCCAGAGGACGGCTAATGTAGCTGGTTACTTTAGGTTGAAGCCAGTGCTCATTTGCCATTCTGAAAATCCTAGGGCCTTTAAGAATTGTGCTAAATCTACTCTACCTCTGCTCTATAGATGGAACAACAAAGCCCAGATGACAGCACATCTGTTTATATCATGGTTTACTGAATATTTTAAGCCCATTGTTGAAACTACTGCTCAGAAAAAAAGATTTCTTTCAGAATATTAATACTTGTTAACAGTACACCTGCTCATGCAAGAGCTCTGTTGGGGATGTACAAGAAGAAGAATGTTGTTTTCCTGCCTGTTAATGCAGCATCCATTCTGCAGCCTATGGATCAAGGAGTCATTTTGACTTTCAAGTCTTATTATATAAGAAGTACATTTTGTAAGGCTAGAGCTGCTATAGATAGTGATTCCTCTGACGGATCTGTGCAAAGTCAGTTGAAAACCTTCTGGAAAGGATTCAACATTCTAAATGCCATTAAGAACATTCCTGATTCATGGGAGGAGGTCAAAATATCAACATTAACAGGAATTGGGAAGAAGTTGATTCCAGCCCTCATGGATGACTTTGAGGAGCTCAAGACTTTAGTGGAAGAAGTACATAACTGCAGATTTGGTGGAACTAGCCAGAGAACTAGAATTGCAAGGGGAGCCCAAAGATGTGACTGAATTGCTGCAATGTCAGTGATAGAACTTGATTGCATGAGGAGTTGCTTTTTTGGATGAGCAAAGAAAGTGATTTCTTGAGATGGAATTTACTTTCGTTGAAGATGCTGTGACTTTTTCGAAATGACAACAAAGCATTTGGACTCCATAAACAGCGATAAAGCAGCAGGAGGGTATGAGAGGATCGACTCCAATTTTGAAAGACGTTCTATAGTGGGTAAAATGGTATCATACTGCATCACTTGCTACAGAGAATCTTTGGTAAAAAGAAGAGTCCATTAATGTGGCAAACATCGTTGCTTTCTTATTTTAAGAAATTGCCACAGGCATCCCAACCTTCAGTATCCACCACCTTGATCAGTCGGCAGCCATCAACATTGAAGCAAGACCTTCCACCAGCAAAAAGATAATGACTTGCTGAAGGTTCAGATCATCATTAGCATTTTTTTTAGCATTAAAATGTATGTTGTTTTAACTTGAGTCAGAGTTTCTGTTACCCCAGCTAGAGTGCAGTGGCATCATCATAGTTCACTACAACCTCAAACTCCTGGGCTCAAGCAATCCTCCTGCCTCAGCCTCCCGAGTAGCTGGGACTACAGGTGCGTGCCACGACGCCCAACTAATTTTTCTAGTTTTAGTAGAGAGGGGGTCTTGCTCTTGTTCAGGCTAATCTCAATGCCTGAGCTCAAGCGATCCTCCCACCTCAGCCTCCGAGAGGCTTACAGGAGTGAGCCATCATGCCTGGCCTAAAATATTTTTAAATTAAGATACGTATCTTTTTTTTATTCTTAGACATAATGCTATTTATTACACACTTAGTAGACTACAGGATGGTGTATACAAAACTTTTATATGCACTGAAAAAACAAAAAAATTTGTGTGACTTGCCAAAATGAAACCTATAGTATCTCCAAGGTATGCCTCTATAATCTTTGGGGACCACCATTGTACATGTGGTCTGTTGTTGGCCAAAATGTTGCTGTGTGGCACATGACTATAATACAATGGCGGGGGAAAAAAGTGTGCTTGTATGTATGGAGCAGGTATAAATGAAATAAAATTGGTCAAATGTTGCTAATTGTTGAACTGGATGGAGAAAATAGAGAATTTCATTTATGGTTCTATTTCCATATGTGCTTGAAGTGTCTATAATAAAAAGTAAAAAAAAAAAAAAATAGTGCCCAGACCAGGCTCTGTAAGCATGTGAGTATGTGCTCGAATGCAATAAACTGTAGAACATCTTCATTGTTAGATTTGTAGGCCTTCTTAGTTTTGTTAAAAGGACTCAGGAGTTGTGTTCTGTGTGTTTGTAGCATTAACACCCTTGTGAAGATCAGCAAAAGTGCAGGAGCCATGTTGAAACCACATGCACCAAAACTCATCCCAGCTTTGTTGGAGTCCTTAAGTGTATTGGAGCCCCAAGTTCTCAATTACTTGAGCCTCCGGGCTACAGAGCAAGAAAAGGTGAGTTGATAGTACAGACATATTGGTAACTATCATGAGGGAAGAACCCCGTTAAGATACTGAGGTCCCTTTGAATAATCCTTCCAGTGTCCTTAGACAAAGTCCATGGCTTGAATGATAATTGTTGCAAGAACGTCCCGTGACCACATGTGGTATTTAATTTTTTTGTGGAGGGAGGTTGTTAGTTCATACACTGTCTTGTGAATCAGATGAAAGCTGCCA
>NW_012140858.1:1207908-1228583 GCF_000956105.1 Propithecus coquereli | reverse complement strand
CCCGGCCAGTTTGACACAGTTTTTTGTACGTTTATTCTTTTCAGGGTTGGGTCTACACCTTCAGAGTCCTTCTGTGGACTCCACTGCCCTACAAGTAAAGAAGATTTACACTTAGACTTTGACATAGTCCAAAATTCTTCTGCTTTTCAGATATACTCTAGTCACCTAGTCTGTGATTAGTCATTTTATAAAAATTGCAGATGAAACATCTATTATGCAAAATTAAACCAATACAGAAGGGTAGAAAGTAATCCCCTAGGGGGCCGCCTCTCCCCGTCACCACAGTATCATTCCTTGAAAAGTACCCACTGTCAATAGTTTCCTGTGCCTTTTTCAAATTCTTTTGTAGTCATAGGCTACAAAACCAAGCAAACATACTAATTTTAAAATAGTAGAACATTGTTCTGCAACTTGTTTTTTTTAATAGTAATATCTATAGTAGACATATTTTATTCCTTTTAATGCATGTATAGTATTCTGCAGTGAGGTGATTTTGAATTTTTGTAGGAGAGGTTTTGCAACATCAAAGGTTATGAATGTTCTTTTTTCTCTACACCTCTGCCAACATTGAATGACATCAGTCTGATGAGCGAAAATTTCATTGTTCTAATTAGCACCTTCCTTTTCCTCTAATGTTGTCTATTGTCTTTGCATATTATATTAGCCATTTATATTTTTCTGTGAATTGTATTTCTATACCATGCCTGTGTTTCTATTTGGCTGTTTAATTTTTTTACATTTGTCTTTGTTTATTAGTACTATTAAACCTCTGTCATATATAATGTGTTTTTTTTCAGTTCACCGTTTGATTTTTAACTTGCCTAAACTTTTCTAATAACTTACTTTCTTTCCCTTTGCCTTGATGTTGCTATTTCTTCTCCATTCATCATGCTTTCCTCTTTGAGCAGTAGACTTGCCTCCTTCCTGGGTGCTCATAGGATGTTTACTAAGAATTAGGAGATACAAGTTCTGGTCCAAACTTTGTAGTCATAGGCAAGTCACTCCTGTATGCCTTACTTTTCTGCTTTATTATGTCTAGATAGTTAACCTCTACTTCAGCATAATTGTTAGACTCAAAAACCATTGTAGGTGTGAAGGCTCATTACAAAGGTAAAGCTCTAAATATGTAAAATTTTTTACTACTTAGACACAATTGTTTAAAACCTTACGAATTTGTTTTGTCAATTCCTTTGTTTAGTAGATGGAGAACATGAGGCTCAGCAAGGGAGGATGACTTGCTCAGAGCCATACTGTATTAATTTCTATTATATTATCTCAATTTCTTACTTGTAGTGAGATGCTCCTTTTCCTGGTAAATTATTATTAAGTGCAGGTTAAAAGACATTAGAGTTAAATTTATGTTTGCTTTTGTTATATATACAGATTATTTTTTAACAGTTGTTTAGTTTGGAAGTAAAACCCTTTCATGGGATTGTTTGTGGGTTATTCCTAATTATTGAATGTCCAGAGTGACTTGAATTTGTGTTCTTCAGGCTGCGATGGATAGTGCTCGACTCAGTGCTGCCAAATCCTCTCCCATGATGGAAACAATCAACATGGTGAGTGTCTAAATAATAATGAGCAAGTTTGTTTACTTCCTAAAAGAGTAATTCTTCAAAGTCTTCAGGCTGCATTAAATGAAATAGAGACTTAAGGGATGAGTTGAGCAGTTGTTGTGATTCCAGTTTTTTTTTATTAGTATAGTTCTTTTTTCTTCTGTTCCTAGAGGGAATGATTTTCCAAATACTAGAATCAGTCCAAATTTCTGTTACAAGGGACAACAACATATTAAAAGATCTCTCTATGAATTTACATCTGTATGTCTTCGGTATGCCTATTTAGAAAGGTCCAGAGTTTCACCCCTGCCTGAGAGGTACCTTTGGGAGGAAGTAGGGGGAGGTATAAGCTGGAGGTATTAAATGAGGTAGGCAACATAAGAGGGAGGCGAAGAGAACTGAGCAATGTTGATATATTGTTTCAGTCTTAGGAGAGAATTTGCAGTAGAGATCTGCTTGGCACTCTGAGGTTCTGATTTCTAAAGTTCCTGGAGTCTGGATAAAGTCACTGTGCTGTGCATACCCTGTAGTGGTTAACTAAGATTGTGAGCTACTTACTAAGTTGATCACAAAGCTGGAGAAGAGAAGTAGCTATTTTGTAGTGCCTGCAGGAGGATTGTTACCAGAATTTGGCGTAAGCATGTTATATCTTAGTTGGATTATTTGGGGGGAAAATAAGTTGAAAGAAATAGGAACAGTTAACGAATACCATTTAGTTATGTTCATTAATGCTAGAATATATGTTGTTGAATTTTCAGAAATAAAGACCAGCAAATTATAGGAGAATTCATCTAAGAAGTTGACTTATTGGAGGTGGTTTGGTAGGGTAGGCTCACTGAAGAATACCAATTTTAGTCTAGGTTTTTCTAATACCAAACGTGGATTGATAGAGGAAGTAGGCCTAGAGAGGTCCTTTATTTTTGGGTAATTATTATTTTCGGCTTTAGTAAATTGATGTTTTTCTTTTCTTTTTTTCTTAAGGGACAGGGTCTCACTCTGTCACCTAGGCTGGACTACGGTAGCACAATCATAGCTCACTGTAAACTTGAACTTCCAGGCTCAAGTGCTCCTCCTGCTTCAGCCTCCTGAGTAGCTAGGACTGCAAGCTTACGCCACCACACCTGGCTAATTTTTTCTAATTTTTTGTAGAGATGGGGTCTGGCTATGTTGCTTAGACTGGTCTCAAAGTCCTAGGCTCAAGGAATCCTTCTGCCTCAACCTCCCAAAGTGCTGGGATTACAGGCATGAGCCACCATGGCTGGCTTGTTTTGTTTTTATTGTTGAATCACTGATGAATGATTTTTCTGTTTGTAGTATAATGGTGGTTTTAATATTGAAATCAGAGCAAAATCATAGGATTTTCAACTTGATGTCACATCCAGTGGGTACATATTTGACATAGGCAGTTTTTAATTGGATATGGTACTGACTTAATTACTTGCTAAGCTTTACCTTTATATTTATTCTTTTTCAAAAGTGCCTGCAATATCTTGATGTGTCAGTGCTGGGTGAGCTAGTTCCTAGATTGTGTGAACTGATCAGAAGTGGTGTAGGTCTTGGAACTAAGGTAAGTAGTGTATTTTTCACAAGAGGAAGGATGCATCTTTATTAGTTTGGCCACAAAAATGTAACAGCTATCATGTTTAAAATTCATATTTTATCACAAAACCTAATATTATTAATATTATATGTTAATCATTTTGTTTCTGTGGTTGCACTGATAACTGAAAACATATGACTGATTCAGAAAATAAAGTAAATGTGTTCCAGTAAATATTGTCTTACCTATTCAGTGGAATCATTTCTGTTCCCTGTTGCCATGTACATGCCTTCTGTGTTCTTGTTCATTATCAGTTCATGGAAATGCTCATCCATTTATCAGGATATGATTGTTTTAGGTGGTGATTAGCATTTCTCACAGTGGGGCCAGCAGGTATTTGGATAAAAAAAAGTCTTCCTTTTCAAGATCTTTCAAGGATCGGATACCACCCAGTACCCTCTTTAAAACAAATAACTCACATTTTTTTTCTTGTGACAAAATTAACACTTGCTTATATTTTAAAATTTTAGCATTTGTAGATCGGAAGAAAGTTAAAAATTGTCCATAATTTTACCATGTAGAGTTAACTGGTGTTAATATTTTGGAGTGTTTCCTCTGGTTTCTTTTTTGTGCATGTATCTTCTACAATGTCTTTTATAAAGTCTGTATGATACTCTATTGTATGGATGTAACATTATTTTAATCCAAAGAACGTCTGACTTACTGTTAGTTTTTTTTTTTTAAATATTAAACAAAGTGCTGTGATGACTGTCTTTGGACACATCTGAAGCCACTTCCTTAGGTTAAATTTCTAGAAATGGAAATGTTAGCACAATGACAGATAAGACAACATAAATTGCTTTCCCAGGAAATTGTACCAATCTTCTTTCTTTTTCATGGTGTCCAAGATCACCCTTCTTCCTGCTATAGGTCTTGGAAAAAAATCTTTGCATTACTATTATAGTTTGAAATAAGAGTTTTCCTTTTTTTAGATTGAATCCTGGAGGGGCTGTTAGGCTTCATGTATTTTATGTTGTTAAATCTTTGACACCTAAAACAAATGGTTTGGTAGAACATCATGACCATCTAGTTTAGACTTTTGCCTTTGTAACCCATAGGGCGGCTGTGCCAGTGTCATCGTGTCATTAACTACTCAGTGTCCTCAGGACCTAACACCTTACTCAGGTGAGTGTGTCAAATGATGTGTGGTGATATTTTCACATGGCTGTGTCTTGTGTACAGAATTTTAAAAGGGAAAATAATTATTCAAACATGCTTGGGATGCTGTATGCTTTTTCTCCCCTCAGCCCCTCCCCCCCAATTTCTTTCTCTGAAGAGTTTATCAAGTTTAGCAAGTTTTTACTGTTTTATGAGGATTTGATTATTTCTTTGTGGAATGAGGAAATAAAAGTATCTGCCATTCTGTAGGACTTGTTCACCATTTATAGCTAATCTTACATCAGCTATAGAAAAATTACATTTTTCTCTTCTTAGATTGCTTCTAGAAGAGGTTAATGAACTTTATGTACCTGGCTCTAATTTTGCAACTTTTCCCATGGTATTCTAGACACAGTGTAATTTTTAATTTTATATCAGGCAAAGGGAAGCAAATGGATAGTACAAATACAACATTCAAGGGATCTAAACTACTATGGAGTAAATCAGATGTTAATTACAGGATTATGTTTGTTTTCATCCTGGGAACAGAGCAGAATATTTAGTCAACCAAATATCAGATTTTTTTCCCTTTATTTCTGGTAGGTAAACTTATGAGTGCTTTGCTTAGCGGCCTGACAGATCGGAACAGTGTGATTCAGAAATCCTGTGCATTTGCCATGGGCCATTTAGTTCGGGTGAGTTGAATTCCTTATTTAGTTAAGTAAAGCTCTGATAATTACAAAGAAATGACTAAGATTGTTTGTTTTTCAGACCTCACGGGATAGTAGCACTGAAAAACTTCTGCAGAAGCTCAGTGGCTGGTATATGGAGAAAGAAGGTACCTTCCTCCCCCTATTTTCTGTCATTTTTAATTTAAATGTTAACAAACTAATAAAACAACAAAAATTAATTCTTACCCTCCATGATTTTATGTGCTTTGCTAGAAATACTTCTAATTGATTTTACCTATTTATTTGTTTTGCTGTGATACAAGTTGAGCAATAGTTTATTTAAATTGGTTACCCTTAAAAACAATAAATATCATAAAGATTTTGGTTTCTTCTGCTTTTGTCAGAGCCCATCTACAAGACCTCCTGTGCTTTGACTATTCATGCTATTGGACGCTACAGCCCTGATGTATTAAAGAACCATGCCAAAGAAGTCTTGCCTTTGGCATTTTTAGGCATGCACGAAATTGCTGATGAGGAGAAATCTGAAAAAGAAGAATGTAACTTATGGACTGAAGTGTGGCAGGAAAATGTACCTGGTTAGTAAATGGTACCTGTGAATTAAACCTGCTTCTTAGGAACCACAGCTAGAATTTTTTACTTTCTTCATAAATTCCTCTGTAGTTACTTTCCGAGGACCTTAACAACATGCATCCCATTTAATTTTAAGCCTATCCAAATTGCTCAGTTCTCAAGGTTGACGCTCAGAGCTCTTCTCTTTATTTATCACTGCCCATGTGAGAGAATATAAACTCTTTTCAAGCAAAGTAGAACTTTACATTTTCAGTTGAGAGTGTAATTGTGGTTTTATGTTGCCTTAGCGTGTTATTTTAGAATAGTGTTTTTTCACCTTGACACATACTAATGGATGATCACCACTTGTGTGACACCCTCCTATAGGCACATCGAAGTTCATAAAGTTCTGCCATTGTAGAAATAAGCCACACCACCACATACTTTGAGAGAGTGGAGTCTTTTAACAGTTGAGAACCACTGCTTTAGACTGATGGACACTGACTTTTTTCGGACTTAGAAAAGTCAGTTAATTTTTCTTTCCACTTAAAAGTTGTTTTAATTTTGCTTTTTATAATCTAGGTTCCTTTGGTGGCATTCGATTATACCTACAGGAGTTGATTACCATTACCCAGAGGGCTTTACAGTCTCAGTCTTGGAAGATGAAAGCCCAGGGTGCAATTGCCATGGCATCAATTGCAAAACAAACAAGTTCTCTAGTCCCTCCATATCTAGGAATGATACTGACTGCGTTGTTACAAGGCCTGGCTGGAAGAACGTGGGCAGGAAAGGTAAAGAAACCATTCATGCCCAGTTAAATTTAAGGTATCCTTAAGGGATTCCAACTTCATGTTTCATTTTCTGTTAAAATAAGAAACTGGTTTTTTGTGACTTCAGATGGATTTTTTTTGCTAACCAGATTTCCTAGCCATTGGGAAGCTTTGGGTAAATTTTGCCTGATTGTGATATTTCATCTCAAAGTATAACCCACATGTCCTTGAATAATGCACAGTAATGCTGGAGATTGATATATTTATCATCTTCAGCCTTCCACGTTATGTCTTAAACCAAGTTGTCACCATTTTGTGCCTGTTGACCTCATGAACAGATCAGGATTGGGCATATGTGAAATTGAGTAGCAAGATGAGCTGCTTCTAAACCTGGGCCTGAAGATGCCCATCTTTGAGGCCTGTGAATTATTAACAGTCATTATTTACACAAGGGCTATAGTAGGGTACTTACAGTGAACACTCAGTGGGGAACATGAGATTGTGGCAACGATTGTATATTCAATCATGTAAAATTATTGTACAGTTCAATAGTGGCCCATGCAGTACCGATGAAGTGTAGTACCTGACTAGGAGTCAGACCTAGTTCTAATTCTGTGGTTGACACTCCTGTCTGTGTGACCAAATCAGTGTCAAATCAGTTCTCTAGGCCTTTATGAAATGGAGATGAAGATAATTATCCTGCGTCTGTGGTTTGGAGTAAAACTCAGTGGATGTGCTTATTAAATGGTACAGTGCATTAAAGATAAGGTGACTCTTGTTAATTTTTGTTGTCGTGGTTATTAAATATTCCTGTGGTAATTGTAGTCATAGTGTAGAGTGTAAATGACGTGTTTCAGCTTAATAATATTCCCTCATCTTTCCACCCCTTAGGAAGAACTATTGAAAGCCATTGCCTGTGTGGTGACAGCTTGCAGGTAAATGTTCTTTCATGAAGATGCCATTTCTGCAGCTGAATCTGAGCAGCAGCCTTTATTAACTGTTCTGATGCTTTTGTATGGATCCTGTAGCACAGAGCTGGAAAAGTCTGTCCCCCATCAACCCAGCACAAACGAGATTCTGCAAGCTGTTCTGAAGGAGTGTTGCAAAGAGAATCTCAAATACAAGATTATAGCCATCAGCTGTGCAGCCGATGTCTTGAAGGCCACCAAAGAAGACAGATTCCAGGAGTTTTCTGACATTGTTATACCTCTTATTAAGAAGGTAATGACCACCTGTATCCTCTTGGGTCTGGTTTATACTTTAAAAAAAAAAAAATTTTTTTTCCTGTGCTCTAATTGCATGTTTTATATATTAGTTTTACTGCAGGTAGCAGAAAAATTCCAAACTATCATGGCCTCAAACATGATAGAGGTTTGTCTGTCACATAGTAGTTTGGAGCCTCACAAAGCTTTCAAGAATATCAGCTCTTTGCAGCTCTCAGCACTGCCACGTCTAGACCGTGGTCATTGGCCTCAGGGTCCGTAGTGTATGTGTGTTCCAGGCAGGCCTGGCAGAGGAGATGAAGCAGGGATGAAAGATCATGTGGGCCTGTCAGTTTTCTCTTCCGGAGAGTTCCTGGAAACTGCTACACAGCACTTCACTTATATTCATCTCATTGGCGAGTGCTTAGTTACATAGCTGTGTCTGGCAGCAGATGAAGCTGGGAAAGGGAGTCTTCATTCTGGGTGTCCATTTGCCTTCCATGGCAGGTAGAAGGGGAGAGTAGATTCTGTAGTGAATGAACAGTTTCTGTCACAGTAAGCTGTGCCTCGGAAGCATCTGCAGAAGCCACCCCCACATCCTAGGGTGAAGGAGCTCAATGTACCACGTGGATTGCCTCTGCCATATACTGGGGGACTTTGGTTAAAAAAAAAAAAAAGAATTTGATTTTGGAAAATGGAGAACTCATTTTTAAAGTTTGAGTTCTGGTTCAT
Source organism: Propithecus coquereli (assembly GCF_000956105.1). NCBI lineage: Eukaryota > Metazoa > Chordata > Mammalia > Primates > Indriidae > Propithecus > Propithecus coquereli. The sequence goes on along the minus strand of NW_012140858.1, from coordinate 1,220,384 downwards.
AGAAAGAGGGGTATGGTTTACCTATTTATTTGTGAAATGAATTACTTTAAATAGCATTCTTCTTGTGTTGCTGCTAATGTGCAGTTTTCTTTCAGTAATAAGGCTGTTTATATAATTTCTGTTACATACATAATGGTAGCGTATGAAATTGGGAGACTTGTGTTTTCAGTTGATTTTGTCACCAGCTAGCTGGACCAGTTGTTTCCCTTGGCCTCTGTCTATCAAGGAAGAGTTTGGATTTAGATCATTGCCGAGTTCCTTCCATCTTCAATTATGATTGTAATGTCCTCTTATGTTCTGCTCAAAATATTACATATACAGTATTTTTTTTTTGCTTTTGTTTTTACAGATTCCTTTAAAGTAGTTCCCAAATTTGTTTAGAGGTATAATATTCCTGTTACAAATTCTTGTTACCAATGGGAAATCTTACGGTAGAGAATTTACCATTTAATTCTTGCTTAATATTTCCTGCTCTGGTACCAGATTGCTTTAATAGTATACCTGTAACTTTAAAGAATAAAATATTAAAGTTTGCCTTCCTTTTCTTGATATATCCTAGAACTCACTTGAAAGCACTGGGGTCCGGACAACCAAAAATGAAGATGAGAATGATAAGGAAAAGGAGCTGCAGCTGGAATCTCTGCTGAGTGCCTTTGAAAGCCTGGGCAAAGCCTGGCCCCGCAACGTGGAGACTCAACGTAAGCCCCAGAAACTACGTTTGAAGAAGTGCTGTGATCAGAGGTTACTTAATGAGAGCAGAGATTTTTTGTATGACAAATTATAGTTACTGTTTCTTGTAGAGTGTCATTAATTAATAGTGAGAATTATCCAATAGAAATTTTACTTCTACGTGAGCATATAATCTCATTGATCATTGTATTACTTTACTAGGGCTGCTGTAAAAAAACTATCACAAGTTGGGTGGCTTAAACGACCAGTTTATTTCTCTCAGTTCTGGAGAGTAGGAGTCCAAGATCAAGGTGTTGGCAGTGTTGGTTTCTTCTGAGACTTTTCTCCTTAGCTTATGAATGGCCATCTTTATCGTGTGTCTTTACATGGTCTTTTTTCTGTGTCTCTGGGTCCTAATCGCCTATTCTTATAAGGACACCTGTCAGATTAGGGCCTACCCATATGACCCTTTCTGATGTACTTACAGGCCGAGGTACTGCTGGTTAGGATTTCAACATATGAATTTTGTGGGACATGGTTCAGCCCATAACAATCATGTTATATTTTATGGAGATACTTTGATGAAAAAATATTTCTGTTACTCTTCTTTATGATCACAGCTCTATTCTGAGGAATCTACAAAATTTATTAGTGGGGTCTCTTCATCTCAAAATTAATGGCCTCCCTACCAATTCTTCAGTAAGCAAGTGAAATCTCTGTTTCACTGAGAAACCCATGACTGTTTAGAAGATGTTCAGAATTGGACATGTATTTCTAAAGGATTAAATACAAACAGTGAACCTTGTTGGAGTAGGTTGCAATTAATTTGGAGTTCTTTGACAGGGCCTTAACCTTGGGGCAATACTATTTTAAATTTGCGTGTTGATTCTACAGTGCATCCTGCTGAAAATCTCAATATTCTTGAATGTTACAAAAAGTGTTGTTGATTATAGGTGATTGGATATATCTAAAATCAGACTTAAGGTTTTCTTTGAGTTCTATCATTCTTTGTATGAATTTATATATTTGCTGTGTTATAGGAAGGATTACCCAAAAGATACAAATTTGTAAGTGAGGCTGTAGTGGAATTCCTCTTATTTAACATCATTGAGACTATTAATTTTTCCTTGATAGGTAGAGAAAGTAGGGAATTACATAAAAAAGATGATGCAAATACAAAGCAGTTTATTTTATAATATAAGATATGGAAATGTACATTTATTTGCCAGTTGCCGAGCACAGAGCCAAGGCCTTTTTGAGAATTTAACTGTTACACATTAACTTGTCATAGATATCTTATAATGTACAATGTACAATTTCTGGGTTTTGCTTCTTTAAAATAGAGAAGGAAATTTCAAGCTTTTATGAAGCAATCCAAGTGCAGAATTCCAGCCTTCTACCTCCTCCCCCCATCTTTACATGTGTTTGAGCTCGACTAAATTCTACAACATTTAAAAATAACTCCTTTGTTGAGTTTTCTACTCCTGATTCATTTGTTGGCATAATATTAATTACATAATTATAAGAAAAATTGAGTTGGCATAATAGTTTTGTGATAAAGCACTGTTGACTCTTGGTAAACCAACACTTTGCAAAAGGTTATGAGTGTCTAGAGAGGAGCTCCTGGCTTCCAGAGTTCTGCTTTCTTTGGCTGTCATTCAGGAAGTTTTAAAGGGGAAGGGGAGTGTAGTTAAAGTGCTGTTTCAGTTCCATGGAGGATGAGATGCCTTGAAAATGAGCATTTTATAAACAGTTACGTTGCACCTTTGTGGGGACAGTATCTGATTAATAGTGTTTGGGAATTTGGGTGCAAAAGTGACACTCAGGTTTTTTTTGGAAATTCATGGCTTTAATTAATTTATTATTTTATCTTCTCTCTCCTTCCTATTTTTCTCTACCTTTTCCTCCTCTGTCTGTCTGTCTCTCTCTTGCTCTCTCTGTCTGTCCCTCATTTGCTCTGTCTCTTGCTCCTTCGCACTGTCTCTCCTGCTCTATCCCACTTGGTCCTTTTTTCCCAGGTTGTTATCGTCAGGAGCTGTGCAAACTGATGTGTGAACGGCTAAAACTCAGCACGTGGAAAGTGCAGCTAGGAGTCCTGCAGTCAATGAATGCCTTTTTTCAGGGGTAATTTACTCATGGTTCAGTTTTTTTATTTTGTCCACTCCCCCCAGCATTTTATATGTACAATGGAATTATTATAAATTTTAAATTTGATAGGTAAAGTGACATGATAAAGTGATATATGCAGATAGAAATTGTTTGTGCCAGGAAGGATTTAGAATGTTTCCTTAGTAACTAGCATTTGCATCTTGCTTTCTGATTTGTATAGGTTAATGCTTTTAGAAGAAGAACATGCAGATCCTGAGGCTTTGGCTGAAATTCTCCTTGAAACTTGTAAATCAATCACATATTCTTTAGGTGAGTGTAGTAAACTGAAATTGATAAGGAGTCCTAATATATGTATATATTTTTTTTAAGAGACGGGATCTTGCTGTGTCACCCAGGCTGGAGTGCAGTGGCATGATCATAGCTCACTGTAACCTTGACTTCCTGGGCTCAAAAGATCCTCCCACCTCAGCCTCCCAAAGTAGCTCAGATTATAGGTGTGCACCACCATGCCTAGCTAAATTTTTAAATTTTTTGTAGAGATGGGGTCTTGCTATGTTGCCCAGGCTCTTCTGGGCTCTAATTATTATATAAAGCTAAGGAGCTAAGCTTCAAATATTTCCTACCTTGTCTGGAACTAAATTTCTAGAACTCTCCAACTTAATATACTCCATATGTATCCCTAAATGGGAATATTTTAACGTGGAACTGTAATAGGATTTTACCATTTAGACCAGAAAAACCTTTGTGCCAAGTATTTATGAAATTTTTTTATTGGGAAATAGTTTAAAATTTACAGAGCAGCTGCAACAATAGTACATATAATACTTGTATACCAACAGTCCCCAACCTTTTTGGCACCAGGGACCAGTTTCATGGAAGACAGTTTCAGTGGACAGGGGGTGCAGAGCTCAGGTGGTGAGACGTGTCTGCTCACCTCCTGCTGTGAGACCTGGTTCCTAAGTTTCATGGAAGACAAATTTTCCATGGACTGGGGGGCGGAGTCAGGCAGTGATGTGTGGCCTGGGGTTGGGGACTGCAGCTGTATACATTTTACCTAGAATCATCTGTTAACATTTGGTCCCATTTGCTTTGTCATTTGGATGTCTATGTGTGTGGATTTTTTTCTGAAGCACTTGATATGTGTATTGCTTACATCAATCCCTTTATTCCTGAATTCTTTAGTGTGCACTCTTTTATACACCACAGTACAGTTGTCAGCTTTAGGTAGCATAATGTGGATGCACTTTTTTTATCATTCATATTCTAGTTTGTTCATTTGACTAAGTAATGTTCTTTTTTTTTTTTGAGACAGAGTCTCACTGTGTTGCCCGGGCTAGAGTGCCATGGCGTCATCCTAGCTCACAGCAACCTCAACCTCCTGGGCTCAAGCGATCCTTCTGCCTCAGCCTCCCGAGTAGCTGGGACTACAGGCATGCGCCACCATGCCCGGCTAATTTTTTCTATATATTTTTAGTTGTCCGATTAATTTCTTTATATTTTTAGTGGAGACGGGGTCTCGCTCTTGCTCAGGCTGGTTTCGAACTCCTGAGCTCAAACGATCCGCCCGCCTCGGCCTCCCAGAGTGCTAGGATTACAGGCGTGAGCCACCGCGCCTGGCCAGTAATGTTCTTTATAGGATTTTGTCCCTCCCCTCCATTAGGGAATCCAGTCTAGGATCATTTATTGAATTTTGTTGTCCTATCTTTTTCGTTTCCATTAATCTAGAGCAGTTCTTCAGCCTTTTTTTGTCTTACGTGACATTGACAGTTTCGGAGACTAAAGTTCTCCTCTCTCCCCTTTTTGAAAAACAGAATGTTTCTCTTTTGGTGTTTGTCCAATGTTTCCTCATAATTAGATCCAGGTTATGAATTCCCAGTTGGGATACTACATTAGTGATGTATCCTCCTCACATTAAGAGGCTCACAGTGTCCAACTGTCCTTATTTGTGTTGTTAATTTTGATTACCTGATCAAGGTACATCAGGTTTCTCTACTTTGTAGTTACTATTATATTTTTTCCCCTTGTGTCTAAAGGTAGCTTGTGGGAAAAAAATGTTTACGACCATTGAAATAATCCGTTCCTCTTCAAAACTGTGTCTAATAAGGAGTCTGTGAGAAGACACTCTAAGACCATGCAAATACTTCTCTTCAACATTTCTTCTCTAGATTTAGCATGCATTGATGATTCTTCCCTGAACCAATTTTTATGAAGATGATTTTCCAGCTCTAGCAGTTTCTCCATATTCACCATTTGGTAGTTGGAATTCTAGTGTAAGCAAGATTCCTCTCTTTTACCCAGCTTTTTATTTATCTATTACTATCTGTTAGTATTGATTCATGGATTTCTTCCCCCTTCAAATGGTTCATGGTTATTTTTCTTAATTAATTTGTTACTCAACTTGTCCCAGATTTGTCCAGCAGGAAGTCCCTTCAAGCTGACTCTTGTGTCCTTTTGAGAGGTCACCATCATTCTTTGTAGGACTTCTATACTTTGTAGCTTAACAAGGTGTTATAAGTTTATCTCATGCCTTCCCTGCCCTGGGTTTGGTTGTGTGTTAATTTTTTTGGTAGACAATTTTACTGTGAAGCAGATAACATGTCAAAGAGTAGACGCCAAGAAAGCATGTTTCGGTAGCAATTGTTAGAGGTAATGTGCTTTTATGAATAAAGAACTGGCAGCTAACAAACTTGTCTTTGCAGTGTTCCAGGCGTCCCTGACTTAGCCTAAACATGGTTTTACAGTGTTCTTTGGTAAAATGAAGGGAGGGTCATGGAAACCTAAAGACTATTCTTAGGTGCCATATGAAGATGACTGTGTGTTTGAGAGAGTGTCTGTTAACCTCCCACTTCTAAAATGGACGTTTTAAATATTGTCATTTGTTGTGGTGATTGTTATATTTGGCCAAAAATTTGTTGCTGTTTTTCGTTTTCCCAAAATAAAGAATGTGGGCATGTTGCACATTTCAAATATTTGACGATAATTAGCAAAAGGGAAGCTTCCTTAAAAAAACCGGACGTATCTTTCCGTAGAGTTACCATTTGTGAACATCTTTCTTTTAAGAACACTAATCTGGCAGGTTCAATTTTTAAGGCATACCTTTTGAACTGTATGATTTTTCTTCTTAGAAAATAAGACCTACTCATCTGTGAGAACAGAAGCTTTATCTGTGATAGAATTGCTGCTTAAAAAACTTGAAGGTGAGTTCCTGATAGTTCTCATTGGAGGAACAGAAAGCCAGGACACTTTATGGCATATGTTTTCAGAAATGTTTTATTTTCTGTTTTTACTTATACTCTAAAAATATACTCTAAGCATATACTCTGAAGCACAAATTAGTATACACGTTTATGCAAGTATAAGGTACAAAGCTAAAACTATTAAATTTTATTTAATATTTACATTTGGTACTCTTTTAATTTGTATACTTTTAATGTGTTATTCAGCTATAGTTATCTCAAAGTAATCAAGTTTTTGTTCCCATCATGAATCCTGATTTAATCTTGGTCACCGGAAGTGGTTGACAGTGGTAGAATTTGCTGTGTATGTACAAAGAAGCAGAATGACACACTGAAAAGTAGAGTCGGAAAAACATTTTAACAGTCACCTACCTGAGTCTTCAAATTTGGTAGCAGTAGTTTTCTTTTCTTTCTTTTTTTTTTTTTTTATTATTTCAGCAGCAGTAGTTTTCTTAATCTTATCTTTTTTTTTCTGTTTTCTTTTTCTTAAACTTTATCAAGAAGCACATTTCTTCTAATCTTCTATTGTGTCAATGGAAAAAGAAAACTGTTAGCATTTCTCTAGCGGTATATCTGCTACTAATTTCCAAAGGAGCCTCCTCCTCTTAATTGTTTTAACTTCATGGATTAAGAGTGTAGAAGATGGAATAGTTTTCTCCACAGCTTTGTGTGTTTGCTCTTTGTACTTCTGTCTCTATCTTTGCTTAGCAATTAAAACACCTCTCTCAGGGCTCCATCAGATAGGCCTTTTAGACTCAGTAACACTAAACATCTCATAATCTCTTTTTTCCTTGTTGAAATAAAAGAGCAGGGCACTTAGTCGTATTACCAGATTCTCAGTTTTCCAGATACATACTAATACAGTGTAGATGAGGAATATGAAACTAAAAGGTTAAATAAGTAACTTGCTTGGAGCCGCATTGGTAGAAAGTGGCAGAACCTTGTAAACAAGATTTAAGATTTGATATGCTTTCTTATTTTCTAAAATTTTCATTATGTATGTAGTTTTCTGATGCTTTCCTTAGAGAACAGAGTAACAAGAGTATCATGTTTATCAATCTGATCTTGCAGTTATGAAATTTGTTTCAAGATTTTTTTTTTTTTTTTTTGCTGACCACATCTTACAAAGTGGCCTTGTGGTGTTGTGGAAATGACTTGTTTGCTACTGTGTGCCTTGCCTTGATACTTCCTTCTTCCCACTTTGTTTCAGTGCAGTTCACTTCTCTTCCTTCCACTGTTACTGGGGAAAGGAGATGAAACTACCTGATGTGCTTTCAGGCTATTGTCAATAATTAGGTTTTGAGATACCTATTGAACCCGTGATCACTATATACTGATCTGTTATCAAGGGGTTGCTTTGCATTTATTTTGGGGATAGTGTATATGGAGAAAAAATCGTTTTAACTTTTTTTCCCTTGCTTGTTCTATAAGGATTGTCTGGGTTTTTTCCTTCTTTCTTTTTCCATTCAGAATCTAAACAGTGGGAATGTTTGACATCTGAATGCAGAGTGCTCCTGATTGAGTCTTTAGCTACTATGGAGACAGACAGCAGACCTGAGCTGCAGGAGAAAGCATCATTACTGAAGAAAACACTTGAAAATCTGGAATAAATTAGAAGGGGAAGAAACAAACAAGTGCCATGTTCATTGGGGGGTTGAAATGGTGGTATTCTTTGAAAAACCAAGTGGGGAAAAGTAAAGATTAATCTGTAGCATGCATCATTCCTTGGCTGAAATAAAAAAAAAAAAGCCTTAAATTTTGTTTTTTGTTAGCTTTATTTTACTCGATGTGTTTAAAGTATCTGGGCTGAGTGAGCTTAATGGAACCTTGCAAGTTTGAGAGGTGGTTGTAAAGGAAACTGGCAGAAATGTTACTAAAAGTTAAAGCTGTTACTAAAGGAATTATTAGACAAAGTTGCAGAGCAAGATGGATAAAAATCTTAGAGCTACATTCAAATTAAATAAAGTTATTTCAGGAAGGGATCCTGTAAATCACTTAGTCTAACCCTTTTCTTTTATACCTGAAGAAATAGGCTCTGAGATGACATAGGCCTATGCTAAGGTCAGAACCTTGGTGTTTAATGTCCTGCCCAGTATGTATGCTTTTTTTTTTTTTTTTTGACAACCTGCTGCCAAATCAGTGCTAACCCTGGCTTACCCAAGAAACTTCCAAGATGAGGTACATTTAGGGTGGCATACACAGTCCTTGTATCAGAACTAAAGTGGCCCTTACCATTGGGTTCTTGAAAGTCAGAGCCAAACATTGTCATGTGGTTAGATGGCTGATTTTTAAAAAATGATTGTTTAGCATCTTTACGGATTGGGAGGGTGAATTCAGTCTCCATATGATAATTCTGACTGTCATTCTTTTTAGGAAGATGAAAGTAGTTAAGGACAAGATTACTCATCTTTCTATATCTCTGTATCTGTGGTTGTGTATCTTGCAAAACCAAAAATAACAATGACAAAATCATAGACTGCCTTGATTTTGACCATTTATAATCTCAAAACTAATGACAAATTTGAAAGTTTTTACTCACTTTTATGCTAACAGTACGCCTTTATAGGGTAGAAGGAAAGCATTGTAATTAACCGTCTGGGAATTACTCTTTTTTAATGCGTTTTCTCAAAATAACATGATACCACTCCAGGTAAATAATTGCACCTAGGGTTTTCCCCCTTCCTTCTACTGCTCAGGCCCCTGCCTAAAAGTGTAGGACAAGTGGAAAAATAAATGTAACTTAAGTGTTTATGGTAAACTGAGAACTCTGTAGCTCACCTTGGATTCCAGAGCACAAGACTGGTTTACATTCAGTACTGACCCGTTACTGACATTCATGCCAAGAACGCCCATGTTTATTCTTTTGGTGGTCTGCATTGACCAATGTATTTCAAACTTTTTTTGACTGAGTCGTAATAAAAATAACTTTTACATCATGACTTAGAGTATGTGTGTGTGCGTGTGTGTATGTGTGTGCGTGTCTGCATATAAAATCTTTAAATGTTTGGTGAAATAATACTCTTACTAATGTGTGATACCCTTTAATCACCTCCCCCCCCCAGTTTAAATGCTCTTCAGATGCACTAAATTAATTTCCTGACTCACAACTGAGTTGCTGCTCACAGTTTGAAAAGCACTGCCGTACATAGTACCTAGACTTGGCTGTATAGGTTTTGGGATTGCTTCTGATTGGAAAGGGGGAGGGTTGCAAATAAAAACTTACTTATTGCCAAAACATTATCTTTGCTAATAATGAAATATAATTGTGAGTTTTAGTAGCATCATGAATTTTAAGGGACCTATCATGGACTTCCATTTGAGAATGGCTTTTGCTTGGGGAAAAACCGACTTTGGTTGGTTTTCAGAAAGCTTATGGACTCTTAGGAGTCCAGATCAGTATTTCCCCCTCCACGAGGTGCCCTCTGACACTTTAATTTACAGTACCTGGGATACTCTTCCTTGGTAAGAATGCAGTGCAAGTCAGGTATTTTCAGAAAGGAAGAGTATAGGGCCAAGAATTGTTCTTGGTCTCTTCAAATGTTAACACCTCATCATTTTATGCTTTTCATGCATTTTGTTATTTAATATTGGGAATTTCCGTTGGTGCTGAGATTGGTGCTAAGACACCAGAACCTTAGTGCTTTGTGCTGTTGAATTACTGTACATTTATTTTAGCTTTCTAAGCCCATTTCTAACTTACACACTTATTGCCTTTATCTTGACCAGCCAACTTATTTGCACAACTAGTAATGCTAAGTCATGTCTCACAGTGCAGCTTATGTTTGGTGTACATACACGTGTGCACATATATTTATTTAAAAGGATTTATAACTGAGAGTTTGTAATTGTGAAATTATGATACTGGTGAACAAATGGCAAAAGGACCCACCACATGTTTTTATCATTGGCCTTTGTTTTCCAAAGCCATCTGGAACAGATTTTGATTATTTTCTCTCTAGAATTATTCAGTGCTACTTGTCATACAAGTAACCAATTTGTAGGGTCTATGTCAGATTCTTTGTTCCTGGAATTAGTGCACTAGATATCTTCATAAATTTCTTGGTATGTGAAAAGGAAATACCCAAAGTGTGGCAATTGGAAATCAGAACTATGAAGGTAATATAAAATTAACTTTTTGGTGATAAAGAGCAGCTGTTTCTTTAGTGAATGTTTTTATCCAATTTACAATCCCAATGTGTCTGCTTATAACACTGTCTGCACAACAAAACCGACTGCCACCACTTGCCCATTGCTTTCACCTTCCATCTTTTACTTGTGTACTTACAGGAAAAAGGAAAGAAAAAAGATACGACCTCGGTCTGAGTTCACACTACCTGCCCTTCATGGGGCATTTCTGCCTGCTGCTGCCACAGTATATTCCTGCTGCTTGTTAAGTCCGAGGAGTTATTCTGACATTGGCACTGATTGTAATGTACAAACTATTGTTAAATGGATGTATATATAACAGATTTTTGTATTTTAGATGCGATGTGTTCACAGAATCTTCTGCAGTATGTACTCAGCTATCTAAGCGTGTGATGGTCTTACTTGAAAGGAAAATCCCCAGGAAGATATTAAATGGTAAATAAAAGCTGCACGATCTGTTCTTTCAAAGTAGTGCATTAATTTTTACTAGTTGTCCAGGAAAATAGCTCAACTGCCAAGGCATCGACAATTTATACTTAAAAAAAAAAAAAAGGGAAGAAAGGCCCTACTGCCTGCCACATTCCAAGCCACCCCCAGTAAGTAGAATTGCTACTTAAGTGTTCGGGAATTCAAAGGCAAAGCAGAAACAAAAGCAAGACACCCCAAACAACTGTTGTTAGATACTTGGAGAAAAGTTATTAAAAAATTTGATTTTCTGATAAAAGTAATCCCATATGAGCATGTAGAAACAACAAGCAGTTCTCCTTTTGACCAGGATTAATAGATGTGGCTATAGGCATAAAATGCCAGAGATACAGGCACAGCCTGTACTACCAAACAAATTTTAGGCTGTGGAAGATAGGCTTGAAGGGTAAGAATTACCTTGTTTACTCTCTGGTAGCAGAGCCAATAAGCCTAAATTGTTCCCTTCTAGTACACTTTTCTGTCTTTCTTTTTCTCCTTTCAAACAGGTTCCAAGTTAATTGATTGGAATAACAATTTTTTTTTTTCCTTAAAGACATAGGGTCTCACTGTGTCACACAGGCTGGAATGCAGTGATGCAATCATAGCTCACTGCAGCTGTGAACTTCAGAGCTCAAGTCATCCTCCCACCTCAGCCTCCTGAGTAGTTGAGTCTCCAGGCGCATGCCACCACGCCTGGCTAATTTTCTTTTCAGTTTTTGTAGAGCCGGGGTCCTGCTATTGCCCAGGGTGGTCTGGAACTTCTGGCCTCAAGCGATCTTCTTCAGCTCCCCAAAGTGCTAGGATTAATAGGCGTGAGCCACCACGCCTGGCTAAATTTTTCTTACGTTTTTTGGAGACACAGGGTCTTGCTGTGTTGCCCAGGCTGGTCTCAAACTCCTGGGCTCAAGTGATCCTCTTGCCTTGGTCTCCCAAAGTGCTAGGATTACAGGCCTGGGCAACATAGTGAGACCTCATCTCTACAAAAAAATTTTTAAAAAGTGAAAAATAATGTTATAAAAATTAGAAATGATCAGCCTTTCAAACGATGCTGATTGATGATACTTACATTTAAGTAGCATTAACAAAACCTTTATTAAAAAATATAAAAGACAGAAAACAGCTAATAGGAATACCGGTTTTTGTTTGGGTATTCTTGAAAAGAATACCTTAAAACCAATTTTGGGTATTAGTGATGGTGAGATACGTAATTCTGTTATGCTACTTTTGATTTCAGAACAGTGTTCAAATACAAAATCTTTTCTGAACATCATTTGAGGCAAGTATTTTTTGAATATTTTATTTTAGCACTATAAAGATGTTCTCTGTTTCTGGCCTTCAAAACATTGTGATATCTGTGGCCATTTGTTCAAATTGTTTCCCTGGATGTCGTGTAATTTTTATGTTTTCATGATTTTCCCTGTACTTTAACTATGATGTACCTATGTGCATTTCTTCATATTTATCCTGCTAGAATTTTGCTTAGATATTTGAATTTCTAAATGTATGCATTTCACCAAATCTGGGATTTTTTTTTTTTTTTTTGTCATTGTTTTCTCAAAGAATTTTTTTTTTCTGTACTCTTTCTCTTTCTGGAACCCTAGTTAAATCTATGCCATATCATTTGATATTATTCTACAGGTCTCAGTCATTGTAAAAAAACCTATCTTTAGATTCAGTTACTCCTCTGCCATATCCATTCTGATATTAAAGCCATTCAGTGAATTTTTATTTCAGATATTTTAATTCTTAGTGCTAAATTTTCCATTTGATTCTTTTTTATATTTTCTAATTTGCTGAGACTTTCCATTTTTAACTTCTGTTTCAAGAGTGTTCCTAATTATTCATTTTTAT
>NW_012140858.1:1203129-1204828 GCF_000956105.1 Propithecus coquereli | reverse complement strand
CCTCGGCCTCCCAGAGTGCTAGGATTACAGGCATGAGCCACCGTGCCCGGCCCTCTTTTAAAATATTTTAAAAACGGACTTTTTTGAAAACAGTTTTAGGTTCATAGCAGAATTGTGTATAAGTACAGATTTCCCATATAAATTCTTTCTTTTAAATTTAGGTTTTATGAACTAAGCACTTTATGTAAAATGGTTATGTAAAGAAAAGATTGATTTATATTTTATCACAACTGTAGCTAGTCTATGCCAACACTTCTTGAAAAGGCTTTAAGTGAAGTTTTAAATGAAGAAGAGAATATTGGTACTGTTGCCTCTGGTCAAAAAATGAGAGAGTTCAGGTTTTTTAAAGTTAGTTCTCCAAATGAGGTTTAAAGTCTGAAATCCAGGATTTTTATTTGCACTTCAAACTTTAGCCTGCTATTATTTGGATCCCTAGGTGTTGGATTCTGGCTTACTCTTTTAAGTACTAATACGTTCTTTTCGATTTGACATTGAATTAATCTGACCATTTCAGAAATTTTAGGAATAGTTTTGAAATGAAGGTTTACATTGTTGAAAACTATTCCTCAAAAATCAGAAATACAAGGGAAGAAAAAAAGCATGCAAAACACATTTTGAATGTTTCTTTGAAGGAGAGAGGTTTATTTCCATTTGTTTCTGTCTTGGGGCACAGATTAAGTGTCCAGAATAGAATACATAGGCTGAAAAACAAGCCACAATAAATGTGAAAGGACTGAAACTATAGAAAGTATGTTCTACAATCACAATGAATTGAAAATAAAAATAACTGAATGAAATTTGGAGAGTTTACAAATATGTGGAAATCAAATAACATACTTCTAAATAACCACTGGAACAAAGAAGAAATCAGGGAAATTAGAAAACACTTTTGAGATGAATGAAAATCACACAAATACCAAAACTTATAAATGCGGCTAAAGCAGTACTTAGAGGGAAATTTACAGCTAAAAACACTGCCATTAGAAAGGAAAGAACCGGGCCCGGCGCAGTGGCTCACGCCTGTAATCCTAGCACTCTGGGAGGCCGAGGCGGGAGGATTGCTGGAGCTCAGTTTGAGACCAGCCTGAGCAAGAGTGAGACCCTGTCTCTATTATAAATAGAAAGAAATTAGCCAAACAACTGAAAATAGAAAAAATTAGCCAGGCACGGTGGTGCGTGCCTGTAGTCCCAGCTACTCGGGAGGCTGAGGCAGGAGGATTGCTTGAGCCCAGGAGTTTGAGGTTGCTGTGAGCTAGGCTGATGCCACTGCATTCAAGCCCGGGCAACAGAGTGAGACTCTGTCTCAAAAAAAAAAGAACCCCCCTAAAAAAAAAAACCACAAAACACAAAAACCTTAAACCTTTCTCTTTAAGCACTGGGAAAAAAGAGCGAATTAAAACCAAAGGAAACAGAAGGGAGGAAATAAAGATCAGAGTACGAATGATGAAATTGAAAATTAAAAAAAATAGAAAATGAAACTAAAATTTGGTTCTTTGAAAAAAATCAGCAAAATTGACAAACTGTTAGACTGACAAAAATAATACTAAAATTACTAAAAGAGGAATGAAAGAGGGGACATTACTACTTACTGATCTTAAAAAATAGGACTATAAAGGATTATGATGAACAACAGTATGGCAACAAATTAGATAACTTAGATGAAATGGATAAATTCCTAGGAAGGTAAAAAAAAAAAAAA
>NW_012140858.1:1199009-1201973 GCF_000956105.1 Propithecus coquereli | reverse complement strand
AGAGCATAATTATAATAACTGCTTTATGAGTTCTTGTCTGATAGCTACACATCTGGGTCATCTTGAGTTTGGTCTTTGTTGATTGCCTCTGCCCCATAACCCCATTTTCTGGTTCTTCACATATCCAATATTTGGGGATTTTACCCTGGACATTGTGACTGTGATGTTGTGGAGACTGTGGACTCCATTCTTCCAAGGAGTTGCTTTTCTTTCAGCAGGTAGTTAACGTAGTTGGACTCAAACTGCAAAATTATCTCATCTTCTGTGGGTGGCAGCATAGAGCTTAGGTCAGTTTTTTTTTTTTTTTCCTTAGTTGAGCTGTTTGCAATCTGCCCTGAACATAGGCGGGTCAGAGGTCAGTCACAGAGTCGGGCAGAGTTGACACATAGAAACTTTGGTTTTCCTTCTCTGCTGTTTTCTTTCCAGAATTTTTCCCCCTAACTTTTTGTCCTGGGCTCTGCCTTCCTCAGTCCAGAAAGATGGTGATTTTCAATGGGAACTTTAGCTGTTCTGTGCTACACTTAGACTATGCTTTCCCCCAGGACAAAGCCAGGAAACTCACTCTTGTGTTGGCCCCTTCCATGTTTTGGTTTTCCTCCAAAATCTACCTGACTCTTGACTCTCCAGAGCCTTAAGATAATTGGCTTTTGTATTTTTTCCATTGTTTATAGTCTTTATGTACGAGTCAGTCTTCTGGGAAGTAACTCCATCGTACTGGAAGCAGAATTTGAGAATTTTTTTTTTTTTAAATTATACAAAACTAAACATGCCCTTACCATATGACTGTGCTTATTAGCTCGTTTTTCACCCAAGTGAATTGAAAGCCTACAAAAGGATGTTTATAGCAACTTTATTCATAATTGCCAAAACTTGGAAGCAACCAAGATGTCCTTCAGTAGGTGAATGGATAAATAAGCTGTGGTATATCCAGACAGTGGAATATTATCCAGTGCTAAAAGGAAATGAGCTATCAAGCCATGAAAAGACACGGAGGAGCGTTAAATGCATATTACTCAGTGAAAGAAGCTGATCTGAACAGGGTACATTCTGTATGAGTCCAGCTGTATGACATTCTGAAAAAGGCAAAAGTATGGAGACAGTAAAAAGATGAGTGGTTGCCTGAAATTAGGGGGAAGGGAAGGATAAATAAATAGGCAAAGCACAGAGGATTTCTAGGGCAGTAAAAATTCTCTTTGTGAGACTATAGTAGTGAATGTGTCATTACGTATAGAATGTATACCAGAAGAGTGATCCCTAAGGCAAATTATGGACTCTGGGTGATGATGTGTGTCAGTGTAACTTCATCAGTTGTGACAAATGTACCACTGTGGCACAAGATATTGATAGTGGCTGTGAATATGTACGGGAAGGGGATATATGGGTACTCTCTGTACCTTCCTCTCAATCTTGCTGTAAACCTGAATCTGCTCTAAAAGAATGTGTATTAAAAAAAATTATTTTTAGACAAATCCAAAAAAAATAAGATTTTATAGGCTTATTTTAGATTACGAAGGTTATAAATGCTTGTTGCACAAATAACAGACCATTTTAAAGAAGAAAACGAAGATCACCTATATTCGACCATCCAAAGATAATGGTGTTAATATTTTGAGGACTAATATTCCAGGAATAATAACCTAATGACATCATTGATGAATGAAATGTTATTAATTTTAAGATGAAAGTGATAGATGCCATTTTGTTTATACTTAAAACAAATTTCTATGTGTTAAATATTGAACTCAGCTTTTTTTTTTAAATTTCAGAATGCGTACAAGACTATGCCAGTCCTCTATTGATGATACCTATATGTTGCTTATTTTATTTTCCTTTCTAAACAAGGCTATAATATGCATCCTTAACACTCAACTTTGAACATCTGTTCAGTTACTTTATTTGAATAATTCTTAGAAATGAAATTGCCAGATTGGAACTTTTAAGAGTGTTAAGGTGTTTTGTTATTTAAGTGGAAGTAGCACAAAGAAGAAAGGAATTAATTTCTTATTTAGCCTTATAACAGTCACAGACATTTCTCTTCCTTTTATCCTAAATATAATGATATACAAGTGGATTTATGATACTATCTTAAATTGAGTCATTATATGTTTAGTTATCATTGGCTAAAAAGTTGCAAAATCATTTACTGGAAGTATCAACCATTTTACCATTGAAACCAAATCATTTGTCTCTCTTCTGTGAGTTCTATGTGGCCACTAAATGCAGGACCTGCTGTTGATATGCTTTCAGGTGTTGATTTTATCCTGAATGTTATGATGCTTGCTTTTTATACAATTTCAAAGAAAAATACATGATCACTGTGAAACTCCAGTAATCAAATAGTAACCACTGCTTTGTGTATATATACATGCAATATTTTAAAAATTAACACAAAATTGAATATAAAACAAGTTTTCTTATTTTCTCCCATCTCCTCAACAGTTTTAGAAATAAAGGAGGTAAAATGTCAAATTGAGCTCTACTGACTTAGCTAAGACTTATGAAAGTATTCATATTCCCAAGAGTCGTGTTCTCATTTCTGAATTACTTCAATAGCAAATTTTTAATGTTTTTGGTACTTAGTTGATTTATATATGTGTGCAGTGGTTCTGTTTGTTCTCTTCTAGTCATCTTACAGCTGTGATCAGCAAACTACGCCCAACAGACCAAATCCAGCCCTCTCACTGCGTGTTTTTGTAGATGAAGTATTATTGGAACACAGCCTGGCCCATTTATTTATGTATAGTGTGTGGCTGCTTTCAAGCAGAGTTGAGTCATTGTGACAGAGACCATAAGGTCCACAAAGCCTAGAATATTTACTATCTGGCCCTTCAAGAAAAAGCTTGACCTCTGTCTTGGAGCAGTCATAGAATACAATGGAAAGGGGAGGTGTACAAATATATCAAATAAGCTTCCTCTTTCTTTTTTTTTTTTTTTTTTTTTGAGACAGAGTCTTGCTCTGTTGCC
>NW_012140858.1:1183288-1197226 GCF_000956105.1 Propithecus coquereli | reverse complement strand
TTAGACTGACAAAAATAATACTAAAATTACTAAAAGAGGAATGAAAGAGGGGACATTACTACTTACTGATCTTAAAAAATAGGACTATAAAGGATGATGAACAACAGTATGGCAACAAATTAGATAACTTAGATGAAATGGATAAATTCCTAGGAAGGTAAAAAAAAAAAAAAACCCTCAAATCTGACTCAAGAAGAAATAGAAAATATTGAATGGACCTGCAGAAGTAAAGAAATTGAATTAGTAATCTAAAGGCTACCCAGAAGCCCAGGCCCAGAAAATGAATTTTATCAGACATTTAAAAAATACCAATTTCAAACTCTTCCAAAAAGTAGAAAAGGGAGTACTTCCTAACTCATTCTATGAGGCCAGTACTACCCTGCTACCAAAATTGGACAAAGACATATGATGAAAAACTACAAAACAATTTCTCTTATGAATATAGACACAAAATTGCCAACAAAATTCTAGAAACTGAATGAGGCAATATATGAAAAGGATTATACATCATGACCATGAGAGATTTATCTCAGGAATACAAGATTGGTGTAACATGAAAATCAATTAATGTAATGTACGATACCAATAAAAAAGGACAAAAACTACCTGATAATCTCAACAGATGCAGAAAAAGCATTTGACAAAATCTAACACCTCTTTGTTAATACATACATAGAAAAAATCCTTACTCAATTAGAAATAGGCAACTTCATCAACTTAATAAATGGCTTCTACAAAAAACACAGTTTACATTGTGATTCTATGTAACAGTACCTAATGGGGTTACATGATGCATAGTGAAAAAAGACTGAATGTTTTCCCTTTAAGATCAGGATTGAGATAAGGATGTTTACTCTTGTTACTTCTAGTTAACATTATGCTGGGGGTT
Source organism: Propithecus coquereli (assembly GCF_000956105.1). Lineage (NCBI taxonomy): Eukaryota > Metazoa > Chordata > Mammalia > Primates > Indriidae > Propithecus > Propithecus coquereli. The sequence continues at coordinate 1,196,337 of NW_012140858.1, read as the reverse complement.
CTAACCAGGGAAAGGTCAAGAAAATGAAAGAAACAGCATACAGATTGGAAAGGGAGAAGTGAAACTACATTTTCAGATAATATTGTCTTCTACATAGAAAATCCCAAGGAATCCATTAAAAACCTATTAGAACTAATGAATGAGTTCAGGAAAGTTGAGGATCAATTTGCAATTGAGCAATTTACAAAATCATTTTTGTTTCTATATAGTACCAATGGACGATCTGTAAATAAAATTAAGAAAAGTTTCATTTGCAATAGAAAATTCTCTATCCAAAAAGAATAAAAAACTTAGGAATGAATTTAGTGAAACAAGTGTAAAAATTACACTATGGAAATTATATTGTTGAAAAAAGTTAAGGAAGGGCTAAAAAAATAGACATCCATGTTCATGATCAAAAGACTTAATATTGTTAAGATTGTTAAGATGGCAATACTTCCCAAATTGATACATAGATTCAAAGCAATTACTCTCAAAATCCCAACTGGATTCTTTGCACAAATGGACAAACTAATTCTAAAATTCATAGGGAATGCAAGGAACCCAGGATAGCCAAAATTTTTTGAAGAAGAACAAAGTTGGATTACTCAGACTTCCTGATTTCAAAACTTACTACAAAACTATAGTAATCAAGTCTTTGTGGTACTGGCATAAAGATAGACAAAGATTAAAATAATAGACTTGAAAGTCCAGAAATAAACCCTCACAGTTAGGGTTAATTGACTTTCAACAGGATATCAAATTCATTCAATAGAGAAAGAATAGACCGACAAATGATGCTGGCACAGCTAGGTATCTACATGCAAATGAATGAAGTTGGACTTACACAAAATGAATTAAAAATGGATCGGACTTAAACGTAAGCACTACTACTATAAAACTCTTAAAATATGGAAGTAAATCTTTATGATCTTGGTTTAGGTGAAGACTTCTTAGACATGACACCTAGAAACTCAAGATACAAAAAAAAATGTATAAATTGAACTCCATCAAAATTAAAATCTTTTTGTGTTTCACTGGACACTATCAAGAAAGTTAAAAGACACCTATAGATTGGGAGAAAATATCTACAAATCACATACCTGATAAGAAACTTGTATCCAGAATATATAAAGAACTCATACAACTCGATAATAAAAAGTCCAATTTTTAAAATGGGCAAAGAATCTGTATAGACATTTATCCACAGAAGATATGCAAATGGCCAATATGTACATGAAAAATTGCTAAAAATAACCATTAGAGGATTACAAATGCAAACCATAATGAGATGTCACTACAGACTGACTAGGATAGCTATAATAAACAAGACACATAACATATATTAGTAAGAAAGTGGAGAAATTGGAGACCTTGTGCATTGCTGGTGGGAATGTAAAATGGTGCAGCTGCTTTGGATAACAGTTTGGAAGTTCCTCAAATGTTTAAACATATAGTTAACATAGAACTCAGAAACTTCATTGCTAGATATATATCCAAGAGAAATGAAAACATATGTTCACATAAAACTTATATATCCAAAAAGTAGAAATAACCTAAATGTTTATCAACTGATGAGTGGATAAAAATTAAATGTGGTATATCCAGATATATAATGGGATATTATCAGGCAATGAAAAGGAATGAAATAATGATACATGTTACAACATGGACGGATCTTGAAAACGTAGAGTAAGTGAAAGAAGCCAGTTTAAAAGACCACATATTGTGTGATTCCGTTTATATAAAATGTCCAGAGTAGGCAAATCTATACAAATGGAGTGGATTAGTGGTTTCCTGGGATTGGGGGAAATGGAGAATGACTGCTAATGATTGTGGGATTTTTTTTATGGATGATGTTCTAAAATTGGTTGTGTGCTGATAGTTGCACAACTCTGTGAATACAGTTAAAATTATTGAATTTTATACTTTAAATGGGTGAGCTATATGGTATATGAGTTATAGCTCAATAAAGCTGTTTTTAAAAAGATAATCCATTGGAACAGGTTGAGGCATTTTTGAATATTTGTAATTTATAGATAAAAACATATTGGTTATTATCTTAACACTACTTGTTAAAATACATTAAGTTGTATTTCCTGGCAAAAACAACAACAACAACAACAACAACAAAACAACACTAGATACCACTAAAGACCATCGAAATGGCTGAAATCAAAAAGAGTGATAATGCCAAGCATTGACACAGATACAGAGCAAAAGGAATTCTCATATTGCTACTGGGATTGCAAAATGGTACCACATCTTTGAGAAACAGTTTGGCATATCATATGAAGTTAAGCATCTGCCTGCACTATGACCTAGAAATTTTATACCGGGTATTTGCCCAAAACAAGTAAAAATCTGTGTTTGTACAAAGACTTGTAAGTAAATATTCACAGAAGAATTATTTATAATAGCTCAAAACTGAAAATTATGTAAATGTCTAACAACTGAGTAAACAGTTATGATCTACACAGTGGAATACTATTCAGCAATAAAAGAAATAACACTGATATAAGCATAAAACATTTTAAGTGAAAAGATTATATTATGGAATTATATTCATATGAGATTCTAGATAAGGCAGAACAATAGTGACAGAAATCAGATTAGTAGTTGGGGCGTGGGGTCAGGGGAGACAATTGACTGAAAATGGGCACAACAGAATTTACTGGGGTGATGGGAATATTCTGTATCTTGATTGTGGTCATAAACCAAATTATGTTTCTATCTTATTTAAAACAGCTATCCGTTGTCCACAGAATTAAATTCAACCTACTTAATATGGCATAAAAACTGTTTATGATGTTACTACTGCCTACTCTTGAAGACTTGTAAGTTTATGCTTTCACCTGATTTTTTTGTCAATGAAAACAGCTTTTAGACACAAGAATGTGCTAAGCTAGAAGTTCCCTGTTTAGAAAATAAGGCTTCATGAGACTTCCTTGTTTGCCATTAAATTCTTAACTATATGCTTGGAATCTTTTTTTTGAGTCATCTGCAGAGAAACCTTCATGGCCCCTCTATATGGTTGTACTCACATAATTCCATCATGAAGTATTAATATATAAAATCTAAGTGCTTTTAGGTGTTCTTTTAATATCTAACTCCCAATATTAGACCATAAATTCCTTAGTGATATAACTTTCTCTTTGAATCTCTAAAAAATATTTATTCATTCCCAGAATGAATCTTCTCCTTTAATTAAATTTACCAACCCTCATAATTGAGGATTAGCCAATCAGTTCTGATCACAGATTGAGCCAACTCTTTTGCTGAAAGGAAAAAAAAATCTCTAATCCAAAATCTTTGCCGAATTTTTATTATACAATCTCTCACAAATATTTCCCTTAAGTAGTCTGAAGTCCTGACTCATATATCCATAGTATGTAAGAAAATGGGTATTGTTTAAGTCACTAAATTTTGGGTTAGTTTTTTATGCATGCATAGGAATCTGGTGCTTCTGGTGGTAGTATAAATTTGCGCACTATATTGGAAGATCATTTAGCACAATCTATTAAAGTTGACTTAAGCACGTTCTATCACTTACCATTTCCACTCCTAAGCATATATACAGCCAATCAAAAGACATATACATGCTGGTTTATAACAACATTAGTTGAAATAGCCAAAAAGTGGAGAAAATTCAAATGTCTAACATGAGAACAATGGATAAAGTGTGTTACATTTATAAAATAGACAATCACAGCAATAAATATAGACCAACTGCAGACACATCAACATGGATAGATCTTGCAAGTATACTGTGGAGAGAAGGACACCAAACACACCAGGAAATTATATTGTGGATATCAATGAACTGACTCTAAAATTTTTATGTGAATTGTACAGCCACTTTGGAAGACAGTTTGGCAGTTTGGGATTGTATTGAATCTATAGATCAAGTTGGAAAGAAGTGACATCGTGGCAATATTGATTCTTCCTATCATTCAAGAACAGAGAACATTTCTCCATTTATTTAGTTCTTTGATTTCATTCATAAGAGTTTTATAGTTTTCCTCATATATATCTTATATGTATTTTGTTTACATATATATTATGTATATAATACTTAGGCATTTCATTTTTGGGGTGCTAATGTAAATGGTACTATGTTTTTAATTTCAAATTAAAAGCATAGTAGTTTCACTTGTTCATTGCTGGTATACAAGAGAGCAATTGACTTTTGTATATTAATCTTGTATCCTGAAACAATACTGTAATTGCTTATTATTCTAGTTTTTTGTTGATTCTTTCAGATTTTCTACATAGACCATCATCTTATTGTTCATTTTCTTGTAAAATTCTTGTCTTATTGCCTGGTGATGGGAGGGATTTATTGTGAACACTCGCCTTTGGGAAAATAAAGTTTCCAGATTAATATTAAATTAATTAATTAATTAAAACATGGAGTCGTTAACTCTACGATGTTTCCCATGTTTTCCCATCAAACAAGCCCATTGGGTACAGCCAGTCCAACCATTTCAAGCTCCTGCTGTGTGGGCCACTCCAGCTCATTATCCCCAAAATATCATTCTACCACTTAATTAGCTCTATTTTTAAATATTATATTACTCCATGCAGTTGTTGTTACTTCCCTTCTTTTCCTAAGATGGAAAAAATTTGCTTATTCATATGGTATGACCAAGTTCTCCTAATGGTCCTCTATCTGGAGCATCCATTTACCCTCAGTGATCCAGATTAAATGAACTGTCATAAAGACACAGAAAGTATGGGAAATGCATGACTTGCAAGAAGAATGCCGTAATAAATACATCTGCTCTCCACATATAACTACAGTGAACTTTTAAAAAACATTTTTTATGAACTATTTGCAGATAAGTTGGAGACATATTGCCCCTTTAACACTAAATACTTCAGTATATATTTCCTAAGAACAAGGGCATTCTCTAACATAGCCATGGGACAATTAGCAAGGTCAGAAAATTTAGCAGGGGCAGGGGGGAGGCAAGGGCAACATACGTAACCTAAACATCTGTACCCCCATAATATGCTGAAATAAAAAAAAAAAAAGAAAATTTAGCACTGATGCAATACTAATATCTAATCCCCAGCCCATATTTAAATTTTGTCTGTTATCCTAATTATGCCCTTTATAGGTAATTTTTTCCTGGTCTAAGATTCAATGCTGGGTTATGTGTTGTATTTAGTTGTCATGTCTTTTTAATATCTTTTAGTCTCCAGACATTTTCTTGGTCTTACTTTTTGTTTCCTGACCTTGATATTTTTGAAAAATATAGGCTGATTATTTTATGCAATATCCCTATGTTTAGGGTTGCTGGTTTCCCTTATGTGGTTTATTTTGATAAGAATACCACAGAGGTGATTTTATGTCCTCAGTGTGTCATATCAGAAGGCACACATGGAGACAATTTGTCCCAATATTGGTGATGTTAAGGTGGTTGTCCTCCTTACTGTAAATTTATTATTTTATCTTTGAAATTATTAAGTAATTTGTGGTGAGTTATTTTGACACCATGTAAATATCCTGTTCCTCATCCAACTTTTACCTACAACTATAATACGTACATTTAGCTAATACAACCTTTACCTATGGTAATCTGTTGCCTACGATAGCCTTTAACTGTGATTATTTTCTAATATCGTTCTTCTATATTTATATTTTGGCATCTCACTGTGAGGAAGAGATTTTCATTCTTATTTATTCATCTCATAATGAACTCAGGCATTTTTATTTTATTCTATGAATTATAATCCATTATTATCATTTTTTATTTTGATACTCTAATCTGTCCCAGATTTGGCAATGGGAGTTTCATTAAGTGGGCTTCCATGACCTTTTGTTATATCCCCGTCGTTCTTTGCCTATTCTAGTATGATAAGATACTCTAAGTTAATCTTGTCCTTTCCCTGCTGTAGCACTGGTATAAGCCATTTTCTCAAGGAGCCATGTTCCCTTCTAGTTGAGAATGGTATTTAGAAACCAAGATCTTGTGTGATAAGTATGTCCATTACTACTGAGGTTACATTGTCTTAAGGTCCTCTCAGTATGTGTATATCGAATAAAATTTCTGATCACTTGTTGGGACACTCAGTGATTTATTTGTGGCTTAAAAGAGTATACATTTCTTAATTTCTGAAAACTAGGGAGTAATTTCACAAGGAGAAAAAATATATTTTAGAATTATAAGGACATCTTTTTTCTGTATTAGGTGTTATACGCTATAATCATTCATGAAAAAATGTCTTGATATAGCTAGGGATTGATGGGGGAGGGGGCATAGAAGACTTTTTATGAGTTCTTTGAAAGTATTTTGGAGGAGCTGTTGTTCATTCTCTATCTGACTTTTTAAGTTTGGTATAATTGGATCTTTGGGACATTATCCCTGAAGGATCTGAAGTTTCACACCTCTGTGTATCACAACTGATGAACTTTAAATTGTTCAGAGACAACAGGTATTCCCTCCAAACAACAAAATGATTTAAATTTCCATAGTGCTTTGGTTGCTATCCTTTGGCATTTTTAGTTATAATGGTAACAGTCAATAATTTTTAAAGAAATGAATTGCACTATTGATTTTTACATAATAACATTTAACATTTTAACACGAGTATTCATTTTTTCTTGCATGTAGCTAACCATATGAAACATAAACAATATTTCATTTGGAGTTGGTGACAGGAAATTCACAGGTAAGAATAAATTTTTCTTGGCTGCTATTTTTAAACAATAGAAAATATCAAATCCCAGGCAACTGGGCTGATTTTTTATTCTAAAAAAATTATATTTGCTAGTCTTAACAGGAGCACAAAAAATTAAGTTTCCTTAAAGTAATCTTTTATAATAATCATTTTTGTAGAGAATCTGTTAAATATAAAAACTGGCAGAGAAATCCATAAGAAATAATCTGTTAACTAACAAATGAATAAGAACCAATTGCTGTGATGAAGGAAAAATGGAACTCTTAAGAAGAAAAGCAAAAACTCTGCATGTCTGATAACCACGGAGGGAAATAGTACTGCCAAGTATTCCCTGGAATACTAAAGGTATATTCAGCATTACTGATAATATTTGGACCTGCCAGGTAAGCTATTTGGGGACTGATGACTAAAACAGAAAAAAAAAAAACCCAAATGAAATGGCTTGTTAATAGTCTAGATATATGGTCAAAGAAGTCAAAGATAGTAATACAATAAAAACAATTTGAAAATTTCTATGCCCCTATCATAGAGGCATAGTAATATAAGACATTGTCACGCATTACTTTGTTTTTTTTTTTACACATTACTTTTTTCACATACCAGCCAGCTTTTTAAATATGGGGACTGGCAGAAGAATGATAGCATTGACTGAAATTTAGAAACTAGGAAAGAATGCAGGGATGAGAAAGTGAAGACTGAAATATTATAACATAAATCGCATAATTGAGGGATTCGTCTGAGAGAAAGAACAAAAGGAGGATGACAGATTGCATAGATAGTGTGACAATGAGGGGAATATTTTAAGAACGTGTATATTTGAAAATAGGAAAGAGTCAATGGGGCAGGAAAAGTTGAAGATGTTAAAGAGCAATATAAGCACAGAGGCAAGGTAAGCTTTCTGGAAAAATTTTTTGCAAATGTGAAATGTAAAAATGTAAATAAAATGTTAACTGTCTTATTTATAACTAGATCTATAATCTTATTTTCAAAGAGATCTTACAGTGATTTTCTAAGGGAGTTTAATTTCTGCATTTCCTTCATAGTCAGGGGTTTTAATGTATAATAAACGTATTGTCTGGGTATGATTTTTAGAACTCTTTTCCATACTCACAAAAGTATGGGGCTCAATATTGAATAAAACTCTACAGTGGATGTATCAGTGTTTAAATGAAGTGGGTTATTTTGTGTGCTCTTAAATATAATAAAAAAATGAGTAGGTACAGTGTTTCAAAGCAATGCCGTCCTTTTTGAAACCGGTGTACAGACCTCCAAGCTGTTACCTGTAAAGGACAAAATTCATTTAGACGCAGAACTTCATAGGTGGTGGTGGTTTAAAATGAATCCCTTCCTTCCTTCCTTCCTTCCTTCCTTCCTTCCTTCTTTCTCTCTTTGTTCTCTCTCTCTCTTTCTTTCTTCATTCATCCTCTTCTGCCAGTGAAGATCAATACTGGTTTTTATTGTACAAATGAGCTTTCTTTTCTTCACTTATCTCGCTTACATTTCTAATTTGTGCTCACTAATTTATTCAATATACATTCATATTTTTCCTCATTCAGTCACTTTCAAATCTTTATTGAAAAACTATTGTCTGCCAAGGATAGGATTAAGAGCTGAGATTCAAATATTAAATACGTTTATTCTTGTTTTCAAATTCACTGTTTTCTAAATTTTATTGTAGAAGACTTTTCGTGAAGATCAAACTTGCTTTTCCCCCTTAAATATACTATCCTGTGATTTCTTGTGGTAAAATTGCATTTATAATAGTGAAAATAAGTTTGAGAGTGTTTTCCTAACTAAATGGAACATTACACTTTATTCATTTCTTTATGTCCTCAGATGAAATGAAGAGAATGCTACTAGAATAACTACAAAGGAAAGAAAGGAAATGCAAAGAGAAAACTTCACCATTTGGAGCGTTTTTTTCTTGGAGGGATTTTCCCATTACCCAAGGTTAGAGGTGGTTCTCTTTGTCTTTAGCCTTGTAATGTACCTGATAACCCTCTTGGGCAATAGCACTCTTATCTTAATCACTATCCTAGATTTACGACTTCAAACCCCCATGTACTTGTTCCTTGGAAATCTCGCTTTCATGGATATTTGTTACACATCTGCTTCTATTCCTACTTTGCTGGTGAACTTGCTGTCTTCACAGAAAACCATTATCTTTTCTGGGTGTGCCGTACAGATGTATCTGTCCCTTGCCATGGGCTCCGCAGAGTGTGTGCTCCTGGCTGTGATGGCACATGACCGTTATGTGGCCATTTGCAACCCACTGAGATACCCCATCATCATGAGTAGGCAGGTCTGCATGCAGATGGCTGTGGTCTCCTGGGTGACGGGTTGTCTGACTGCCCTGTTGGAAACCAGTTTCGCCCTGCAGATACCCCTCTGTGGGAATCTCATCGATCACTTCACATGTGAAATTCTGGCGGTGCTAAAGTTGGCTTGCACAAGTTCACTACTCATGGATATCATCATGCTGGTGGTCAGTGTTCTCCTCCTGCCCATTCCAATGCTCTTAATTTTCATCTCTTATGTCTTCATTCTCTCCACTATTCTGAGAATCAACTCTGCAGAGGGAAGAAACAAAGCTTTTTCTACCTGTGGTGCCCACTTGACTGTGGTGATCTTATATTATGGAGCTGCCCTCTCCATGTACCTAAAGCCTTCTTCATCAAACTCACAAAAAATAGACAAAATCATCTCGTTGCTTTATGGAGTGCTCACGCCTATGCTGAACCCCATAATTTACAGTTTAAGAAACAAAGAAGTCAAAGACGCTATGAAAAAACTGCTGGGCAAAATACCATTGCATCAAACACACGAACATCTCTGATTGGGTGCCTATGGTTTTACCAGGGATGTGCCCCTGGCAGAACTTACCAGAGAAATTCTAGAAAACATACAACCTTTTAGAAAATGCTGATTGAACCTCAGTTCTATAATGTCACAGTTATAAGATATGTGTACACAGAATGATTGCCTATGGACAATAGTAGGTTCCAACTGGCATTTATTAATATTTCCTGTCTTCTGTGTTTCATGGTTGTGAGGGTTTGAGCTATAGAGTCACCAAATGTTTGCTCTAAAAAATGTTGGATAAATTTAGAGTCAGTGAATATTAGTACCAGAATAAACTTGTATATATTCTCTGCATAAATATTTTCTCAAATGAGGTTGGAGCATAAAGAAACAAATGAAGATTGGCCTTGATTATGCAAATGAAAAACAGAATAAAAAAAACTAAAAGACTTGCTCAGCATCACACAGCTGCAGAACTGGGACTACAACATCCTTCCCACTTCTTGGCCAGAGCTTATTCTACAACACAGTGATGGTTCCCCCATTACCCTTCATTATTCAAAATTCTTGATTAAAACTCTTTGTCTTCCAGGGTAAGGCATCCAATGACACCTTATTTGCCCATGTGCTGACCTTGCTTTCCTAAGCACATAGATACTCTTGCCAATCGTATCTGCTCCTATGCCAGTACTCCACTCATACACTAAGTCTTTTTCATGTTTGTTTTTTTTCTTCATTGGATGATTGAATTCATGATGGCAAGTATTTCTATTATTTTGTACCTTTTGCGTTTACAGCAGTCATTTGGTAAATTAATAAATGTATCAGCTTAAAACTCATCACTTTATTTGAAAAGCAACTACCACTTGTGAAAATTATGAAGAAGAAACAAGGGCAATGGGGTATATTGCTTTATAAATGTCTAAAAATCAGAGACAACATTTATAGTAGTTGTTTTAAATCTCTTATTTGTATACAAATAGTGCTTGTTAAAAATGCCTCTACTCCCATATATTTGGATTCAGTAATGCTGGGGTGGGTCCTCAATAATCTGTACTTAGAATAGAGCCCAAGAATTTTGATATAGGTTGTGAGATGACCATCCATTGTGAGATACTGTTTCCAGCAAAAATCTATCATTCCAAAAGAAGAGTGGAATTAGTTCTTATTTCTGTCTTTTTTCTTTTATTTTTTCCTCCATTCTTTCTGCCTCCATGTGTAACTTCTCACTTGCCAATCTCCACTTTTAGAGCAGGGAAAAGAGTTTTGAGTAGAGGGGTGTAAATCCAATTGACAAGTTTCAAAATATGAAAGACTTAAAAAGTTTCAGTATTAGACATTGAGTTTTAGATTATTTAACTCTTAGACTGTTCCCTTAGATCTAGGACTTCTATTACATATTCCTGTGTATGTAACCCACATATAAAGAAATTCAAAATAATCACACAGTAAAATTCTGGAGATGAAGCAGGGGGACAGATCTGATGCCAAATGTTGCTGTGAAGAGATGTTTGATAGTGGGGGGAGGAAAAAAGCTCTGAATAATGGTTTTGGAATAGCAGAAGAGAACTGGCTGGGAAGCATTTATCCTAGAAATAACTATTTTTCTTCTTAGATACCCCGGTCTTCCCAATCCAGCTACCACAATCATTCCCTTGTAACTTCAGTGTCATTTTGAAGTGAAATTTTATAGTAGGATTTTTATTAGAGTTGAATTTTATGTTAGAGTAGAACCAAATTGTCTGCTTTCTGGAATTTGTTATGTGTGGTGCTAAATATAAACAGGAATATGCAGAGCTGTGGACGTAGCAGAAATCTTTACTTCAAAGAATGAACTGTGAGACCTGGAGACAGAGACTGAACACCCTCTGTAATTAGTCCAGCAGTTTTGATACAAATAACTGAGCAGATTGACATGGAATCAAGTGTTTCCGAATGGGATGTGGATCAGAATGGGACAACAAAATAGATTAGAAAGGACCCAGATGTCAGAAGAGGACCCAACACAGAACTTGGGCAGGTATCCCCTTGCAACTCTTGGCTAGGAGATTAGTAGTCACAGCCATATATTCGTTCCATAAAGTTGCTGTGAACAACAAATAAGTATATGTAAATATAAATGCATTTTATATATTATATGCAATACGAAGGTTAATTGGTAATGTGCATTTCTTCATTTGTATTAGGTTCCACCTCAACCAAAACTAATTACAATTGTTACTTTTATAGAGTCTCAGGTAAGGGATCCTTTTGAGTATTGTTTTTTTTTTCTTTTTTATTTATTATTCCAGGGTTTTGTGAGGGTACAAACATTATAGTTACACTTTATGTCTTTGCCTCACCCAAATGCGGGTTAAAGGCGTGCCCTTCCCTCCCTTTAGTGCTCCCCGTGTCCTTTAGTTGTAGATTTGCCCCCCCATCCCCTTAATCCCTAGAGAGTATTTCTTTTGAGTATTGTTAAAGAGAGGAATATATTTGACAGAGAAGGTAGAACTACCTTTGATAGAGAGCCAATTCCTGCAGGAATGAGTACATGACTAGATTTATGTTTTAGAAAGATCTGATCATGTCACTTCTCTGCTTAAATCCCTTAGCAGTTTTTCACTGCCCTAATAATTGAAGTCCTTGAGAGGACATGCAAGGACTTTCATAATCGAATTACTCACAATTCACATACTTTGGTTTCAGCGCTCCAAAATTCTTAGTTTCTTGAATGTGTTGTGCTCTCTCTTGCCTCTTTTTTCATTAAGAGCATGTATCACAGTTTGTAATTCAACATAATTCATGGCTTTACTTGTTTGATGGCTATTTCCCTCAGTAGTCTGTAGGTTCATTGAGGTAAGGATTGTTATCAATTTCATTTACCACTGTATACCCAGGACCTAGCACAAGATCTGGCACAGAGAAAACATTAAGTGCATACTTTTTGTGAAGAACTAAGTGCTCAATGAACATCCGTTGGATACAAATATTCATGTAATAAGCTTTTAAAGCTATTCAATTAGGTACTTGACCATTCTTGTGTTGAATACCTCTCTTTGACTGCTAGTGGTGATTAGGTGGTGGTGGCTGTGGTGGTGGTGGTGAGGATGTCCTTCTAAACTTAAAGAACAAAATTCATCATCAGTTCTTAGCATGGAATCTTTAAGACTAAAGGATTAGACTAAGCACCTTTACTTTTTCAACAGAAATGGCACATTGTTAAATAAGGCAAATGTACTAGAAATTATTATTTCAGACATTTGACCTCTGGCCCTATATTTGGTACAAATTCTAATGATCAAGATGGAGAAATGTACATAGAATGAAAGTGTAATTTGAGTGACTCATAGTTGGTTGAATTTGATGAACACTGGAAGAGTGTTCAGAATAGAGTGAATACTAGGGTTGGAAATTTCTCTGTTAATATTTCTTTGAAGAAACTTTCTACCCCAAACTCTCTCTACCTTTTCTTTAAGGCCAATAACTCTTAGATTTGCCCTGTTGAGGCTATTTTCTAGAACTTCTTAGCATGTTTCTCTCTTTTTTATTCTTTTTTTCTTCTCTTCTGTGTATTTTCAAATAGTCCATTTTTAAGCTCA
>NW_012140858.1:1166254-1181682 GCF_000956105.1 Propithecus coquereli | reverse complement strand
TTAAAAACAAGTCTTAAAAAATCCAAAAAAATTGAAATCATATCAAGTATTTTCTGTGACCACAATGGGATAAAACTAGAAATCAATAACAAGAGGAACATTGGAAACATTACAAACACATGGAAATTAAACAACATGTTCCTTAATGACCAGTGGGTCAATGAAGAGATTAAGAAGGAAATTAAAAAATTTCTCAAAACAAATGAAAATGAAAACACAACATACCAAAACCTATGGGATACAGCAACAGCAGTAGTAAGAGGAAAATTTATAGCAATAAATGCCTGCATCAAAAAAGTAGAAAAGCTTCAAATAAACAACCTAATGATACATCTCAAAGAACTAAAAAATAAGAGCAAGACAAACCCAAAATTAGTAGAAGAAAAGAAATAATAAAGATCAAAGCAGAAATAAATGAATTTGAAACAAAAAATATAAAAGATCCACAAAATGAATAGTTATTTTTTTGAAAAGATAAATAGAATTGGCACACCTCTGGCCAGACTAACTAAGAAAAAAAAGAAGACCCAAGTAAATTAAATTAGAGATGAAAATAGGCGACATTACAATTGGTACTGTAGAAATCCAAAGAATCATTAGAGAGAACTATGAGCAACTATATGCCAATAAATTGGAAAACTAGAAGAAATGGATAAATTCCTAGACATATACAACCTACCAAGATTGGAGCAGGAATAAATTCAAAACCTGAGTAAACCAGTAACAAGTAATGAGATAGAAGCCATAATAAAAAGTCTCTTATCAAAGAAATATCCAAGACCTGATAGCTTTGCTTCTGAATTCTACCAAGCATTCAAAGAAGAATTAATACCAATCCTACTTAAATTATTCCAGAAAACAGAGGAGGGAATACTCCCAAACTTATTCTCTGAGGCCTGTATCACCCTGATACCAAAATCAGACAAAGACACAACAACAACAACAAGAAAAACTATAGACCAATGTCCCTGATGAACATAAATGCAAAAATTCTCAACAAAATATTAGCAAACCATATTCAACAACACATTAAAAATATTATTCATCATGATCATGTGGGATTCATCTCAGGGATGCAAGGATGGTTCAACATACACAAATCAATTTGATACATCATATCAACAGAGTGAAGGACAAAAACCATATTATTTCAATTGATGTATTTCAATTCGATAAAATTCAACATCCCTTCATGATAAAAAACTCTCAACAAACTGGGTATAGAAGGAACTTACCTCAACATGATAAAAGTCATATGTGACAAACCCATAGCTAGTATCATACTGAATGGGGAAGAACTGAAAGCCTTTCCTCTAAGATCTGGAATGAGACAACGATGCCCACTCTTACCACTGTTATTCAACATAGTACTAGAAGTTCCAGCTAGAGTAATTAGACAAGAGAAGGAAATAAAGGGTGTCCAAATTGGAAAGGAAGAAGTCAAATTATCCTTGTTTGTAGATGATACGGTCTTATCTTTAGAGAAACCTAAAGACTCCACAAAAAACTATTAGAACTGATAAGCACATTCAGTAAAGTTGCAGGATCCAAAATAAACATACAAAAATCAATAGTATTTCTATATGCCAACAGTAAACAACCTGCAAAAGAAAACAAGAAAGTAATCCCATTTACAATAGCTACAAGTAAGATAAAATACCTAGGAATAAACTGAACCAGAGAAGTGAAAGAGATCTATAATGAAAACTATAAAACATTGAAGAAAGAAATTGAAGAGGGCATAAAAAAAATGGAAAGATATTCCATGCTCATGGATTAGAAGAATCAATATTGTTATTATAAAATGTCCATATTAACCAAAGCTATCTACAGATTCAATGCAATCCATATCAAAATACCAATAACATTCTTTACAGAAATAGAAAAATAATCCTAACATTTATATGGAACCACAAAAGACCCAGAATAGCCAAAGCCATACTGGGCAAAAAGAACAAATCTGGAGGAGGCACATTACCTGACTTCATATTATACTACAGAGCTGTAGTAACCCAAACAGCGTGATACTGGCATAAAAATAGACTCATAGACCAATGGAACAGAATAGACAGCCTAAAAATAAATCCACACATCTATAGTGAACTTAACTACAACAAAGGTGCCAAGAACATACAGTGGGGAAAAGATACTCTTTTCAATAAACAGTGCTGGGAAAATTGAGTATCCATATGCAGAAGAATGAAACTAGACCCTTATCTCTTGCCATATATGAAAATCAAATAAAAATGGATTAAAGACTTAAACCTAAGATCTGAAACTATGAAATTACTAAAAGAAGATTTCAGGCTGATGCTTCAGGACATTGGTCTAGGCAAGGACTTCTTGAGTAATATTCCAAAGCACAGGCAACCAAAGCAAAATTGGACAAATGGGATCACGTCAAGCTAAAAAGCTTCTGCACAGCAAAGGAAACAATCAACAAAGTGAAGAGACAATCTATAGAATGGGAGAAAATAGTTGCAAACTACCCATCTGACAAGGGGTTAATAACTAGAATATATAAGGAGCTCCAAATACTCAATAGGAAAAAAATCAAATAATCTGGTTAAAAAATGGACAAAGGATCTGAATAGACATTTTCCCAAAAAAGATATACAAATGGCCAAACAGTATATGAAAAAATCCTCAACATGATTAGTCATCAGAGAAATGCGAATCAAAACTACAATGAGATATCATGTCATCCCAGTTAAAATGGCTTTCATCAAAAAGACAGGCAATAATGATGCTGGTGAGGATATGGAGAAAGGGGAACCCTTGTACACTGTTGGTGGTAATGTAAATTAGTGCAACCACTATGGAACAACAGTATGGAGATTCCTCAAGAAACTAAAAGTAGAGCTACCATATGACCCAGTAATCCCACTGCTGGGTATATATCCAATGGAGGGAATTCAGTATATCAAAAAGATATCAGTACTCCCATGTTTATTGCAGCACTATTCACAATAGCCAAGATTTGGAATCAACCTAAGTGTCCACCAATGGATGAAGGGAAAAATAAATTGTGATACATATGTGCAATAGATTATTATATAGCTATAAAAAGAATGAAATCCTGCCATTCACAATAACATGAATGGAACCAGAGAACATTATGTTATGTGAAATAAGCCAAGCACAGAAAGACAAATCTCACATATTCTCACTCGTATATGGGAGCTAAATATTAAAAATAATTGATCTCATGGAGACAGAGAGTAGAGTGATGGTCACCAGAGGCTGGGAAAGGTACTGGGGATGGGGGTATGAAGTGGGGATAGTTAATGTGTGCAAAAATATAGTTAGATAGTTAGATAGAATGAACAATATTTGATAGCACAACAAAGTGACTATAATCAACAATAAGTTAAGGGATACTTTAAAATAACTAAGAGTATAATTGGAATATGCTAACACAAATGTTAAATGCCTGAGGTGATGGATACCCCAAAGACCCCGATTTGATTAATTTGCTTTGTATGCCTGTATCAAAATATTACATGTACCCTATAAAGGTATACAACTATTATGTACCCATAATAATAAAAAGAAAAAGAAAAGAAAGCAATCCCATAAAGTTGCACATAAACTCCCGTGCCATCCCCAAGTTCAGCATGCATCGCTCTGACCCCAAACAGTGTAACAAAGGCTTTGGAAATGGAACTCTGTGGGGTTGGCCACTTTTAAGTCCCAAATATGCTGCTGGATGTCATGTGTACAGAGCAGAATTGAATAACACTACAAAGTCTTTGGAAACTTAGGTGACAGTGGAACCATAGCTTACAGAAGATAGATAGGAAGTTGTGGCCTGAGCCTAACCAAGTTAACTGCTTGTTAAAATACACACACACAAATCATAATTTTCTTTTGGATTTAAACAAGACGCAGAGTCTCATTACATAATATTCAAAATGTTCAGGATGCAATCCAAAATCGCCCAACATATGAGGAGTTAAGAAAATCTCAATATATTGCAAGAGAAAAGTCAACAAATGCCAACCCCAACATGACAAAGATGTTGACATAGTCAGACAAAGGCTATAAAGCAGCTATTATAACCAGGCTGCAAGTAGTAAGGGCAAACATTCTTGAGTGCACTGAATCCTAACCACTAGACCACCAAGAAGTGTCGAGAGCAAACATTCTTGAAATGAATGAAAAGATAAACAGTCTCAGCAAAAAAATAGAAGATAAGAAAAGAAACAAGTGGAAATTTTAGAATTGAAAAATACAACTGAAATAAAAAATGTAATCAATGGGCTCAACCACAAAATGTAGATAGATTACAGAAGAGTCAGTGAACTTGAACAGAAATCATCCAAGCTAAACAATAGAAAAAAGATTGAAAAAAAATGCATGTCTGAAAAACTAAAGTTTATCTGCTAGTTCTTTCAAGAAAAAATGTTAATGCACGAAAAGAGTGATTCAGTTCACTACTCGAACAATTGCATAAAAGATTTTCCTGAAGGTAACATGATACTTGCAGATGCAGAGGTGACTTCCATTTTTTCACAGTGACTGTTAAAACGACATGTGCTCGAAGGTCAAGATTTAATAGTGTTAATCTTTTTTACTGCTTCATCAAAAATATGCTCAAGTGAAACTGGCATTTTTTTCTGAGTGCACTGTGATAAGGAATACAATTATTACTAATATATTTAGAATTTAGAATAGATCTGGGATGGGACCTAGGAACCTGTGCTTGTATTAACACTGCAGGTGTTTTTCCTGCAGGTAGTTCAAGGGCCACATCTTGAGGAATATAGGTCTAGAGTAAAGTCCACAGTTTCCAATAGAAACACATTATTTTTAATCACTGTTATGTCCCTATGAAATGTCACAGTCTTTATAATATATAAAAAGTTTGTATGTTAAACTTGAGAGTAATACTATTCCTTGGACCCTTTTTTGAGTGTTTACAACCACTCTCACCTTTTAGTATTTCACTGTTGCTCAAAAGGAGAAATCAATTTCACTTTGAAGCCACTTGAAATTCCCCTTAGGAAACTTGAAGAAGAAAAGTTCTCTTACTAATAAGTCTCAATTGTATTTTCACGAGCTCCGTCTTTCACTCCTACCCTATTGTCTAACCGTGGGGCTGAGTCCCATGGTGTCTTATTTAACCTGTGCGCACTTCCCGGGCAGCAGAGCCTCTTGGGTTCTAACCTGTAATGAAGCCCTCTGAAACCTAGCTTCCTCCAGAGTGGTGAGGATTAGTCTGTGATTGTACTTGGTGTACTGGGAATAGTGTCATAATGGAGAACTGAGGTGCTGAAGAAAAACAATAGCATTATGACTGTCTTGGTTGGCTCTTGACCTATATGGAGAGCTAAGGTAAGTGGCTGCTTCCCCTACAAGGCCACAGGAAGGTCTTCTGAGAGGGGTGGCAGAGCATCTGGAATGAGAGACAGGCTGCACAGATTGGGCTGCATGCATTTTCCTGCTCCCTGAGCAGAGAAGCCCTTCCCAGCGGCTCCAGCTCCTTTCTCCATCTTCCATTTTCCTGCTTCAAATGGGCCTGTAGATTAACCAAAGTATTCCCCTGCATCTTATCCTTTATTTCTTGCCACATTGTAAGGGAAGAAAGGTTCCTCAACATTGTGTTAGTAGTAGCACAGTGCCCAGGACAAATCAAAGGCTAGTCCCATTTTACTCTGCGTGAGTCAGAACTGTGTCCACAGTATTTGTCACTATTAGGTGGAATGTTCCACCTACTTTCATAATTATTCTGGAGCAGTCTTGGTCCACAGGAAGCTACTTCAATGACAAGATTGCCCACCAGCTGTGCATTGATGAGGAAAATATAAATATGGCATCAAAATCCTTCTTAATTTCCCTTCTAGTATTTGTTGTCTTTCAGCTGCAGATAAAAGTTAGCGATGGATGACAATTACATCTGGAGAATAGCATTCCAGTTTAAAAGAGATATTGATTTTTAAAAATAGGGGCTATGTCATCTTTTATGAAAATATTTCCCAAGTCCATTATCCTTGAAAAAAATTATTTCAGATTTCATTGTATTTTTAAATTGCCCAAGAAGTTCACAGATATATTCTTATAAAAAACACTAAAGCAATATGCTGTAGCATAATTCTCCTTTGACCACATTCCCATCCTATCCCAGCCCCACTCCTAGGGTTAATTTCTCTAATCAGTTTAGCATAATCTCTCTAGACCTTTCTTATGCCATACTATAGTAGTTCTCAGACTTTACTGTCTATCACCTGGTATTAGGGCTGATTTGTGTCTTCCCCAAATCCGTATGTTGAAGCCCTAACCCTTAGTACCTCAGAATGTGACTGTATTTGGAAATAGGGCCTTTAAAGAGATGATTAAGTTAAAATGAGGTGGGCCCTAATCCAATATGACTGCTGTTCTTATAAGAAGAGGAAATTTGGACATACAAAGGGACACCAGAGATGCTTACACACAGAGAAAAAAGGACCATGTGAGGACACAGTGAGAAAGTGGCCGTCTGCAAGCCAGAGAGAGAGGCGTCAGAAGAAACCAAACGTGCTGATGCCTTGATCCTGGAGAGAAAATAAATTTCTGTTGTTTAAGCCACCCAGTCAGTGGAATTTTGTTATGGTGGCCCTTGAGAACTAATAGACTAATAATCATGTTGTAAAAACATTCTCCAGCCCTGCCCCAGAAATTCTATTCAGTAGGTTTGGGGTGGGAGGTGAGAATATTTATTTCTAACAAAGTCCCAGATGGGACTTCATGTTTCAAGAAAGTAATATCTTCTTTTACTTCTCTGAAAATACCTTTCTCCCTGCATAATTTCTAATTTCTCCAATTTGGCTTTTTTTCTGTTCATTTGCTTTGACAGGGTTCAGGACATGCTATCCCCAAAAACAGCGTTTTGGCATTTGAGAAAACAACAAAGCAGGAAAGTCTCTCTGACTTTTTCTCACAGTTCTGTCCTGAGCAGGCTGTAAAAGAATTCTCTGACCTTTCTTTAAAGTAGCTCCTAAGACCCTTGTTTCAGAAGGATCCTCCCTATACCAGGAGGAAAGAAATGTCACAGGGAACACAGGACAGAATCTGAACAACCAGGCATTGCTAAGCACCCCTCAGTTTATTACCATTACATCATGCCCTTGCCCTCCAATCATACTTCTCTACAACTGTTCATAAAAATGCATGGTTTTCCCTGTTTCTTTGAGTCTTCATTTCTGAAGACTCAGTGTTATGCAAAACTTATTTTAAATAAATGTATGTGATTTTTTTCTTGTTAATCTGTCTTTTGTTACAGGGGTCTCAGCCATGAACCTTGTGATAGGTGAGGAAAAGATACTACTTTTTCTCTCCTACGGTTTTGGTCTGTTTTCATGTTAAATACTTTTGTAAAATGTCTGGTGATCCTTGGCTGTCTGCTCATTTTTAATGTATGGTAATTAAGATGCTATTTAGAAACTCATGAAGACAGGGCTTGTTGATACCTACCAGTGAAGGGTGATCTGGCTAGGCCATTTCCTTGGTGAACCCCTATTTTCAGTATCCTGGTATCTTTGAGTCTTTTCACTTAAGAGATTCTACATTCCCTAGACAAAACTTTCTCGGTCTCCTGTCTGGAAGTCATATTACTGGTTGCCAACATTCAGTGAACAAAGTGGGACTACGTAGACAGGTGTTTATTCAATACATAAATTTTTATTTAATCCACCTATGTTAGTGTGGAATTAATTCTTCATTGGAACTGCTTGTGTTTTTCTTTCTCAATTTCTTTCTCTTATTAGAGCTAAGATATCTAATTTATTCTTCTTTTAAAGTAATCAGCTTTTGGATTTATGTGTTATTTCTGGGGTGGTGATTTTGTTTCCTAATTTCTGCTATTTCAAATAATTCCTCTTTATGCTTTTTATGTTAATTTTGTTTTCAGTTTGAGCTTCTTAAATTGAAGCTTAATTTATATTCAATTTTTAAATAAAACAATTAGGAGTGTATATTATCCTATCAAACTTTTATAGATTTTGATACATAGTAATATCATTATCACTCATGTTTTAGTAGTTTGTAATGTCTTTTTTTTTTTTCTTTTTCTTTTTTTTTTTTTTTGAGACAGAGTCTCATTTTGTCACTGGGCTACAGTGCGGTGGCGTCATAATAGCTCAGTGCAGCCTCCAACTCCTGGCCTTAAGCAATCTTCCCAAGGAGGTGGTTGTTGAAGATGAGGATTGCCTTGATCAAGGCTGGGCTGCCAACTGTGTGGGCTCTGGGGGCCAGGGTGGGGGTGGGGATGAGAGTCAGCATCTTACCAGAGATCCTTCCCCACCTCCCCCTCCCATACCTCTTGTGTCTTCTTGGTGTATTGAAATGTACCTACATAGTTATTAGTATGTATTTTTTTCTTGATTCCCTTTTATAATTTTCATCTTGTTTCTTTTTTTTTTCCATCTTGTTTCTATCATCTTATTGATTTACTTGCTATTCTTGGTATCCTTCCTTCTATAATTTATTTTCTCATCCCCATTGTGCTATTTATTGAATTGATCAAGGTTAGTTTCTCCATGTTTTTCCTGCTGATATATCATATTAGAAGAAATAATGCATATACATATTTAAGTTTACATTTTACAACAATGTCCATTATCAATTAAGATTTACATCTGTATCAGTTGGCTATTGCTATAATAATGTTTTGTAACAAACTGCTACAAGGGTTGTCCAGAAAGTGTCTAGCCATTGTTAACGTAACAGGAACGGTTAGCGGGACATTGATGTAACCTGGCAGCCAAGGAGAGTGGACTGAAATGCGCGAATGTGAACAATGACAACTTCGCTGTACTAGTCAGTGAGGCACTAGATGCTGTTAAGTGAGCAGGTGTGCTGTGTGGCCATTGCATTCAAAAGGAGAGAGAAGAGTAACGAATCTGCATCAAATTTTGCATTAAGCTTGAACATTCCTCTGTGGAAACTACTTGGATGATTCAGAAGGCTTTTGGGGATGATGCAATGAGTGCGGCGCAAATAAAAGTGGGGCACAAACGCTTCAAAGATGGTCAAGAATCTGTTGAAGGTGAACCACATTCTGGAAGGGCTGCAACAAGCAGAACACCTGAGAATGTTGCGTGTGTACGGGTTAGGTTAAGAGACACTGGGAGAACTGTGTGAGGTCCCAAGGAGCCTACTTTGACGGGAACTGAGGCATCATTGTCCTGTGTACAGTGTTTCTTATATCTTGTATTGTCTTCAATAAATGTCTCTATTTTTCGTATTACACGGCTGGATACTTTCCGGACAGGCTGGGTATATCTCCAAACTAAACCTCAGCTCAGCGGCTTAAAATAAAAATCTTTTTCACTATTCATGCATCTGTGGAATGGCTGGGGTTCAGTCGATCCAGGCTGGGCTTGGCAACACAGTTCTGCTACTCACTGTAGCTCTGTGGATTGGCTGGAGTATCTCTGCTTCAGGCTGTAGCGGTGGGAGTGGCCCTGCTTCATGTGTCTCTCATCTTCTCCTAGGAATAGCAGGATAGCTAGGGCATGTTCTTCTAATAGGAAGGTAAAGGCGAAAGAGAGTAAGTTTAACTGTGCAAGCACATTTCAAGTCTCTGGTTGATTTGTAGCTGCTAACATATTACATGGTGTAGCATGGAGTTAAGGGGTTGAGAGGGCATTGCAAAATTACATAACAAAGAGCGTGGATATATAATCCTATTATTGAGAAGGGCAAGAGAGAGAGAGAGAGAGAGAGAGAGAGAGAGAGAGAGAACAGTTAGCATAATAATCTAGTCTACTAGGACATTCTTCCCCTTAAAAAGATGATTTCTTTTTTAACTTATACTGTTCCTCCTTTTTTCCCTCCCTGTCATTTCTCATGTTGGTATTTGAGATTTTTGTTTCAGATTGCTATTGCTTTTAATTAAAATTTCTATACTTATTGAGACAAGGACCTGCAGGGCACGGCATCTGAGTTCTTGTGGCGGATACTATGATGCTACTATCAGAATCCCCATCAGAAATGAAGGACTTCCAGCTGTGGGGAGTGCTGCCAATAGACAGCCCTCAGCTCTCAGCTGTCATATTGCCTTGACTGAAGACAGCTGTCTTGCCAAGGTCCTGTTCTCTTCCCAGGTGGTTCATACTCAATGACTCGTCAACATGAAGAGTATAAAGGTCTGACACTTTTGCTCCAATTTGGGACAGTTTTGAAGATGCAATGCAACTTTGGGAACTCCTCAGAGACTCAGCTAAGTCTTCTACAATATGTATCACTGCTCAGCTTCTCCCTCTGCCTAATCATTCTCTCCTACCTTCCGTTCCCTTCCCTAGTGTTCTAGGAGCACTAAGTCTTTGTACACTAATCTCCATGTTGGAGACAGCTTGCCAGGGAACACAATCTATCAGAGGTGGTGCAGAATGGTCCCAAACACTCACGCACATGTGTGCATGCATGCGCCCAACCAAAGAAACCCAGAAAACCAAACCAAAACAAACAAACCAGATGCTGGGATAGGATTTCAGAGTCGACTCACTAACTGGCTGGCAAAGAGGACTCCATTACTGGTGGTAGGTGGAGCATGAACAGCCCCTGCCAAAAATGAGCAGCGTTGGTATGGTAGATCAGGGGAGGGGATTCATTAGCTGGTGCAATGTGTCAAGCATGTGAGAAATATAAGAGAAATAGCAACTATACGGATAATAAAATTGAACTTCTGCTCAACCCAGTTGACGCTTTGAAAAAGAAAATGAAAAGTTAAGAAAGAGTAATTAGATATTGCATGCTAAATGTGAAAGCCAGATGGCTTCCTTGGTATGATCTAAAGAGGCTCCTCTATCCTACAGCTGGAAGGTAGAGAAAGCAAAGGACTAGAGCCAAGAATTAAATTGTAAGAGTAGCTGAGTTCTAAACAAAGGCAGGTCTGCAATGCCAACGTTAGGAAAGAATGGGACCCTGACACCTGGGGTGGGGACAGTGATATTGATGCTTCCTAAAATTCTTGAACCCCCAGATTTCCCTGAGCCCTTTAAGCTTGCAGTGGCCTATTTCTGCAATTAATACAATTAATAAAGCCTAACATTCCCTCATTGCCCTAAGTTGGTGCAAGGGCCTCTCCTCCTTAAGGCAACTTGATCCTCATCAGGATCTCCCACCATCTCCCTTCCCGGCCCAAAGCCAATACCTAGGGTTAAGTTACAGTACCACCCAACTGGAGATGTGCAGGGCCTGGAAGGCAGGGAAAGTGCATGACCTCAAAGGAGCTGCAGGATCTGGTGGGCATGTTCCTGCAAAAGCTGGGAGAAAATATGGAGTTGGATTTGGATAGTGACCTAACAAAAGGAGACTTACAGAATTTAAGATTGAAGAATGGAGAGTTTATCAATTTGAGAGCACTATCTCGGGAATAGGGCATACATAAATAATATTTTGCCTTTGTACATAACATGGCTTTCCCCCACTTGAGAAAATATAGATCTACATCATTTTAAATTGATGTATGGTATGCTATTATGAGACTATGTCACAATTTTAATATTACATATCCCTGAATGCACACTGTTTTCTTTCTTGAGTATTCTAATCTGTGCAATGATCAAGGAGCAAATTTTGTCTTACTGTTCTCTTACCTCAGTCTTTCTATTTGGTTGGATGCAGTTTGGATGACATTTGCTGTCCTTTATCAGCTTTGTCCTTTGTGTTTAGAATTGCCACATATCTGTTTGGTGGAACAAAAAAAGTGTTAATACTCAATGATATTGCTTTTACTAAAGACAGATCTGAAAACACAACAGCTTTAATAAGTCTTATTTACTCGAAACATGCAAACTCCTTTAATAAGACTTTTGTGTTAGTTTGAAAACTGCTATAGGTCTTTCAGTATTGTGCCTTGTGGTTTTATGATACAGAGTGCATACACACACACACACACACACACAAAAGCAAGCAAGAATTAATTCTATTAAGATATAAAGATATAAGATATAATACCCGTTCTCCTCTCCTTTTTTGGAAATGGAATATTGAGTATAATAGTCAAGTGTTGTTGACTTTTTGAAGATACAAAAATGGGAAGAGAAGTATACATAATCTATGAAATAGTCAACGTAAGCAGAATTATATACAATGAACTATAAATCATATCCAGTGGGATTCTGATACTAATTTACAACTAGTGTGTAACTATGAGAGTTTCCCCTATCAGGCCTAGGTTTCTCTTCTCACCTACTTTAGGTTGTGTTGATCTTCTTCTATGTAGTAGTCATGATGAAACTTAATGTGACAGAGTACCATTAAAAACGTCTTCTTGAAAATAGTGAAGGGAATGTTGACAACAAAAGGATTTGAACAAAGGGGAAAAGAAGTCTATACAAATTCCTGATGAAACAAGAAGAGAATGAAATATGAGAGTGGAAATGTGTAATGGATGTTCTATCTTGGGAAATCAACTGGGTCCAGTAAGAGGAAATTCTTTTAAGCATGACATATTCTAGGGTTGTTAGTCAGAGCCTTGGGCTTGGCTGAGCACCTTCTTGTGTAGCTTTATAGCTTTACTTCTTTTTATGGTCCCAAAATATTGTAGATTCCCAGAGATCAAGACTTCTAGAAAGAGCTATGATTATTTAAGCAAAGACTAAATTTTCAAATTTAGGGTCATTGGTGGAACAAAGCAACAGTTGTTATTGCATAGAAAACTGAAGAGCACTGGTGGCCAGAGATCATCACTGCTAGCAGGTGGTCAAGAAAACTTTGATAACATGAGCTCTCTTACAAGGAAACTAACAAAACTGGGTATTGGTTCAGAGAAAAATGCCGTATTATTATTATTACTCAAGTTCTTGATATTTCTTCTAGCTGGTATGCTCTGGAGGCGATGAGAGTCTATTTCCATCCTCTTCCTCCTTCTCTCTCGCTTTCAAAATGCATATTTGTACTTTGCATTATCTCTTTCCACATGCCTTAACGCCATTTCCTCCCACCTGAATCTGATCTTTTTAAATGCCCTATTATTAGTTGAAAGTAATAGGTACCTTGATAAAGTAAATAGGTTTACCCCAAAAGACACATTCCTTGATAGTTTGAAAAGATAAATTAATTAATGTCTTCTAATTTACTTTCCACTAGTGTGATTTATTTTGGGTCTTGGGTTCATGCTAATTTTTATAGCCACACTAGGAGGCACTGTTGAGTTATAAACGCCCTCAACAGTGTTTGCCTGTTTTATATTAACGCTGAACTTGCAACTCCTTTCATTTATGTCAGTATTTCACCTTCTGTGCTAACAGTAGGATATGAAAAAGATGTGTGGATCTGCTTCCAGTGCAGAAAAAAATAATGATGACTTAAAACAGTGCTTGTTGAAAGTTAGGGAAAGAAAAAATGCATATTTGTGAAGGAGTAGTGATTTTTTTTCTTTTGGCGTTTTTGCGTTATAAATTCACATTAGTGATACAGCCAATATACAAACCACAGTTGTAGCAACCAGAGAAAGAAACAGGATATGACCCCTTTTGTAAGATGCTCATAATATTCCCAAGGAGACAGGAGAAAACTCCATTCATCTGTAGTTTATTCAGAATGTTCTTTTCTGTTGCTTGTCATTTTGGAATGGATTTAACTGTTGCTAAAAAGTTGCAAGAACAACAGCCTCATAGCTAGAAATCATCTGTTTCTTCACAAAGCAAGTTCACCCCAGATCAGCCATGTGACCTGCCCCAGCAGTGCCCAGCCCTCTGACCTAAGTCTTGCTGGGACAGCCTCTCTTTTGGGACTGAGAAAGAATTTATGTTCTAAGTCCTTCCTGCTATTTCTCTCAAGTTTGGTGCCTGCTGTGATGGAGAGTCTTTTTTCCTTTCAAACCAGATACTGAAAAGGAAACCTAAAAATCCAAATTCATTCAACAGTGAATTAAATGTGCAGATTTGAGATAAAATGAGCCAGAAATATTTGACCACTATCATGATTTACCATTGCAAAAATTTTTAAAAATTGATTAGGATGATTTGAGTTTTCTCATTGGTAAGACTAACATAGCATTTAAACTGTTTTCAACATTATTTAAGCTGCACCTCAAAAGATTCTTGCATTTATTTTTCATCATTTGTGTTAATAGGATCAGATCTAAGTCTGGTTTTTCCCATCTACACTTAATACGATCATATCATTTTACAAATATTTTAGGAATGATGTGCCCTCATCAACTTCCACTAAAAAGTATTTATTAAAAACACACATTTGTTTATGTAGTTACTGTGCACAACGATTTATCTGTGATTCTTGTTGACCTGACATCCACTCTCCACTAAGGCACCAGATATGCCTGGGTTTGCATCCCAGCCCAGCAGGTTGCTCTCTGAGTCTCAGATTGGTGAGGATAATAGGATCTTCATCATAGTGGCTTTGTATGAATTAAATGATGCATAAATGTAAAGTGGCCAAGTTGGCAAAGTATTCAATGGAATCTCCCTTTTGCATCCACTTAAGACCAGCAATGATGTAATAAAAACAGTAAGAGTCTAAACTGCTGCATTGTTGTGTGTTCCCACATGATCCTGCAAAGAAAGTACTAAAAAGGGGGATGCACATTTCTTGCATTATGGTGTCAAAGGAAAAGCATATCTACAGTCCAAAACCTAGAATGAATTTGAGCTCTTTATAATATATGCTGTACTGTAGAATATTTTAATCAAAGTTTGGTGAATGACTTTGGATCAAAGACGTGAATCAAATAATCAACAGAAGAAGTACAGCCTATATTTCTTTAGTGTTGCATGTTCATACTTAGAATACGATTGTGGAAGTTCCTCAAAAAACTAAAAATAGAATTACCGTATGATCCAGCAATGCCACTTCTGGGTATATAGCCAAAGGGATTTAAATCAGTATGTTGAAGAGATATCTGCATTCCCATGCTCATTGCAACATTATTCACGATGGCCAAGATAGGAAAACGACTGGAGTGCCCATTAACTGATGAGTGGATAAGGAAAATGTGGTACATATATATATACACAATGGAATGATATATGGCCTCTGTCATTTGGGACAACATGGATGAACCTAGGACATTATTTTCAGTAAAATAAGCCAGGCACAGTGTGACAAATATTGCATGATCTCACTTAAATGTAGAACCTAAAAAAGTTGAACCCGTAGAAATAATGAGTTGAATGATGGTTACCAGAGGCTGAGGGTGGGAAGAGGGGAAGTAGACAGGGAAAGGGGAGATGTTGGCCAAAGGGTACAAATTTCACATAGGAGGAGTAAGTTCTGGTAATCTATTGCGCAACATGGTCTATAGTTAATAATAATGTGTATTTCAAAATAGCTAAAAGAGAGGAATTAAAATGTTTTCACCACAAAGAAATGATAAATACTTGAGGTGATGATATGTTAAATGGCCTGATTTGACCATCTCACGGTGTACACAGGTATTGAAACAACACGTCATACCCCCAAAATATATATAATAAAAAAAA
>NW_012140858.1:1162689-1164913 GCF_000956105.1 Propithecus coquereli | reverse complement strand
ATTGTTTTGTAACCAAATCACTCTAAGATTATAAAAACATAGAATTTTCTATATACAAAATTCCTATGTGTATTTTGATGGGTTTAGTGTTTAGAACATTGCATTTTAAGAGAATTTTTTCTTCTTTTCTACTGGAATTATTATCTTTTACTGTAAAGGCATATAATAAAAATATCTCTAAAAGGGTTAGGGGAAGACCAGTACGAATTATAGAAATGGATTGTGTTAAAGAACACGCAATCTCTAAGACTTGAGCAAGGCTTGATGAATAGAGATAAATGATTTTAATGAGCACGTTAATTGTATGCCTGTAAATGGAGGCTTCTTAAGAGCTTAAAATTAGTCCTTCTCTTGATTGTTTTCTTTTAAAGACAATCTTAGTTTAGGGGGAACCTGTGTGAGGTAGTCTGAAACTGGCTTTAGAAATATCCCATTCGCATAGCCAATTGCTTTTTAGCATTCCTGGGCATATCTGTTATATATGACAGGTGTATCTTGCCCTGCCCAACAGCACCAAGTTACGCTCTTAATGTAAGTTTAGAGAAATGTTTTATTAATGACCTTATTTGCATTATTGATATGTGTATGCATGTGTATACATACATACACACGCACTCTCACACACATATATATTTTTCTCTAAACCACAATGCTGAACATCAGCAATTTCTAAAATATTTCCTAAAAACAAGTAGAGTGCAATCCAATGAAGTTTCTCTACATAACTTGTAGAACTTCAAACCACTATGTATTATATTTGTAAATATTTAAACGACATCACTGGGAGAAATTTTGGTTTATGAAAAGTTGTAGAAATGTGCTTGAAAAGCATTTACATGATTATAAAAAGAGTTTCTTGGTGATTAAAAATGGTTAAAGAAAGGTGAGGGGCTGGTTCTCTTCCTTGGCTTCTTCTCAGCCCCTCTCAGAAGTCTCTGGTTTGTCTTACTAAGTGGCTACCTATGGCTTTATTCAACACGTGTAACTTCAGACTGTCAGGGCTGGTTTCTTTGAGTGAAGGCTGCTGAGCTGCCCTTTTCCCAGTAAATATAGAATCTAATTTTTTTTATGTTAAAGCAGACAAAGATTCCCTTTGAAACATGTAGTCTGAGCACCAAACACTGGACCCATTGTCTCTAAAATAAGTGCCACATTCAGTCTTGAGAAATGGTGACCAATTTGCTTGTATTCAAGAACCATAGAAGTTTTACACATCTAGAAAAGTGTTGCACAGCTGAGTTTTCAATAATGCTAACACTGCATGAACGAGTGTGACTTAACACTGTGATGGGTACGGTATTATACCCTGACTGTTATGTGCCTGCCACTCACGGATCAGCTTTGGACTGCTCATGACACATTATTTATTGCTTATCATAATAATGCAATTTTATTATAATAAATCCAATGACTTCAAATGAAAGTAGAAAGGATTCCTGTGCATGTTTCGTTTTGCATATGAGTGTATGGAATTAGATTATATCTGCCATACACATTCTGAATATAGCGTGATATTCAAAATTAGGGATTGCGTTGTGTGAGTTTCTCCAGAAGCAGACACTGAATCGAGGATTTATGTGCAAATGATATTAGTGAATTGCTCCCAGGGTCCAGTACCAATAGTTGTTTGCTGCAGGGATTATTGATTAATTCTAATGAAATGCTTTTTAATAATTAAAATAATTTTTTAGTGATTCTGGTACATTTTCTTTTTAAAAGAATCCTTAGTAGGTAAATGATTCTGATCAGATAGTCACTTAGTCAGGGGCTACATTATAGGAAATCTTATTCCTTACTTATTTCTGAAATATTCCACACATGCTTCTGTCTCAGAGACTTCATATTCATTTTTTCTGCCAAGTTCTCACCCCACAGATGGATTTTTGGTTAAAAGCATAACTTTGCAATTGAGGCATTTGGCTTTTTCACCTGGATCCAGCCTTGCCATCATTGTCTAGATGTTGAGTACCCCTTAATGTGATGCACAGTGAAATACACAACATCCTCATGAAGTATTCTTGCCCAAAATGATTTAAACAGAATCTGATCAGACCTTTCCCTAACTTCCGATTGATAGTACACATCTTATTGTTTTAGGCAGTCGATGTTCCTTTGGAACATTGGGTTAACCCACACATTTACCACTTGCTTTGCTCATCATCCCTCCTTGTATCTCAGCTCTTCCATTTGGAATCATTTTCCTTCTAGAAGTATATCCTTTAGC
>NW_012140858.1:1160001-1161244 GCF_000956105.1 Propithecus coquereli | reverse complement strand
GTGGGCTTTCTCGTGTGGTAACTTCTTTCCTTGTATATTTTGTGATTGTTTTTGACTGTAAGCTGTTCATAGTCTTCGGAAATTCTTTGGTAGGAATTCTTTGAGGACTGTGTTAAGGGTTGGTTCATTGAAAAAGAATTTACATTTGCTTCTTCCGGAAGCCTAGGGGCACTGAAAACCCATGAGGACAACTTTAAATTCTCAGCTTCAGGTTTGTTGGATCGTCTAGTTAGTGAAAATTTCAAAATCCTGAGAAGGTCGGTTTGTGGAATAAATTTGCATACCTCTGTATTCATCTTCAAAGTTTCAAACAGGCAATTTTCTTTGCTGTCCCCTTGGTGTGTGAGGTGAGTTTAGTTCTGCTCATCTTACACTGATATATGTGTAGTCCTTTGGGAACCTATTTGTTATTCATGCAGTCTTCCATGAGATTGCCTGTCTTAGGTTAGCTTTGCCTTGTTCCTCTGCAACCTGTGAGCCTGTGAAAACAACAGTCAAGGTCACCTGGATTCAGAAAATGCCTCAAAACAAAGCCAGATTGAGTTCTCCACTTATTCTTTCAGGTTTTTTGTTCTCTTTAGTTTTTGTTTTCCAAAGATTGTCCATTTTCTTGTCAGTTTTTGGACACACTTGAAGCTCTGACTCGGGGGGGAGAGGGAGGAAGAGCAACATACGTAACCTAAACATTTGTACCCCCATAATATGCTGTAATAAAAAAATAAGTTTTAAGAAATACATATTTTATCTAGTGTTTTTAGTCATTTTCACCAGGAGGGTCAATCATGGTTTTTAGTCCACCAAGATACCACAAATGGTGGTCTAATGTTTGCTTTGAATGAAATTTTAAAATTATTAGTATCTTTACAACAGGTTTTATAGTTGTTTTCTATGCTGTTTTCCATGTTATGTTGTGTATACTGACACCAGTGCCTTTCTATTTTGAGTTTTGACTTCTTGAATCCTCTTTCAACTACTTTAGCTGTAGAATGTAGTTCAGGACATTTCTATCAAGGCTACATTTGTGGCGTTCTGGCTGTACCCTTGCATGAGAAGTTTTTTCAGTTGCTTTTGTTTGTGAACAAAAAGTTGACTAAGTTTAGAATTTTGGTTCACTATGTTTTTTTCCCTCAAAATGTTACAGACATGCCTCCATTTTCTTGTTGAATTTATACATGTGATGAAGCTTGGATGTTTTCATTTCTCTCTTTATATATGTGTATATATATTTTTTCTTCTTATATCT
>NW_012140858.1:1151723-1159171 GCF_000956105.1 Propithecus coquereli | reverse complement strand
TCCTACTGGGCAGCCTCAGGGATCAGGAATGAACAGAAGCCCACCTATCTGAGTTCTCTTATCCTGAAAACAGAGGTACTCCATTCTTACCTGTTTTATACATCAAACATTTGCATTACAACTTATTTGAAGAAAGGAGCTAGCTGTTTAAGACATTTCTGTAAACTATTCTTCTGATCTATGAGTAACATTTTAGGTTAAGTTAGTCACTTTTGGAAACTTCACTATTTCAGGATATTAGAATACCAAAAAGTATGAAAGTTGAAGGAAATAGGTCCCAAGAGAAAACAATGGACTAATACTGCGTAAAAGGACTTAAATGATCTTATAAGAGGAAATGGATATAAATTACTTTAACAAAAATTAGCCAGCTACCATGAAGAAGTGCTGAACTAAAATGAAATATGACTTCTGAGATGATGAATGGTTCTGCTTAGAGGTTGATGAAGTTTCAGCTCCTTTGGCTTCTACTCATTTCTTTGTAACACTGTCTAAAATACTACACCGTTCCTCCACTGAATGCTCAAAGATGTTGATAATTTCTATAAAGGGAAACTTTCTGGAAGGGGCACTGATTGGCTTGAAGGAGGACAGATGACTTGAGAATGATGACGGTGGGAACATTGAGGGCATATGTGGGATTGAAGTCTCAAGATTAAACTTTAAACTTAAGGAACATCCAGTTCCACTAAGAAAAGAGATTTTCATATCACACATACTTTTATAAGTGTGTTTATGTGATGGGGATTGAGCGCATTAAAAATACAAGATAAAATTTGAGTTAGGAACTAGAATGAACATTAGGGAAGGATTTGGACACATGGTAGAAGGTGGAGATGGGATGTAGTTTTGGGAGCATGATAATTTTCTGTTTGGCTCTTGTCATTGATTTCTGTTGGGATCAGTTACATGTTGGGAGTAAAAAGCACATACTGCTTCTCTTCCCCCTTCTCTGTTTTCTTCTTTCTTGTTACTTCATATTTTATCTTATAGATAATCATGTTATTTTCTTATATAGGGAATCACGTTATCTTACATAATCACATGTTTTTGTTTAAAGGCCTTCCCCTTCTATGCAAAGGACTGATGTTTTTAAAAAGGAATGAATAGTCTAACATACGAATTTTAGACTATATATGTAGACACTACTTATCCTGTAGTTAGTTTATGGACTCTGAGATATGTTGTGACTATGTGACAAGAAATGATTGAGCCACCTTGAAGGAGTTGACTCAAGTTTGCTTTGAGGCATAGAAGAATCTCTGCTATCCAAGAGGACCCTGGCCCCTGTGTTGATGCATTCCAAACCTCCCAGCCTGAAGCAGTTGAGGCCTGGTGAGAAGAATCAACAAAACACCTGGAGATCTGGGCTTCGCTCTTTGAGATTATTTGACTTCTCTATAGGTAGGCTCTGAAGCCAGCCAGGCTCTCTGTCTCTCAGTCTGTATCATCAGGAGAAAAGTGAGGCTGCCCCATCTTGAGAAACCACTATCTCAGGTGAGTACCCTGTCACTGTCTCCAGAGGTGGCTCAGGATGCCAGAGGGTCCTGCTCAGCTGGAGTGGTTTACACCCTTTAGCAAGCCACATCGGCCCAGGCAAAATTGCACCACAGTCCGTGATAGTTTTTAGCGGCCTTCTCTGCTATAGCACCAGCTAGAACAAGGTGCTTAAACTGTGGCTGCACTGAAGGGTTGCCTGGGGAAACACAGACTCCTGGGCCTCACCACAGGCCTGCTAAATCAGGATCTCCAGAGACAAGACTTAGGAGTTTGTACTTTTAATAAGTACTCTGGCTGATTCTGAGGTAGAGACCAGCACTCATGCAGAAGATGTAGTTTGGAAACCACTGATTTGGTACATAGACAACTGTGATATTGCATCTGCAGAAAGGACAGCCTACAGCTTTAAGGGGGTTTGGCCCATTTTTGGATTTATGATTTTAGGCACATTTCCTATCTAGCGTGCTGCAAAGAGCTTGTAAAATTCAAGCACAGACAATAGCTCCTGTCTCAGGTGTTTGCTTACCACTATTCATCGCTTGACTTTTGACACTTGTTCCCAATTCTCTGACTTTCATACTCCAGCTCCAGAATTGGCTCCTGGTCATTCCCTGTTTGGGTGACCCATCCAGACTCCCTTTCTCTGGTTTCCTGATCCCACTGTCCTGCTCTTGTGTCTGGATGCTTGACTGCAGTTCTGGGTTAGGAAACTTCTCTTCTGGTGTTGGCTCCTTAGGACATCCGCTATCAGCAAATGGCATTTAGATGTTGAAACTGCTTTAGGGAGTTAATGTATCCTCCATATTCCTGGTTTTCTTAAGGGAGATTTTTTCCTAAACATTCCTCTTAGATTCTTTCCTCTGACCTTTCTCACACAGTTGGGGCTGGAGTGAATTACCTGACTTGAGATTTTGGGAAGGAGCTGGGCATGCATAGCTCAGCCGTTTATTCCCTCCCTTTTCTTAGGAGCAAACTGCCTGAAGGAAGCCCATATACTGGTGAGCTCCTCCACGCTGGATGCTTCACAAGCATTGGCCCCCATATGGAAAGATTTTAGGTTGTCTAGTTGGCCTGTGGTGCATAATCAAGTCTGCCTAATTCTGGAGTATGTATTATACTAGCAAGCCCACCCAGCTAGTAGACCTCAAGCCATGCCCCTGCATTTGGGCTTTATCAAAAATAAAAGAGATATTTTGGCCCCAATCTGCTCATTTCTTTGTCTCTCTCAGTGGGTTCAGAATTCAGGTGGGCAAAGAGGAATGCCACTTATTTGTGTTCCCTCAACCTTCCCCAAATCTTTCTTCCCCAAAGAAACTTAAGTGTAAATAACACTCTAATACTTAATAGTTGAGTGATCTTAGACATTTTACTTAAACTTCAGATCTTCAGTTTACTTCTTCTTCAAATGAGAATAATAATGCCTACTTCTTAGATTGTAGTGATAATATTAAACAGTATACTTGAAAGAACTTCCATGTGCTGGGAACTCACAAAGTCTAAAATTCCTCCTCCTTTTTTGTGGATCTAAAGAAATAGATCTCCTAAGTTTCACTGTAACTACACTGTACTGAATTTAAATTTTTTCTAAGTAATATTTTACCATGTTGAGTGAGAAGTTTCTGATATTCTGTTTTACCTCCATTGTATTACAGAAACTACTCCTTTGAATGTGCTTTTTTGTTTTTGTTTCAAATGATTTCCCAAGGTAAAGGCGTAAAAGATATTCATTCATCTGCCAAACAAATTAGCTGAATACTATTGTTGTCCTTTGTGCATGGCAAATTTTATGAGTCGATTTGCAAAAATAGATTAAAACTATGAAATACAAAAAAGTTTCTTTAAATTGATCTAAAATTAAGTTGGACTTAGCTGTGTTTCTTCATATGCCAGTAGTTTATAGACTTTTCAAGTTTGTAATGCCATTTTTTTCCCACTTCAGACTGAAAGGGTTGTATTGTAGGTGTCTATCAATGAAAAGAATGCCTATGCCATATTGATTTACAGACTCCTTGCATAAAATTTACAGTCCTCTACAATTTCAAGTCCCTCAGATTGGGAAATACTGTCTTTGGGCAGACAATAGGAGTTGAAAGAAACTTATTTAGGTCAGAAAATTCAAATCCTTTCCTTGGTTTTATGCTGATTTATTTTTCAGGACATTGGAGCTTTCTCCCATTCCAGATGAATCCTAACATCTGGATAACGGGCACCAGTTTCAGCACCCTGCAGCTTCTGCATTCAGTTGAGGTCAGATGGAAGGGCATTTTCACATCCTCTTATTTTTTTCCTATCACCATCTGTGGTGAACAATTTCTCCCGGATGTGTTGGCCGGACAATGGGACTACAGTTTGCTGTTTCCTTTAGTAAAAAGGTGAGTACAGCATTACAAATGTCAGGTCAAAATAATGACTTATACTTTGTGTGTGTGTGTGTGTGTGTGTGTGTGTGTGTGAGACAGAGAGAGAGAGAGAGAGAGAGAGAGAGGATGTTGGAGGGTCTGTACTTTTTACTTTGTCTAATTTTGGCTCCGTGGTAATGGTGATAGTGTAAAAGTGTTCTTCTTTTTATTATAACCCAAATGTTGGAACTCATATGAGGAATCTATACATCTAAAAATCAATGCATAATACAAGTCTATCTCAAAAATATTAAAGATGATGTTGATTTTCATTGTTTTTTTTTTTTTTTTTGTGGAGATGGGGGAAGGGGTTTCAATGCCTGCCTTAGAATAAAGCTTCCTAATCGTCCTCTTTAAGCATCTTTTTTCCTAAAGTTAGAGTCACTCCATGTGGCAGCTGCTATATTTCTCCTCTTTTCTCTTTCTCTTTCTCACCGTTTGCCTGAAGCTCCTCATCTCCTTTCTTGTGTCTCCACAAAATTCTACCAGTGCACCTATTTAGACATTCATCAAGAAAAAGGCCAGCTGAAGGCAGTCAGCCAGACAAGAACCCTGTCTTTGGCCACAGCCCCGACCATCCTTGTCCCTGAAGCATGCCCACTGGGAGCCCCCATCCATCATACCAGTCTGTCGTGGGACAGCACAGTGGAATGGAAAAAGCACTGAATTAGGACTCAGAAGACTTCTGCTAACAAGAAATGGTGTGGCTTCAGTGAGCCTATTCAATGCGAACCCCATCTCCCTTGATCTAAAATGGGGCTAGTAATACCTGCCTTACCCAGCCTGAGCAAAAGTGAGACCCCGTCTCTACTAAAAATAGAAATAATTAGCCGGTCAACTAAAAATAGAGACAAAATGTTAGCTGGGCGTGGTGGCTCGCGCCTGTAGTCCCAGCTACTCGGGTGGTTTAAGTAGGAGGATCACTTGAGCCGAGGACTTTGAGATTGCTGTGAGCTAGGCTGATGCCACGGCACTCACTCTAGCCCAGGCAACAAAGCAAGACTCTGTCTCAAAAAAAGTATTTTAAAAAAAATACTTACCTTACCAACCATTTTGGCTGTAAGAAGGCCAAATTCAATGATGCAGGTGGTGAAAGTACTTTGAGAGCTGAAAATCACTTTGATACTATTGTTTTAGAATAAGAATGTGATAGTTGGAGGGGGTCTTAGAGTTATCTAGTCCTACTCTTCACTTTAACAATGGGAAAATTTACAACTCAGAAAGTGTTTTAACTCACTCCAGGCCATATAGCCAGGGTAGAAGCAAAATCAGGTTAGAGATAGTTTTCCCAATATAGTAGTCTAGAGTTAGAATGAGGTTTCAACTGTTCAATAATGAAACAAACACAAATTGATACAAACGACTTTCAGCGTTGAAGTGATGCTAGCAGGTCAAGGCTGAAATGGAGGAACAGAGTCAGGGAGATTGCTGATAGCGGGCAGGAAGGGAAAACAACATGAGACTGTGTTCACATGGGGAAGAGTGATGAGTTGTTGGTTAAGGACGTAGGGAGTCTGCAGCATTTGTTATCCTACCTATTCTAAAACGCTACACAAAGATGAGTTTTGTTTGGACTATTAATTCTGAGTGATTAATTATAGGCTCTCTACTCAAATTGAACCCCCTAATTTCCAGTTTTAAGTATGGCTACACAACAGCTGTAGATACGTGTCAGGAATTCATTTACAGGAATGAGAAAATTTCCCCTACCCGTGAGTCATGACAGTGCTTGCTACTGGAGTTTTATTTTAATGAAGCCAATGATTAAGCAACTGGTAAGTTCTTTGGTTCATGATGTCCAAATTCTCACAGTCTGCCTACACGTATTACATATCTTTTAGTTTTGGGTTCTCTACCACGTGGGTGAATAAACCTCAGATAAGGCAGATGGCCAGAACATTCTCTCCTCATAACTGGCAATGTCATCGGAGACCTGATGACCAGATGGTGTCTAGAGGAAGAGATGGCACTCTCCAGAGATCAGATTGGTACGCATTAGAAATGAAGTTAGCTAGTTTACTGTCTTTGCTTTTGTGTTTTTCCACATTTTCATGTCACATGACGTGTGCTCTTAAAGATTACTCTGTTACCAAATGTCACTATTTTTCTCAAGAAATTTCTTCAAGGGAAGTTTCATTACCTCTTTTTTGAAATGATACCCTCCATCTGTTTTTGTTGGCAATACAAGGAGCAATTTCCAGTACCCAATTAAAGTTATGCAGGCTGACTATTATTAATATATTGCCCAACATTTCTAGCTATTGTGTGTTAGGGAATAAAAAATTGAGGTCCCATGATAGTCACTTTCTGAACTTTCTAGAGCTTCCATGCGTTCTTCTGAGTCTCCTTTGTGGAGGTACTACTGCTTCTTTCTTGTTACAGAGACAGCAGTTTTTAATGTGAGGGACAATTCCTTGGAGAGCATTGCTTCACGATCATTCAGGGTCTTACCACATGCAGTGGACCACAGTATGTGTCTATTGCTGTAAAGTATGTAGCTTTAAAACGCACTCATGGTTTTGATTATCTTCTTGTACAATATTGAAATTCTCATGTCTCGAAGCAAGTTTATCTCATCACATCTCAGACTCTGGAATCTATTCTCAGGATGGACTTAAGTACAATATGAATTTATCTGCTCCTTGCTATATTTGCAACTCAGCACAAGTAATTACATTTGAAACAAAACAGATTCTGAAAAGGATTTTGTTCAATTATAACATGATTGGATATTTCCTAGAAAAAATTGCCACTCACACAGAAGATAGAAAGAGGGGACAGATTTTGAGAATGGGAAGAAATGATATATTCTGCTCTCAGGCTCTGGGGGGCGGGTAGGAGAGGAAGGAGAGAGGGAGGGATGGAGGTAAAAAGAGAGAGAGAGACCGAGAGAGAAAGAGAGGGAGAGAGAGGGAGAGAGAGAGAATGAATCTGAATCTTACACAGCAAAGTGCTGACATCTGAAGCCCCCTTGGATCTAGTCATCCTGGTGCTCAGTATGCATGTCTTGGGGAAAATGACTGCTTGTGGGTATGTAAACGGCCAAAGTAAGTGAGGCACAGGGGTGAGTCTGGGCTATTGGTGAGAGGTCTAGAAGCCTGTGAGCCCACGTGATAATGGATCAAGATAGTATGTAGCATGTGGCTGTGCTTCCTTTTATCTCTTTGCCCCTGGAGTTTTATTTTAATGATGTTGATGATTGAGTACGTGGTAAGTTACTTGGTTCATGACGTCCAGAGTCTCACACTCTGCCTACCTCTGTGCTTATCTTTTACTGTCGAGTTTTCTAGTAGTTGGGTGAATAAATTTCAGGTGAGATCTGTTCCCATTGGTAAGAAAGCCCGAACTGAGGGGTCTACGGCTGGCAGTGGACATAGTTATCACAAAGCTGATGGGTTGCAAGATTTTGGTGGAGGTGTGGGCCCATTTTGCCGTAAGTCAACGGGAAAACAGCTGGATCATGCCAGAGTTATTGAACCACATGGGTTTCAACAGTGACCTCATATGGCAGTGTCAGCACCAGTGGCAGTAGAGAATGGAGCCATCTGG
>NW_012140858.1:1147304-1149715 GCF_000956105.1 Propithecus coquereli | reverse complement strand
ACTTACATTATAGAGAGATGAAGGTTTTAAAAAATGTTACTTTGCTTTATATCCTAAACCACTACAGCAGAAAATATCCATTGCATGATATTAATTCTATGAGATTTTCCTTACGTTTGATCTATAATATACAAAAATCCCATACATGGGTGAAATACCACTATTCAGATGACAGAGGTCATGCTATTATGCAAAAACGGTGAATCCTAGAAGCCTTTAGGTAGATCTTCTCTCTCCCACTTGGGAGAAAGAGCTCATTCTAACAGTCTCTGGTCAGTGTTCTTTACCTGAAAGCTGAATTTTGACTTGTTTTGAATGAAACACATGTATCTAGGACACACTTTGGTAGAAAGAAACAAAATTTACAATGCTAGGGTCTTAGTATTTCCATGGTATTTGTCTAATTAGAATCTCATTTGACTTCACATATTCCCAAACTAACATACAATTCTTTTTTTTAAAGCCATAAAAAATTATACATCGTAGTATAACTATACATTATACTTGGGCATGATCCAGCTTTTTTCCTGCTGATTTATGGCAAAATGGGCCCACACCTCCATCAAAACATAAATTCTGAACATAAGACTTGAGGAGGAAAATATGAGTTTTATGACCTTTAAACTCTTTCATGTGACTTACCCTGAAGCTCAGTGGTGAAGAAGAGCATCATGGGAACACCATGACTTTAAAACATTCTGACCAGGGTTTGTGTTGCTGCTGTAGCATTTAATAGCAGTGTGACCTTGAGCCTCAGTTTCCTTATCTATCAAATCTACTTTGTTATAAGGATAAGAAGTCTTTTAAACAAAGTTTTTGGCACCTAGTAGTTGCTCATTTAATGGTAACTATTATTACTATGCGTGTTTTTATTCATGAATTGTACTTTTATGTGTAAACATTCACATAAAATGTATACATAATTTTTTTAGGTTCTTATATATTTTGTCATCTTGTTCAGAAATAGCATGCATCATATTAGTAAACATCGACAATTGATTATATCAGTAATAAAATCCCCCTTGTCCAATAAGACAGTATAAGATTATAAAAACTGTAACTTGTTTTATGCATTGTTTATATATATATCATTTCACATTCATTTATAACTTATGATTCCTTTTCTACTTGGATGCAAAGTTTAAAAATGGTATTCAGAGTTATCTAAAACCTGAATTAGAGAAGGCAGAGTTAAATAGACTTTTAAGGGGCAAAGGAAATAAGGTAATTTCAAAAGATAATGAAGTTAAATGAATGTGAAAAAAGTCTCCATTGGAAATCAAAGAAAAGGAAACAGTAAGATGCCACTCCCCACTTAAGGAAATAGTGACGAAAAGAAGGAAAATGGTGCACTAGAACTTGAAATTTTTAAAATGATAATACCCCAAATTGGAAGAGAAAACGATAATAATTTTTTGTTTTTATTTTTGGTAAGAGTACACTTTACAGGAAAAAAAAATCAAATTGGAAAGCTGATTTGATTATATACGATCTATTGAGCATCAGAATTGTTTATGCACTTTGACACAATATCTAACCCCTTCTGGGAATTTAGAATGCTTTGAGTCAGGAAAAGGCTATTGATGATACATTTTCCTAAGAATGTTAGAGGTAGCTTAAGTGTGTAAGTTTTGGGGATAGTTCAAGAAATCTCAGCATATTCACTTAATGGGATATTACGAAGCCAGTGGAAAATTATGATGACTATGAAGTACATGAAAAATTGCTAATGATAAACATTTAAAGAGAAAGGAAAAACATAAAAATTTAACACGTTTAAGACAAAAAGTACATTATCTATCTATCTATCTATCTATCTATTTATTTATTTTGAGACAGGGTCTTGCTATATTGCCCAAGCTGGTATTAAACTCCTAGGTGTAAGTAATCCTCCTGCCTCAGCCTCCAGAGTAGCTGGGACTAACGTGTGTGCTGCCTTGCTTGGCAACAAGGACATTTTTTTTTTTATTTCAGCATATTATGGGGGTACAGATGTTTAGGTTATGTATGTTGTCCTTGCCTCCCCACTCCCCACCAAGTCCGAGTTTCAAGTGTGCCCATCCCTTGGATGGTGCCCATTGCCTCTTTGTGTATGCAAATACCCATCCCCTCCTCCCCCCTCTCCCCTCCCCCTCTCTGACATCCCATAGATGTTATTCTTATATGTACACTTATGTGTTGATCAGTTAATACCAATTTGATGGTGAGTATATGTGGTCCTTGTTTTTCAATTCTTGGGATACTTCACTTAGTAGAATGCATTCCAACTCTATCCAGGAGTATACAAGAGGTGCTATATCACCCATTGTTTCTTAAAGCTGAATAGTACTCCATGGTATACATATACTACATATACCACATTTTATTAATCCACTCATGTATTGATGGACACTTGGGTTGTTTCCACATCT
>NW_012140858.1:1120180-1145348 GCF_000956105.1 Propithecus coquereli | reverse complement strand
GATTTGCATATGTTGAACCATCCCTGCATCTCTGGAATGAAGCCCACTTGGTCATGATGGATTATTTTCTTAATAAGCACCTGGATTCGGTTAGCTAGAATTTTGTTGAGAATTTTTGCATCTATATTCATAAGAGATATTGGTCTGTAGTTTTCCTTTTTTGTTGCATCCTTTGCTGGTTTTGGTATCAGGGTTATGTTGGCTTCATAAAATGTGTTGGGGAGAAACCAAGGACATTTTTTAAATGGCCCTTCTTTTTCTGTCCTGGGAGGAGGCTGGTCTGGCTTATTTCTCAAGTCACCGACATTCCTAGATCTAGTGAGGGATGTCCTGCCACTCCCAAAGGGTAGGGAGTCCTCTTTCCCTACTTCTAAAGCAGCTTGCTGCTTACAGAAAGTACCTTTTTGCCCTCTCTCCCATTTCTTTCACCCACACTTCATTATACAGGCTGAATTCTTTAAAGAGCAACTCTACCTTGTGTCTCAGTGTCCTCAGAGATTTCTGGATCCAGTCCTTTTCTGTTTACCATTTGCTGTCCACCAGGCTCCAGCACAGGCCATTAGGAGAAAGGGATCGTGCTGGAGAACAATCTGAGTGGCATACATGATGCTATACAAAAATGGCGCCTTCCTTCTGGTCCTGACCAGTGTGCTTGGTTGAAACATGTGGGCCACATGTTCCCTTTTCTGATGATGGATTTTTTGGGGGAAGGCAGGTGGAGGGACTTAAGAAAGGCATTTTATAATAATTAAAGTTTCCATTCATCAGGAAACTATAACAACCTTATGGATTTTTTTTTTTATTGTTGACGGAGTTTTTTGGTAAAAGCTGGAAAAGCTGGTAGAGAAATTCTAAAGAAGTTGTAATACTAACTTTATGTTTTATTGTAATTCATAGTATTGCTTCAAGACAGACAAAGCAGAAATTGAAAGAACTATAAGAAGTAGAAATTTTTAAAAACACAGATTTCTTAATAACAGTAAAAGAGAAGACAAAAGTCAGCAGGTTTTTGCAAGATTTGAACAACAAAATTAATAAATTGACCTGGCCAAGTGTGGTGGCTCACACCTGTAATTCCAGCACTTTGGGAGGCCTAGGCGGGAGGATGCTTGAGCCTAGGAGTTCAAGACCAGCCTGGGCAACATAGTGAGACCCTGCCTCTACAAAAAATAAAAAAATTAGCCGGGTGTAGTAGTGTGTGTCTATAGTCCTAGCTACTCGGGAGGCTGAAGCAGGAAGATCTCTTGA
The DNA here is from genome assembly GCF_000956105.1 of Propithecus coquereli. Lineage (NCBI taxonomy): Eukaryota > Metazoa > Chordata > Mammalia > Primates > Indriidae > Propithecus > Propithecus coquereli. The sequence goes on along the minus strand of NW_012140858.1, from coordinate 1,144,100 downwards.
GCCCAGGAGTTCAAGGCTGCAGTGAGCTATGATTGCACCACCCCATTCTGGCCTGTGCAACAGAGGAAGACCCTGTCTGAAAAATAAAGTAAAATAAAAATAAATTATCTAATAGACATATATAGAACAATATACTCAACAGCTGCAGAACCTAGATTCTTTTAAAGCATCCATGGAACATCTATGGAAATTGGCTATACACTGGACTATAAGTATATGCAATAAATTTTAAAATGACTGGAACCATACAGAGTATGTTCTTTTGCCACAATACAATTATGCTATAAATGAACAACAGAAAGATAACTAGAAAATCTCTATACCATTGTAAATTAAGAGATAAAGTTCTAAATAACTCATGGGTCAAATAAATAAAACATACTAAAATTAGAAAATATCTTGAACTGGATGATACTAAACAACACTGCACTTAAGGGGAGATTGAATACTGGAGGAGAATTAGCAATGTTTGTCACATGTATGCCAAGTTTCAAGTGCCTGTTGGATATTCAAGTGGAAACATCCTGTGTATGTTTGTAATACATAGGCCTAGAGATCAGGCGTGAGGTCTGAATCGAAGGAAAGGAATTTGCATTTAGGGTATTAACTCTCTTCATTCTCCCACCGTGGCAGACACTGTCAATGCTCCCAAAGTATCCATTCTCTCCATCTTCCTATTAGTGATAGGAGTTGTAGAAGGGCGAGTGACGGCTCAGACCAGCTTCTCTTGCAGATGGGTGTTGCCATGTGATGAAGAAATGAACTTTTTAATGAAAATCATTAAAAAACTTTTTTTCCCTGAGATTCTAAATGAAGAAGGAAGAGAGAGCTTAGGTCAGCACAATGGAACAGTAGAGGGGAGAGAGTGTTGACAACTCGAGACCTTGCAGTTTGGCCCGATGCCTCCAACCTTCACATTTAAATTACTTTTCTTGAACTTTCTTAGTTCTTTTTCCAGTTTTCAAACTGAGAAGGTCTTAGAGTCACAGAGTTACATCATTCCCATTTAACCAAGAGCAGTGCTTTTTTTTTGGTATGAAAACAATTCTTTAATGTACCTGTCACTTAAAAAAACACCAGGGAAATAATTCTAGCTTCCATTTTCTTCTGCTTTGTTCTGTAGTTATGTATGTGACAATTTCCACCACAAAATTGCAAGCCTTAGAACACATCTTACTTATTCATCTTTGTACCTTTATGTCTATCATGTTGTAAATTCTGTATAAATGTATCTCGAAGTGAATGAAACAACACGATCCCTGGCTCAATCGGCTGGTCAAAATAGCAGTGCTCCTATTTCACCTGTCCTCTCTTTTCTACCTCCGTTGCTGTCATAAGATCATCTGTGGAAAAAAGGCAAAATGGAGATATCTAAAAGACTGAGAGAAAATGCGGAAAGCTGCTTAAGAAATTGCTTTGAGTCCGCAGGAGGGAAGAATAAGGGAGGTGAGATAATGAGTTTATACACTGCATGGTAGGTGTAATAAACTCCAAGCTGAGAGGACAGCAAGGGCGCTCTGTGTGGGTTAATTGGTGCCCTGCCTACAGTCGAGAGAGAATAAATTTTCAACCACATCAAAGTCTTCTCCAGGAAGAAAAAAAAAAATCTCATTAAAAATGCCATTTCCAGGAACCCTGGCAGCCAGACAATAAGAAGGCTGAAAAAAATCACCTCTATTTGGCCCGCTGCTCCCTCAGACTTTGAACTATTTCCCTTGAGAAGAACAAAGAAAGTATGTAAGTAATATATTTAAATTCAACTTCTTAGAAAGTGGAGTGATTTAACTGGAGTTGGCTTCGATCAATCTGAGACCTCCCAAAGCCTCAGAATTTATTATCTAGGAATGTGTAAAACTTCACCCTTGGATACCCTTACAACCATTCTCATGAAATGCTTACAGTGTAATAAATAGAGGTATCCAAAATTGTACTACTCAGGTTGGGGAAAAACGCTGAGAAAAAGCAGATTGGCTTTTGCATTTACTGCTGATGGAAGATTCCACGGTTCATAGATTTTTCCACCATCTACCTCATTTATCCCAAGACTGTGGGTCATTGTGAGATCATTGATGGTAGGGAACATATTTTACATGCTTTTAAAAACTCTTTTATTTTGGAATAATTTTATGTTTCTGGAAAATTTGCAAAGATATTATGGATAATCCCATACATCTTTTACCCAATTTCCCTTAGTTTATGATTTTACATAGCTATGGTACCTTTGTCAAAACTAAGAAATTACATTAGTACAATGCTATTAACTAATCTTTATCCAGATTTCACCAGTTTTTCCACTAACATCCTTTCGCTGTTCCAGAATTTAAGCCAGGAGACCACATTGCATTTATTTAGACCTTACTCACTTTTACATTTCTCCTGCTCAGGACAGTGATCGACAGGTGCTCAACACATTTTTGCTGAGAGAATGAACTGGAGAACACAACTAGGATTTAACAGTCAGATAGTTTGGGGAGGATTGAGGTGGGAGCCATGAAGGCAGCAGACCTATATCTGGCACTCAACAGGTCACGGCAGACTTCTGTCTCGACAGCTTCAATAGGGTGGTGGGAGCAACAGACAGCTTCAGGGAGCTGTAGAGTGAGTGGGAAGAGGAGACAGTGAGTGCACAGAACTTGTGAAGCAGTTACAGTTTGTTGATGAAGGCAGCAAAGGTGCGGTCACTAGGGAGAATGAAGGTCATGAAAACAGTTGTAGGAAAGGGAATGGCGAGCTGGTTTGTAGTCTAAGAAAAGGGAAACTGGCAAAGGTGGTGGTGGGTGAGGAATGAAGACCTGATAAAGAAGAGACGATTGCTGAAGCAGTGCCTAGGAAAAAGCAGGGGGAAATATGATTCGGAGGTGGAAATGAGGGCTTGCAGAAATGGATAAAAATGGTTGGAATATCTGCTACGGGGTAAGGAAAATGAAATCAACTGAGAATGAAAGAAAGAATGACATCATTACTGAGGGCCCAGAGATAATCAGGTCATTACATTTTGGGTCTGGAGCTAATGACACATTGGTGCCATTCTTAGGCTGCCAGACTCCCTGAGGGCATGCTAGTCTTTTAATATGCACTTTTCCATTTCTGTTCATATTATTACATCATTGGTCAAATTATTTACTTTGCTCTAGGATTCAGTAACAGGCTTCATTGAACTAATAATGAAGAACTTTTGTGTTCAGATTTCACAGATTAACCTGGATATATTAACAATGGACATTTTCTACTTTATAGAAAATAATTCTAGTAATATTTATCTTAATAAAATAATCATATTAATCAGAATGTTTTGAGCATCTATTACATTATAGAAATATAGCAGGCGTTGTACATATGACTGCAAGACATCTCAGTTTCAAATGTATCCACTGAGTCTTAGAGACAGTCATTCTCTCAACAAATATTCATGAAGCACCCTCCATGTGTCAGGTTTCATTTCAGGCAATTGGAATACACCAATGAGTAACAGGACAAAGATTTCTGACCTTTGACCTCACATTTTAGCAGGAAGTCCAAGTGGGTAAGTTAGTTTCCTAAATTAACAAACATAATAAGTAGCTGCAATGACCTTTACTAATTTTTAGCTGCTTTGTGTCCATGCCACCTTCTTTTGGTAATCTTTTGGGGGGAAAGTTGAAACTTTTCCTACTTGATACAGTTTTTTAGGACTGTTAGTCAAGTTATCCTATTTTCTCTAGTCAAGACTAGGTATATGACCAGGCCAATTAACTAGACCAATTGAATGCTTTTTTTCCCCTGAAATCTGAATCCTGTATATATATATATATATATATATAGAGAGAGAGAGAGAGAGAGAGAGAGAGAGAGAATCATTGAAACTCATCCATCCTTCTGGTTTTCTGAAGATGTTTTTAAAGTGAGATCCCCTGGTGTGTTTATGGCTTCTGTCTTTTCCAAGTTTGATTGGCTAGACTTGCTTTCATCATCATCATCATCATCATCATCATCATTTTTGCTGAAGTTAGCTTTAGTTATTTTCTGTTGCTTACTATCTAGGATCCTAGATTTTTCTGATTCCAGAACCAATTCCTTAATCACACTAAACTTTACTAGTATACATTCCACAACACATAGAATTCCTGAGAGATTGTTCTGAAGATTTTTTTGTTACCATACATATTCTGATTTGAAGGTTTCCTGTTTGTGGACAGAGCTATACACTGACTTATCTGTGTTTGTTGATTTTGAGCATGACATAGAAAGGACAAGCCCCGCTTCATTTCTCTTGGGCTATGGACCAGGCTAGACAGAATACCAAATTAGCTTTTACCCATTGGTCCTCCTACCATTGTGAAGTACTTTGAGGATGTGGCAGTGGACTCATGGTAGTTATGTGAGGTTGGTGACATTATTCAAGCCCCATGGGCCCAGTCAACAGCTCCCATCACCCCTGAGGCTTACATTGCTGGAGTTCTACACTACTGGCCCTGTCCATCAGTGTTCAGCAGATATGAGCACAGGGGGAAGAGCTGACATTTCTGTCACTTGCAGGGGTCATCCTATATTTTCGGAAACATGGAAATGTTGTTCCTAGCCTCCCTGTAGGGCTGCAGCATTATATAAACACCAGGGCACCATCCACATAGTAAGTGTCATGAATTGTATTCCCAGAGTCATAAAAAGAAGCAACCCTGACTCCTATTGTGGAATTGGTGCCTTGCCTATTTTATCCTGCTTGGTGTGTAGTCCTGGATGCTGGCCCAGACTTATTTCTTAAGACTCTCTTCATGTCTGTTTCCTCATGCCTTCTCTAGGAGTTTCAGACTCAGAACTTAGCTCTACACTCTGGATTAATTTTTCTCGTCTGTTTTACACAAGAGCTAATTCCTGGATATGCCCTGTGTATGCAGAGACTTTTGCTACTCTTCCTCCCTTGCCTGCTGTTTCTCCTAGCATTGCTTGGGGAGCACACTAAAGACCTTCTTTATCATTAACAGCTCTCTGTGGGTGCGAGATCAGACCCACTCCTGAAATTGGTGGAATCTAGTGCAAGGATATAAATGAGTGTCTACGTACTATGATGTCTAAATATTTACAAGGTGTACTTCAAACTAACACACTATTAAGTAAGATATCTTCTGTTCTCCTACCTTGAATAATATATCTTCACAATGACATGGAAGATCAGGTTTCTTGGCCTTCAAAGTTCTAGTCCTGCACATTGCAGTGGGCTGAACCTGTCCCCCAGTCCATATTCTGGCTCCACCTTCTCTTCTCACTCTGGCTCTGTCTTGTACAATGAGGGGTCTCATGTGCATGCGTGTGGATACCCTAGTGTAGCCCATATGTACAAGCTCCACCCACATACCCACAAACAGCCCTCTCTTGGCCATTCCTTGGGCCTAGGGATGTTCTCTTCATTGGTGCTGTCTGCCCTCAGGAGGAAGGGCCCAGGGAAAAGGCATTCTCTGGCTCTAATGGACTCAGGGCCACTTTGGCAGGGAATTCTGGGGTCCAGAATAGGCGGAGAGAGAGACACAGGCTGAGGGTGAGCACATACCCTCGGCTCCAGGAAGGTCTTGCTCTGTGAGAAGGAACATGGTTAGAGAAGGCCAGGGTCCTCTTCCCTCAGGCTTAAGGGTGTGATGGCAAAGGGTAGAGCCAGTCACATTCTTCTGTAATGCTGGGAGTATAAACCAGTTCTGCCATGCCCTTCCTCTTCATAAGAAACATTTGGGGCAATGGGGAGGTAATGGTTATTTTTATACTAAGATGGGCAAAAAGTATAAAATATGATGTTTCTGGCCTACTTCTCAGGAGGCAATGAACACAAAAGGCATCCCATTGTCTCTGGTTCCAGAGGCAGTTGTGTAAGCTATATGACTAGCTGTTTTTGCATAGTATTATGGACTAAAATGGCAAGTCCAAATGAGAAACAATTCAAACAACATGTGCACGGGAGGAAGCTCCACATAGTCCAAACATCAGTGGATGGTTCACTCTTAATTTCATGCAAGAACTAATGAAAACTTACAACTATCTTGTCTTTATTGAATTTCAACAAAGAGCTGTTGAACATCTATTATGTTTTGAATTCTGACTAGAAGCCTACAGAAGAAGAGGGTAAAATTTGAACTGTGCCTTGAGGGATAAGAAGGGAATTGCTGGGTGAGCAAATCAGGAGAATGTCTTTGAGAGGCAAGTTTCCTCATCTGTAAAATATGGGTAGTAATAGTGCTTACCTTACATACTAATAGCTTTTATGAAGACTAATAGAGTAACAAAGGCCAGACACACAGCTCATACTCAATGCATGTTGGCTATTCCTATTATTTTGTTCTGGGCAGAACAAGACAGACATGGTAGAATGGTAGAATGAGAACATACTGACGTGCTCGAGAAACTTAGTGCAGATTGTGTTGTTAGAATACTGTATGCACAAGAGTAGTGACTGGAGATTTGTCTAAAAAGCTAATTGAAACCATACTGTATTATCTGAAGAGGAGTTCACATATGTCCTACAGGCAAGGGGACACACTGAGTGTCCTGATGAGAGGACTATTGCGAGGAGGTTTACCATTTTAGAAAATTCATTTGTGTAGTATTATAGAGGATGGTTAGAGATGGAAGAGACTGAAAACAGGATGATTTACAATAGTTCAGATAGTAAATGAGACAGGCTTGCACTAGAGCTCTGGTCACGGAATGCGCAAGAGAGGACATATGTTAGCAGTCGAGTCAGTGGTACTTGGTACAAAAAGTTAGGAAGGTTAAATGACAGATACTTGAAAGTTTCTGGCTGTTGCAGCAGCATGATTGGAGAGACTGTCAACTAAGATAGAGATGACAGACTAGAGAAAGATCTGTGGGTGAAACTTAGAGTTTGAAACATATGGGACATCCAGTACAGATGCCCAGTTGGCTGTTGGTAACAGAGAGATTGGGGTGGAAATACAAATTTGGAGTCTTCTTCATTTGTATGATAGCTGGGGTCATGGGTAATGATCAGACCTATCAGTGAGGTTATGGAGTAATGTGTGAAGGAAGAAGGAAAATCAGAAAGTGGAGGAATAAGGAGAATGAGAAGAGGTGATGTGAGAAGAGTGTTAAAGGAGTTACAAGAAGTAGGTTGGGCTAAGGTTGTATGTAAAGTGCCACAGATGAGATGCTAAAATGAGGTAAAAGTTGAAAAGCGGCCATTGGGTTTGGCATTTGGGAGGTCATTGGTGATCTTAGTGAGGTTAAGAATGGAATAACTGACAATAAGAGGAAACAGGTAGTTATATCTTGTTATTGTGAATTTTGGCACATTTTTTTGCCAGATTTGAGCAGATATGATACTACTTTTATTAGAAAAACCTATATATGTATATACATATATGTACATAAATATATTTATATATATTTGTATCTCATAGAGATGTGAAAAAATACATAGTTTATGGTTAATAATGTTTGCTTGAAGAAAATGGGAATGGAAGAGTGGTGGAGAGATGTTTGTAATATTTCCTTCATAAACTTTGTATGATTTCAATGTTTATGAGTATTTCTTTCATAATAAAAATATTAAAAAATATTTATAAATTTACAAAATTAAATAAAATTTATTCAAATAACAATTAAAAATATATGAAAATTTATTAATAGTTGGCAACTTGAAAAATTAGATTTATGCCTACCAAAAATAAGATGAATGTTAGTGATAATAGTAAAAATAAATCTACTGAGTATAAATAAACCACACAAGAAAATATAGTGAATATGTATGAAAACTCTGAAGTATAGATGCCTTTTAAGCTCAGAAAAAAAATAAAAGCTATCTGAAAGGAACATATTCGTTACTAGGGAAATATTACAAAATTGTAAAAGTTAATTATAAAGAAATCTCATAATTAAATGCAGATGGGGCCAATGTAGATTGGGGGAAAATGCAGCAAATATAATGCAAGTCTGTCTTTATTATATAGAGTTAGGAATATGTAAGCTGTTATCAGATGAGGGCTTCCAGTGCGTTATGGGTATACAATTTCTGCAACCCCTCTGTTTTCTTTCTCTCCTTTGAAAGTTGATAGGGCAGGAGAGTGTGGAAGTGACCTCCAAGTGTACTTCCTGTGCAGCAGGTTTTAGTACAAGAGAAGGATTGTCTTTTTTACTGGATTCGCCCTCCTTCAGACCCAAAAGTGTTTTTTGCCTTGCAGTGTGCCGGGTTGGTCTCATTCCCTTTCTGAACCTCCAAGCATTTAAAAATAAAATGACCATACTCAGAATCTTCTCAACTTTCTAAACCCGCTTGACTGGAAAATAGTAAAACAAAAGGCTTGTTTCACTGAACAACCTCAAGCCACCTTTTAGGAGTTATTGACAAAGAGGTGATGCTGTCTCTTGGCTTAAGATGAGCTTTTCTTGCCTTTTTAGATAAAACAAGTATTTTATCCTGGTCACTGAAATCATGCTAGAGAAGAACTTTCAAAACATTTTAAAAAGCAGAGAAACCAAGGACTTGATGATTTCAAGGCTAAGCATTCATGGCCAGACCAAGATTCAAAGAGACCTTCCAAGATGCCTTCCCTAAGGGTAATTGTTGACAGAGTGCCATAGACAGAATAAAGCTTCATTAAAACAGAGTTCTTACTTGTTTTCTGCATTTGAGCTTACATCTGGGTTCAAAGAGTCAAGCAGAGTCCAAGTACCTATATATAATAATTTTTATGGGACTTTTGGAGGATGATGACATAAATTGTTGAGAATCCACTCTCTGAAATAAGAACTGAATGTTCTAAATTGAACACATCCACATATAACTACGTGTAAAGTATTAAGTGGGATTCTGATATCACTATGTGGTGATAACTCTTAATGGTCAAATAATTTTGGTTCTCATCTAGTCTGGCATCCCTTTCCTTGTGTTTCTCCATGTCTGCATTAAAAGTTCCCTCACTTGTTTCACATGCCTTCGGAGGATTTGCACACCATTCTTGTTCTTTGCATCTACAAATGCTCAAAAATTACGTTCAGTACAGAATTTTGATGGTTTACAATTTGCCCAGTAAAATGCTTATCGTATGCTTGATGTTAGCATTAAGGTAGGCATTAGTCTGTTTGCTGGGTCTCAGGTTCTGTTACCTCAGTGCTCCATCCTGTTTTTAATTCTCTCTGCTGGCTCCATGTTCTCCAATACTCTACAAGTTTCTGAATCCTGGCTGCCCACTAGAGTCATGTGGGGGAGATTTTAAAACAGACAGATGCCCAGGTCCCACCCCAGACTAGAGTGGGTGAGTGAGACTTGAGCACCAATATTTTTTTAAAGCTCCCCAGGTGATTCTAATGTGCAGACTGGTTTCAGAAATTTTACTCTAGGGTTAAAAAGGGGGAGATTTTTATGCTGTTTCTTTTGGTAGGAATTCACTTCCTTGTTGGATGCCAAAAGTCAATTAATCATCTGATTCTATAGTATAGTGATACTTCCTGTGAGAATCTATTAGACATCTCCCTAGGAACAGTAGCTCATGAAAGCGTTTCATGTCTGATATTACACAGGCTGCTAGCTAGCATTAGGCATAGGGGAGGCTTCTTCAAGAACTGGGCTTCTGATTCTAGTTGCTTGTAAGCTGACATTCATGGGATAGACAGGTGGTGGGATAGATGACTACCTGCCGTCAACGTTAAGATGGAGAAGGACTGATAGACTTTTCTTTTTATTCTATGGCTGAAATTTCTATGACTTTTAGATCTACAGGGTTTCTGAGATGTGGCAGTTTCTCTATTTTCTATTTTTCTAAACCTACATGTAGTGATTTGAAGATGCCATGTCACCTGCTATCTTCATGCACGGTGATAGGTTGAAGCCTTGAGAATGAGTTGCTGTTTTGAATAATGCTTGATTGTGCTGTCCCATAGGGGAGGCTAGTTTGGGGTGTAGTATCTTTTTCTCGTAGCTGTTGTGTATGGGGTCAGAGGCTGAATTCTGAGGGACAGTGCCTTATTTGAGACTAATAAGCATGTCCAGGATTGGTCATAAAAGCAAGAAAGGGGCATGAAGCTAGATTTAGAAGTGTAAAGTCCAACTTCGAGCCCAACTCTGAGATCAACGGAGGTCAACAAGCTAGGAAAAATGAGAGATGCAGAGATCTGAATGAGTGACTGTTGACTGATTTTAAAGAATTCTGAGGATAGAGTTCAGTGATTGTAACTAAGTTTTTACAGTATCATACTGGGTATCTCTGTGGAGGAATATTATTTACTGGTAGCTGAGATGGGTGGACACTAAAATAAACATTTCCAGGGCTGTTTTATTTGAATGACTTAGAACGCTCCAGAAGTATTAATATTGCTTATGCAAATATCAATTTTGTTTCTGCCTCAGTTGTAACCCATTTCAAATTAATAGTAACAATAATTATGTTTCACTGAAATTTACCAAGGCATAGTTTGTAACTCTTGTCAATGTAATTAACTCTTGTTAATTCCTTCATTTCTTCATTCAACAAACATTTATTTGGTGCCTACCATATGTTGGACTTATGATATAAAATTTATAGAATTCATTTTTGATGACTTTAAAAACATTTTCCAGCTATAATTAATATATCATAAAATTCACCCATTTAAAGTGTACAATATATGTGATTTGCCTATTCTGGAAATTTGCCTGCATATTTTTCTAGTCTGGACATTTGATGTAAATGGAATCATACAATAAGTGGTCTTTTGTGTCTGGTTTCTTTCACTTAGCATAATGTTTTCAAGGTTCATTCACATTGTAGCAGGTATTAGTACTTCATTTTTTTTTTGTCAAATAATATTCCATTATATGGACATATCACGTTTTATTTATTCATCGGTTGACGGACATTTGAATTATTTCTGTTTTTTGGCTATTATGAATAATGCTGCTATGGACATTTGAGTACAAGTTTCTTTTGAGTATATACCTAGGAGTAGAATTTCTGGGTCATATGATTACTCCATGATTAAGTCTATGTTGAGAAATTACCAAACTGTTTTCCAAAGTGGTTATATCACTTTACATTTCCACCAGCAATGTATAAAAGCTCTATTTCTTCACATCCTCCCCAACACGTTAGTGTTGTGCCAAACACTCTATCTTTTTGATTATAGACATTCTTGATTTTTCTACTTTTATTGATATGTATATGGTGTTTACAATCCTTTGAATTTTCTTAATAGGGCTGTACATAGCAGTAAAGAAAATTGTCTACTTTGAAATTGTGCAGTTTCAATGGAACATTTTATCTTATAAAGTTTCAGTCTTTATAAAATATAATGTAGTATGAGAGTCCTTGCAGCAAAACAAGGTACACTATATCACCTCTGAATGAACTCTATGAACGAAAATCACTTTGTACATGAACGCGAAACCTCTCGCACAGCAAGCTCTCCGCATTCTGGGAACTGGGACTGTTTGGTGAAGTTCGAGCCAGATCCTGGTGGTTGTTTGCCTGGTCACTATGGGAGAATACAAGGAATCAACACAACCTTTCAAAAGGCTTCCTCTTGAAAGATGAAAAATACGATTGGCAGGAGTGAGGAAAAACACCAAGATCGAGAGCAGGACTGGCTCACTATTCTAAGACCGAATAATGACCTCTGGATTAGGACGTGAAAACAAGAGAGCTCTGTATTGCTACTGCTGGCTCTGACCGGCATGCTCTGTCTTAGGCTAATAATCTTTTACTGCAGGTAACAGCTGGAGGAAGGAATGGGAGACAAACCTGCTGACTTCGGCAAGCGGTTTATTGTCAGCCTGCCCAGAAACACACTGATAGCAGAGTTCTAATCCTGCCAGACTTTTTGTCCTTGCCAACCCTGGCCACCCCTCAAAATGCAAGCTCTTCTTGTCACCAAATCATTCCATACTTGCTTGCATTCTTATATTCTCTTCCTTGATCTAACTGCACACTACTCTTCCCTTTCCAGACGTTTCCTGGGTGCCCTTTGGAACATTCATTTCATGGTGAACAAACTCTGTTATTTTTAATCTCTTCTCTGACCCATCCTTCCACCTCCTGCCTCAGTTGCAATGGTGCTCTCACTTAAGGATCCACTCTTCCCCTACAGCTTTCTCAAGTGGAGGCTGTTCATTCATGCAGGTTTCAGGTACTATACAGATCAACATCCTCCCTGACCCCATTGCACTTACAACCCTTCCTCTTCATGGTTCCCTCTTATGAAATTCATTCTATCCAGGCACACCATTCTCTAAGTCCAGATCATTGATGTTATCCATGACTGCTGGTCCTGTGACCATATTCATGGACTGCTTTGGTACTTGACGCAGTCTTCTATCCACCCAGACTCCTTGCATCACCTGAGTAAATACCATGTCCATGGGACAACATCCCAAGACCTTATCCTCTCAGCTCTTTGACATTTTAAACTTTAATGACTCTCACTCATCCACTTTCAGGGCTACACTTTAGCCTCATCATCACACCAAATGCACCCATCTCTGAAATATATTCTAATAACTCGCCATTGGCCATAATCTCCTATTCATTTTGCTCTCTGTCTTACTCATTCTATGCTTGTTCTTTGGCTTCATTCTGGATCTACTTTCTCTGAACTGAAAATGCGTACTAGTGGGAAAAAGTGAGGCTTTCGTTACATTTGGCTGGGTTTAAGCCCACATTCGTTATTCACTAGCTGTCTTTATTCTTATCATCTCCTATTTGCTTGGAGTTCTTCTCTGAGTAATTTTTTTTTTTTTTTGGAAAGGTCAGTTTGGGGCCTTTGCACACCTGAGAATGCTTTTCTGTTACTTTCACATATGTCATGTTGCCTATATATGGATTTCTTTTTATTGTCTTTCCCGCCAAAACCCTCAAAATAACATTGCTGCACAACATTTATGATTGTGGAGTATCTGGGGCCAGGTTGAGTTTTCTTCCTTTGTACTCAGAGAAGTCTTACCACACTGCCAGCTTCCTGCTCAGCAGAACACCACCACAATGCCTGGAATCTCCTTAAATAGTTGCTTTTGAATGTTGCGGACTATCTTAGTCCGTTTGGGTTGCTGTAACAAAGTGTCATAGACTGGGTCACTTCTAAACAACAGAAATTTATTTTTCACAGTTCTGGAAACTGGGAAGTACAAAATCGAGGTTCTGGCAGATTCGGTGTCTGGCGAGGACCTGTTTCCTGGTTCACAGACTGCACCCCCTTCTTGCCATGTCCTCACATAGTGGAAGGGGCAAGGATATCTCTGGGGCCCCTTTTATAAGGGCACTGATCCCATTCATGAGGGCTCCACTCTCAAGATCTAGTCACCACCCAAGGCCCCCACCTCCAAATACCACGACATTGGGAACCAGGTTTCAATATGAGTTTTGGGGACACATAGACATTCAGTCTATAGCACTACCCACAGCTACAATTCTTAGGAGTGCCTCCCTTTTATTCTCTGCATCCTTACTCCTTCACCTTTGTGAGTTTTGGCGGGGTTCTGCCAGGATGTTGTCCACTTACTTTTTTCTCATTAGAGATGCATAAATGTTGTTTCTAGGCATTATCTTTCCATCTGGTTTCATCAGGATCATTCAGAACCCATACAAAAGAATCCTTTCTAAATTTTTAGCATGGATGTGTGTTTTCACCCATTTTTATGTTCCTTTTTCCATTTCAGTGGGCTTTAGCGGGGAGAGATGAAAGTTAGGCCCAGTTTTTCCAACTATCTTAAGTCTGTCCCTTTCGTTTCATCCCTACTGTTACAGTCTTACCTCATCTGCTCGTATCTAACTCTTCTTTGCAAGAGTCTCCTACTGGCTCTTCCTGCCTCTTTTTCGTCACTGCTCTCTTAGTGTTGGCATTCAACTAAACAACAGCTTGAGTACTAGGAGATATTTTATTGTATTAGAATTATGTTCAATTTCAAGTCATCAAAAATGCCTCTACTGTAGTTGAAGCAGATAATAAGAAGTCTAGGGGTGGTCAGTCCAGAACTGGTAGAGTGCCTCAGTGATTCCATCAAATCCAGCTTCCTTCTGCCTTCTTGCCCTGCCATTTTCAGTGATGTCTGCTATACCTCCGGCTGTGTGTGTGTTCCAGGTGAGAGGAAGAGGAAGGAATGGAGGTAGCACCAAGAGATTTCTGCTTATGTTTCTTTGGCTGGGAATGTGTCTCATGGCCACTGCTAGCTGACAGGAATCAGAGAAATTAAGTCTTTTACAGACTCCATGGTGGAGGCAGGCAAGAAAGAAAAGGGTTGGAAAAGGAGGTGGGTCAGCTAAATTCTGGTGCCTGTCACCTTCTTTGTTCCCAACACCTGTTGGTGAGAGGCAAAAACAATGATAGGATGTGGCTACTCTTCCAGCTCCTCACTCAAGGCCTGGAATGTTGTTTTCATACAGAGGGAAAATAAGGGGAAGAGGAAAGTGGCTCTAAGTGGATATTAATATTTATCATTTTTTTTCTTAGCTACCCAGCTCCAAATCTTTGTCTCTCCAAATTAAGGGATATAATGTTTTCCTCCAAATTTCCTCCACTTCACCCCATCACACTGCACAATTATTTCAAGAACAGTGATATGTGGATTCAATAGCTGTTGAGGTTGAAATCTTCCCCTGGATTTTACATGGATTTTTTTTGAATAGATGAGTTTTCTTTTAAAAAATTATAGTCTGATTTGGGGAAGGGTGATTTGTAAATATGTATTTATGTTACCAGATTTCCCAGAAGTGTCTCTGATTTTAGATAAAGATGATTTTGTGGCCCTAGATCTTCAGGACTGTGCTTTCCTTGTTTCTAAGAGTCCAGCAGCCCCTTCTTATTTCTTTTTTGTCCTTTCCTTGTCTGCTCTGACTGCTCCTTGGCATTTTGGACCACTCCAGAACATTAAGCGGCTTTTTCCATTTCTTTTGTGCCTCTCAATGGCCACAGCAGGTTCACAGTTGCAGCACAACTGTGGAGAAGGTCAGAGAATGCTAATGGGACATTTAGCAGCAAGAGTTCCTGCTTGACTTTTTGTTGAAAATAAAATTGAATTGACAAGAGAAAATGCTATTCTAACAATGTAGAAACAGTCTAAAGTTAGGGTTTTAATATTTGTTATTGACAGATATAATTAAAGACATTATTTCATAAGAAATAATATTATCACCCTCATTCTCACTCTAAAAATTGTCTTATGAGTGAATGGTGGCTCATTATGGTGTGAGTCACCAGACACATTCCCTACCGAGTCCTTCTTCTGTGACATACTAGATTTCAAACGTGCCTAGTAAATAAGCAGTAAAATGTGTACATTAGGATTATGTTGAAATTTGAACTTGAAAATAAATGGATAATTTGGGGATGTATACTACTAAAATTATAATTCAAAAGACTTTTTATCCACTTACCTGTGGAAACATCACTCCCTGTAAGGATAGTATTATGTATTCTCGCTCTCTCCCTTAGGCATTTTGATAAACACAAATCCTGAATCTCACATTCGCTAGCTATGTGAATTTAGATAAATCACTTGATTCCTGACTCTCAGTTTTATTATCTACAGAATAGTGGTAGTAGCTAGCATACTTCACAGAGTTGTTGGAAGTATTACATGGCAGGATGTAGTTTTGCAAATTGCAAAGTGTCATATATGTGTAAGTATGTACTATTTTGTAAACTGCTTTTCCATGCAACAGAACTACAACACACTTTTTAAGTGGATGCATAATATTTCATGAGACATTTAGGTTGTTTCATATATATGTATATATGAAACATATAAATTATATACAGACCATTGTAAATACTGCTGCAATGAACAGCCTTGTAGATAATCTTTTGCTCATATACATTATTTTTCAAAAGAAAATATTAGTTCATCCCAAACATTCCTGTGGCTCTACATCATGTAGACATTAGGTGAGCCTTTATCTGATTGCTAAATATTCACAACCTAATGCTAACTCTGCCTTCTATTTTCTGATTGGTTAGATTACGATCTGTTCTAGTTCAGAAAACATGTTTTACCTCCAGCATGCAGACCATTGAACAAATGACTCAATTAATTGTAGCTGTTATTATTTTTCTACCATGATTTTTCTCATTAAAAAGACTTGTGTTGAATGTTCTTCTCATTTGCAGTCATGCATCACTTAAAGATGGGGATACATTCTGAGAAATGTGTGTCAGGTGACTTCACGATTGTGCTAATATCGTAGAGTGTACTTACTGAGAAAGAAAAGAAACTTTATCTGAGGAATGCCAGCCCTCTTCAATTATCAGGCCCAGAGACGCATTGAAATGCAACAGCAGTCATGTCTCACTCCCCCCTTGAGCTAAATAATTACCTCTTGAAGCCAATTGCTATGTGGGCTCTAGACTAACTGACGCCAAGTAGCTATGAAATGCCATACTCTGGACACCATAACTCATACCCTATAGTTCAACAATGTTTAGCCAATCACTAACCAATGTTATTTCTATAAAGCAGTGAGAATTCCTGTCAAACAGCCTTGTATCAGCCCACACTTTGTCCCCTTTGCCTTTGAGAACCTGCTTGCAGAAAAGGCCGAATGGAGCTACATGGTACAGCCTATTGCTGCTTCTAGGTTACAAACCTGTACAGCATGTTACTGTATTGAATATTACAGGCAATTGTAACACAATGTTAAGTATTTTTGCATCTAAACACATGTAAACATAGAAAAAGTACAGTCAAAATGTGGCATTCTAATCTTATGGGACCACTGTGTTATTTGCAGTCCATTGTTGACCAAAACATCATTATGAGGCACATGATTTAATTTCCATTTCTCATTTAAAGCACTTATTTCTCTTAAACATGTTATGGGGTAGACAGTTATTAGACAGAAACAATCTGGGTAAAAATCCTATTTGGTTTGTTGCACAAGTAAATTTTATTCTAAATACTCACAAGTTCTATATTAAGCAGCACCAAAAGTAGATGCATCAGCTGTTCCTCTGTCTTATACTCTTAATTTCTCTTCCCATGATTTCAGCATCATTTCTAAATCAATTTGTTAATTATGGTTTTAACCACATTTTTATCCTTCTCGTGGAGGATTGCACCAGTATTCTCCAGTGTACTTATCTCACAAAGAGAAAACCTAATGTGCATATATGAGCTTCAGTAGGGAGGGAAGCGTGAAGCCTTCACTAGGTGTGTAGAACCCTAGAGCTGTTTCTGTGCATCCTGTCATCAGAAGGTCAGCCATCAGTGGAGCATAGAATCAGAGTCAAGGTTTAATTCTCTCATAATTATTGAGAAATTCTGATGCAAATTCATCTAAAGGTCTATTTAAAACATTCAAGTTAAAGTATATATAAAGAAAGGAAACATTATACTTTCATTTATCTTTTCTAACGACAAGTATATAAGTAAAGTAATTTGCTTCTGAGCATAGCTTTGGCTTCCTCTCTTACACTATTTTCCAAATAATTAGTACAGTGGTCCCCCCTTATTCGCAAGGGAATATTCCAAGACCCCCAGTGGATGCCTGAAACCATGGTTAGTACCAAACTCGATCACTGTCAATAGGAACATGTTTCTGTCCGTGTCTTCCACCCACAAATTTAATACCTTTTCCGTCTTAACTAAGCACTTATCTTGCACTTTGGCCATCAGTTTTGTAGTTTGAGGTGCTACAGCAAAACTAGCATGAATTTCTTTTTTCTTCTTCACAATTTCATGGATAGAAGACTTGTTCTTGGAGATCTTAGCAACCTCAGCATATAATATTTTTTCTTTCCTTATTAAGTTGAAAACTTTCATCTTTTCACTTGAAGGAAGCACTTTATGACTTTTCTTTGGCATATCTGAATTGCTAGCATCACTACTCTTGTGCTTTGGGCTATTATTAAGTAAAATAAGGATTCCTTGAATCCAAGCACTGTGATACTGCAACAGCGGATCTGATAATGGAGAAGGCTACTAAGCAACTAAGGAGCAGGTAGCATAGATGGCATGGATAGGCTGGACAAAGGGATCGTTCATGTCCCGAGTGGGATAGAGCAGGAAAGTACAAGATTTCATCACGCTACTGAGAACAGTGTGCAATTTAAAACGTATGAATTATTGTTTATTTATGGAATTTTCCATTTAATAGACCATGGTTGACCTTGGGTAACTATGACTGTAGAAAGCAAAATGGAGGCTATTGGGGGGAAGGGTGGGGGTAACTACTGTAAATGCTATTTTGATTTTCCTTTTCTTTGTCTGATGCTTTTATTATGAAAAAATGTTAAATCTTACAGAACATTTGAGAGCAACACAATGTAACAGATACTCTCCACCTAGGTTCAATAATTGATAACATTTTGCTACTTGCTTTAGCTATACATCTACATACATTTTTTTGCTCTAGCACCCTTAAATACTTCAGCATGCATCTTCTGAGAATGAGACATTCTCCTAAATTACCACAATAACATTGACATGCCTGGGAAAATTCGTGGTGATTTCATAATACAGTATTCTCTACTATCCAGTTTGTAATCAAGTTTATCAAATTTTCCCCTCAAAATGTTTTTTTAAATAGGATCCAATCAAGATTCAACATCACATTTAATTATTAGGTCTCCTTACTCTGATTAGTCTAAATATTGTTTCCCCAGAACACTGACTTTTCAGTTCAGGGCAATTGTCTTGCAGAATGGCCTACATTCTGGGATTTTGTCATAGCTACATATTTTTTGTCAGGAATACCTCAAAGGTTCTTCTGTGTTCTTCATATTTGCATCCCAGCAGGAGGCATAAAAACCATGTTGTTCCAGCACTAGTGATGCTAACTTCGATTTCGTTACTTGGTTAAGGTGGCATATGCTGGATATCTCTATTATAAAGGTACGTGTTTCCTATTGCAATTAATACGCAATGTATGGGATGGTATTTGGTGCCATGTCAATATCCTGTTTTCCAGTAATCTTTCTTTGAATGGTTTTTAGCATCCATTGATGCTAACATGAATAAGTTATCATATTGATAGTTGGAAAAGGTGATTTTGGAATTCCCTCACTCCTTTTACTTTTATTAGCTGTGATTCTTGTCCTTTTAAAAAGAGCCTCTCTATCTCTCAGTCTCTCTCAGCCCCTCCTTCTCTCTGTCTTTTTTCCTCCCTCTCTCTCTGGACTATCATCTAAACATGGAGTTTATTCTATGTATTATATTCAGTTACAGTAATATATATTTTGTTGCCCGTACTGTCCCAAAATGGCCCGTGGGAGCCTGATCAAGCCAGCTCTGTGTGCTACTGGGCATGCCCCTGTTGGCCCATGAGAACTTCCTTGCTTTCTGGCTTCTGTGTTCTCTCAACCCCAGATTGGTATTAGCCATTCTTCCAAAGAACTGTGGTTCCTTTTAATATAGAATAATATTGAGAAACCAAAATTTGGGTGTTAATTATATTCCTAGATTTTGGGATGTCATCTGCTTCTAGGCTCTTTTAGTGTATGGACCTAGGAAATATGCATCTTTTAAAACTCATGAGGTTATGTTGATATTTCCAATTCAAATTTTCATTATTGGCTTTTGTCTTTACTTCCTCTACTTTACTTGTCTCTGCTCTACTATAAGTCTTTATTATTATTATTATTGTTTTTGAGACAGAGTCTCACTCTGTTGCCTGGGCTATAGTGCCGTGGCATCAGCCTAGCTCACAGCAACCTCAACCTCCTGGGCTCAAGCAATCCTCTTGCCTCAGCCTCCCGGGTAGCTGGGACTACAGGCATGCGCCACCATGCCTGGCTAATTTTTTCTATTTTTAGTTTTCTGGCTAATTTCTTTTTATTTTTAATAGAGACGGGGTCTTGCTCTTGCTCAGGCTGGTCTCAAACTCCTGAGCTCAAGCAATCCTCCCGCCTTGGCCTCCCAGAGTGCTAGGATTACAGGCATGAGCCACCGCGCCCGGCCAAGTCTTCATTATTAACGGTAACATATTTACTTGTTTTCTACTATAATATACATCAGTTTTAAAATTAAAATAAAAACATTATTAGTAACAACAAACCTACTATGTTTTTGTCCTTTGAATAGACTTCTCTAATAACATGCAGTCAACATACTATGTTTAAACATTTTGGTAATAATTCTTTATGTCATGATATAGCCAATTTGATAAATTAGGTTCATTTGTTTCCATTTTAGTACAAAGCAATTTTTTCTTTTAATTCAATTTAATTTTTGATTATGTAAAACATTTACATGGTTCAAAATTCAAAACTATATAAAAAGGTATACTTGGAGAAATCTTATTTCCATCCCTGTCTTCTCCGTCCTGTACTTCCGTAAGTACCTATTTTTAATATTAATAGTTTCCTGTTTCTTTCAACATTGTGACTGCATAGCACTCCAGTGAGTGCCTATACCATAGGTTAATCCGTCCCCTCTTGACAGGTATATGCATTGATTCTAGATTTCTGCCGTTATAAATAATGCTACACTGAATAACCTCGAGGAAAGTCTGAAGGTATTTCTTTAAGGTGGATTTATGGATAAGAGGTTGCTAGATCAGAGGGTGAGTGCATATGTAGTTTTGTTAGAAATCACCCAAGTCCCCTCTAAAATGTTATTTGCATTTTATACTGTCATGATCCAACGAACGAGTGTGCTTGTTTTTCTATATTTTGTCATCAAAGTTATTATCAAATTTTTGCATTTTTGCTAATCTGAAATTGTAATTCAGTGTATAGTCATCCCTTGGTATCTGCAGGGGGTTGGTTTAAGGACCCCCATGGACACCAAAATCCTCAGTTGTTCAAGTCTCTTACGTAAAGTGCCTTAGTATTTACATATAACCTACACACATTCTCCTGTATACTTTAAATAATCTCTAGGTTAATTATAATACCTAATGCAATGTAAATGCTATGTAAATAGTTGTTATACGGTACTATTTTTAAATTTGTATTTTTTCATTATTATTTTTTATTGTTTTTTCCCAAATATTTTTAATCTGTGGTTGGTTGAATCCGCAAATGAGGATATGAAAGGCCAACTGTATTTTTATTCACTTTTTTCTTACTATGAGTGATGTTGAGCATCTTTTTGTACATTTAAGGGACATCTTCCTTTCTTTTTCTGTGACATCTTCCTTTCTTTTTCTTCCTGCATTGAACTGCCCCTTCCCTCTATGAATGCCATTCTTACACACTTGATCTAATTATGGACATATTTTCAAAGCACTATTTTAATTTTAATTTTTTCCTTCTCACCAAATTATTTCCAACTATAATAAATATTAACCACCTGGTATATGATCTTTGTCTCGCTATGCTCAAATAATCATATATATGTCCTTTTATTTAAAAAAGGAAGTAATATTAGTTATTTTCGGTATCTTGACGTTTCTTTTCTCTCTTGATGATGTATCATTGGAATTCCTTCCAAGTCAACCAGTATAGTTCAATGTGTCCTTTTTAATGGCTATATAATATTCCATAGTGTGAATTTATGATGCTTTGTTCAAACATTTCCCTGCAGATGTGCATTCCTTTTGTTTTTAGTGTTTTGCTACTGCAGACTTGGCTACCATAAATATCCTGGTACCCAGTTGCTAGACTACCCAGTCCTTTAGATTAGCCAAAGACAGCTTCCATCCAAGCACTGGGGAAAGAAGGATCTATTGCTCCTTTTCCTCTGGTTCTGGAAGCAGTGCTTTTATCTGACACTTATATTTGGACTTGGAGGAAAGAAAAAGTGTTACTTAGGCCTATTACATGTAGAAAAGGGAGTCTCATATGAGCTTCATTCTTTGGAGAGCTACTTTGGATTTTGAGGCCCAAACCCTAAACCATAATGGAATGTTGCCTTATCTAGTTTTGTCTACTTTCCACATTTATCTCCCCAAGATAGTTGTTCTCAGCTGGGGGTGACTTTGGCCACCCCTCCCCAAGGGAATATTTGACAATGTTTGGAGACATTTTGGTTTTTATAACTGGGGGGTGCTACTGACATCTAGCAGGTAGAAGTCAGTGATGCTGCTCAACATATCACAATGCATAGGACAGCCCCCACCGCAGAGAATTATCCAGTCCAAATGTCAATAGTGCCATTTTTGAGAAACCGTGTCACAGTGAATTCATAGGGAACTTGAAGGGTTGAGAATAGAATAAGAACATCATTGATCATCTTGGTTATAACATCAAATACCAACTTAGTATCTCCCCATAATTGTACCCCAATTAAAGATCTATTGTAGTATACACCAAGCCATCTCACAGCCTCAGTTTCCAACAGAAACATCAATCAACAGTTTATTTAAAGACTCAGGATCAGTTGGGATTCCTTCTGGTAATTAGCTGGAGGACTGGTTAAGATGTGTATATCCTAGACTAATTTCCTATGTTTCACAACATTCATTTCATGTGGCTCTGCTGGAGCGAGGTATGTGTTCCTAATTCCACCAACTCTTTCTTTGGTGTCAAGAACCAGATGGAAAAACATTGAAAAGGACAATATTCTGCATGCATGACTTACAGCACTCGATTTCTGTTTTGTCCTGTGGTATTTTTCTTGTTGTGACAACACCTTTCTGGATGGCATGCATAACCAACCTGCAGTTGTATAACTTTGAATGTAAGTTGTATGAGAAGGATGAAGATGGAGGGCAGGGGAAGAAACTGATTTATGGCTTCTTTAGAAAGCAATATCCATGCAATGTATGGAAGGCTACTTGGTTTTCTGATTCATTTAAACCCAGGGTCTCTGAGCAAGAAGCGAGCAATGGAGGAAGTGGTGAAATATCTACTTACAGTTTTTTGAGATGATGGACTTACTGTTTCAAGCAGCAAATCATATGTCAGCATGAGCTATTATTTATAATTCTCATTTTAGTTCCATAAATCTTATAATTAATGTATATTTCTCCCTAATTTTGGCAAAAAAAAGTTGTCTCTCAGATTTGATAGTCATTGTTACTAGTTTTTGTCTCTTTCTAGATATTTTAATGGGAAATTGGGAGAGTCTGGGTTGGACCTCTGCTTCAAACGTATCTTAATTACTGGTGACTTTAGCTAGAATAAATTGTTCTAAGTTAATTGCGATAAAAAACCTAACCATGGCCTGGTGTGGTGGCTCATGCATATAATCCCAGCACTTTGGGAGGCTGAGGTGGGAGGATGGCTTCAGCCCAGGAGTTTGAGACCAGCCTGAGCAACGCAGCGAGACCCTGTCTGTACAAATAAGAAAAAAAAATCAAATATGTTCAAAGTCTTCACTTGCCAAGATTGGGAAGGAGTACAAAAGAGTGCAGCTGTACCAGTGCACTAAGTCTCATACGTTTCAGGAAAAAATGGGAAGAGGTCATCCGTCTGTCTGTGGTTGCCTCTAACATTTCACTATTTAAGACTACGTGTCAATTTAGGGGTAAGATAACAGTCGATATTAATAAAATTGAAAGCCAAAAATATTAGAAAGGATAAATTAATCCAAAAGGTAGATAACCTCCTAGCAGTTTTAAGTGGGTAAGTAAGATGCAGAGAAGAATACGATTATAAAACATTTGTAAATTTTGTAAAACGATCAATGGCTAAAACTCCTGCTATGTATGTTTGTATAGATGTATGTTTGTATTTGGATATGATTTTATGACCTTATAATTTTGAGGTATCAGGAAAACAATCAAATAAACAAAAACTGAAACTATCAGGGGAGCTTGGAAGAAAAACAAAGTACTGCATTAAAAATGATCCTGTGGGCTGGGTGTGGTGGTTCATGCCTATAATCCCAGAACTTTGGGAAGCCGAGGAGGGAGGATTGCTTGAACCCAGGAGTTTGAGACTAGGGTGGGCAACATAGTAAGACCCTGTCTCTACAAAAAAATAAAAATTAGGTGGGCATGGTGACATGCACCTGTAGTCCCAGATACTTGGGAGGCTGAGGCAGGAGGATGGCTTGAGACCAGGAGTTTCAGGCTGCAGTGAGCTATGATCATGCCACTGTACTCTAGCCTGGGCAACAGAGCAAGACCCTGTCTCTAAAAAAAAAAAAAAA
>NW_012140858.1:1114498-1117430 GCF_000956105.1 Propithecus coquereli | reverse complement strand
ATTTTCACTTCTTAGATTTTATCCCATGAAAGTACTTAAATGAATATAAAAAGATAGTAGTATAGGAATGTTCATTGTAATATTCGTGCATATAATATATATGTCAGCAGAACAATCAAACTAGAAACAACCTGCATAGCTTGTCTATCTCTCAACATGGCACTGATTAAATTATGTATGGTTGTCCCTTGCTATCCATGGGGAATTGGTTCCTGGACCCCCTGAGAATACCAAAATCCAAGGATGCTGAAGTTCTTTATATAAAATGGTGTAGTATTTGCATATAACATATGCACATCCTCCTGTATACTTTAAATCATTTCTAGATTACTTATAATACCCAATAGAATGTAAATGCTATGTAAATAGTTGTTATCTGTATTGTTTAAGGAATAATGACAAGGAAGAAAAAGTGTGTATATGTTCAGCACTGGTGCAACCATTCATGTTTTTTCCCAGGTATTTTTGATCTGAAGTTGGTTGACTCCACAGATGCACAAACATATGGACACAGACAGCCAGCGGTATTCATAAAATGAAGTTTCATACAGCAACTAAAAAATGAGTCTGGTCTCTGCATACTGATTTGAAAAGAGTTTCCTGATGTATTGATAACTGAAAAAAAAAAGTTTCAGGCTTGTTTTTATGCTTTTCTGCACTTAACGTAATAGAATGTATGTCATCAGGTAGGAAAAAATATATGTGCTTGTATATGCACCGACAACTTCTGGAAAGATATAGAAGAAATTGTTACTAGTGATTATCTTCTGAGAATTAGACTTAAAGTAAGTGAAGAGAGGGGGGAGGAGTTTACTTTTTACTCTATCCCTTCCGTATTTTTGGAATCCCCCACCCTCAATGTTTTATTATAAAAAACTTCAAACATCCAGAAAGTTTAAAAACTGTACAGTGAACATCAATGCGTTTATCACCTAGATGCTATAATTAACATTTTGCTATACTTGCTTTATCACTAAATTAAAAAAATCAGACCAAGGACGATGAATTATTTTTACAATATACTTAGAAGAAATGAAAGAGTTTATCAAGAAGAGTGTATGAGAATAATGAAAGAGTAAAATAAAAAAGTACATACGTCTGCTAAAAGAGAAAACTTAGTAGGATAATGTGATAAATGTCAGCAGCTGTTGAGTACAAAGTCCAGTGTAGCAGTTCTGCGCAAGAGCAGAGCAAAGGAGGCTCTGAACTATAGGAGGGATTTCCTGTCTGCAGTTCCTCAGGCCCCAGGTCAAGGGGGGATGTCCCCAGAACAGGAAACTTCAGGACAGGTAGCTTTTTGGCTCCCGTGAGAGAGAGGTTTGTGGCTGAAACACGCACTCTGGTCTCTAGACCTCTAAGCCTCTGCTTCCCAAACTTTCGTGTGTATTATCAATCACCAGGGATTTCAGGTAAATTTGCTGAAATGCATTTTAACTCCCGGGAGCTCTTATCTCAGCTCTCACGTAAGTGCTACAAACCAGTTTGAATTTGGGTAAAGCCTACAGGACAGATTTTTGTTTTGTTTTGTTTTTTACCCTTCCTAGTTATTTAACATGGAGTTATTCTTCTGTCTGTAAACCTTGATTTAATAGAAAGGAGTTGGGGTCCAGAAATCTAAATTTCTGAATTCTGAAATCTGAGTTTTTAACAAGCACCCCAGTTGATTTCATTGCTGGTAGGTATTGCAAAATATGGTCTTTTCTATGGATGTGGTCTATTTAGCCCTCGTGAAGATCTGGGTGCTCCAAGAATCTACAGCATTGCTTAGCCAGGAATGCCTTTCTTCTCAAATAGCTAGTACGTATCTTCTAAAGGAGCTTAATTACTGAACTCCTCAGATAGTTGACCATAAAGGGCTTTATCTTGGTGTAGATAAATTATCTCACTCAAGTGTTGTAAACCACTTTGGACTTGGGTGGGGCCTCGAGAGAGAAAATCCTAATTTTTTTTTGATGCATAATATTTGTACATATTTGTGGGGTACATGTGAAATTTTGTTACATGCATAGAATGTGTAATGATCAAGTCAGGTACTTAGGGTATCCATCTCCTCCAGGATTTATCATTTCTATGTGTTGGGAACATTTCAAGTCCTCTCTTCTACCTATTTTGAAATATATGATACATTGTTAACTATTATTGTTTTTAACCTCCTAGTTATTTAACACTGGTGCTGTGTCCCTTTGTGTAAACCTTCATATGGGCATCTGATGCCATTTTCTTTAACCTCTAGTTCACTGGGGTCTTCTGAATACATGTAGTTTAATTCTTTACTTTTCTAAGGGAGAAAAATCTACAAATCCCTTTTCCTGGTGTTTTTCTTGGGAAGCATCTTCCTACTGCTATCACAGAGTATTTGAATTCTCATCAATTTCCTCGTGACTTCTGTGGAATGTGCTGGTAGAACTGCAGCTGTTACTTCTTGTACTTAGAACAGGTTTTCCTCCCCTGAAGGATTAATAGGGAAGCAAACTATTTGCAGTTGCTTCTACCCCACCTCTGACAGTTCTTTAACCCCGAGAAACAACCATCTCAGAGTTTCTCATTCCTTCTCAGAGTGACAATTGTGAGTTCTTCCTTGGCTATTCTTTTTGCCTTCTCTTTTTCCATCTTAGCCTTTCAATCTGAGCTGAGGAATTTGTTTCTATGGTGGCCCATCAGCTAACAGAAAACATGCTGCACCAAGTAATGAGTAACTTAATTTTTATTAAGTTTAAAAGAAGACAATAAACACTTCTTGAGCTCCTTCTGTGCACTAGGCATTGTGCTAAATGCTGGAGACATGAGTGAGAGGGCAGGGAAAGTGGCAGCCAAGTCTCCAAAGAACCTTGACAAATCCAGGCTGAAAATGTCCCATCTAACAAGAAACAATGTAAGTAAAAGCCTGGAAGTAAATTCGAAGAATGGGGACTATTCAGGTATGCTTGGGATC
>NW_012140858.1:1109269-1111948 GCF_000956105.1 Propithecus coquereli | reverse complement strand
CCGAAATCTAGCTAAGAGCTGAGCCAGTCAACAGATTCCCTCAACTCTTCTCACCATCCCATAACCTCCTCCTCTATGTAAGGCATCTCTTTTCCACTTTTTTTTTTTTGCCTTTGGTGGACATTCTCCTTCAGTGTTCATTTGCTAAATGACAGTTTAAGGGAAGAAGTGTAATAACCCAATCAAATAAAGTTGTTTTTGAAATGACAAAGCAGCTTACTTAATTAAGAAAATTTTGTTATTATGAATTTCAAAATCTTAACACTATATTTTAGATTGTGGAGGTACCCAACTCATTAATGAAATCAGAGAAAGATTTTTTGATGTCTGAGATTACAAAGAAAATTTTTAATTGTGTCTGCATGAAGGAAGATTCCTAATGCAAAGATTACTGATTGGTTTTAGAAAATCACAAATCCTCTCTATAACATGTTTATGGTAAACAAATACTGTATCATCTTGGAGTCCAAGCAAAAATTGGCATGTCCTAAAAAAGCACCAGCTGTTTAGAGCATCGTAGAAGGGGATGAGAGAATTCAAGCTTAATTAATTATTTTTTTTTGGTTAGAAAACAAAATCCTTAAACAAAGAGAACATCGTATCTATAAGGCACTAGCATTTCTAAGATTCTACCTGCAGTAAGGCCAGCAAACATGAAGCCAAGTCTTTCACTGGTTTTTGAATCGCTTGTATAAACTTGGAAAATTACAACAGAGAGGAACTAAGAGATTTTGTCTAGATAGTTTGAAGTCAAAAGACTGGTCTGCTTCCTTTTCTTTTTTTTTTAACCACCAGAACATGCCAACCAGTGTTCTCATCTTTTATTCTTTTGCATTCAGATTGTCATCAAATATGATTTCTTAAAAATACCATCTATTTATAATGATTGTTCAATATCAATTGCAATCAAACTTTAAAACTTGTTTGTAAGTAATAGGATGAACAGTTTTTAACAGTAAGAGTGAAACTTTATTGAATACCAGAGACTATCCTAAGCATTGTGCACACCCTATTCTTTTTCATCCTTATAACAACCCTCCAACAAGATACTATTATTATTATCATTATCATTGCAGTTTTGCAGATAAGGAAACTAGGGCTTAGAGCAGTGGTTCACAGCTGTGGCTGCCCATTAGATTAGCCTGGGGAACTCTTAAAACTATCAATGCTCAGACCATCATTCACCTGGACCAATTAAATCAGAACCTCTGGAGGTGGAACCTGGGCTTTAGTAGTTTTTAAAGCTCCCCAGGTGATTACAAAGTGCAGTGAAGGATAGAACCACTGGCGTTTAGGGCAATTAATTAACCAGCACAAGGTCACAGGGATGATTGAGTGATGGAGGTGGGTTGGAATCCAGGTTGGTTAGATGTCAGAGCCTCATTTTAACCTCTCTGCTATATTGCCTCTCAAGGCATTTAATATTTGTTTTAAAACAAAAACCAAAGCAATTATTAATATTTGTATTTTCATATTTTATGTAAGTATGGAAAAGTGTATAAAACATCCATACATCTATGAGTGATAGTAAAACATACAGCAGTGTAAAAACTATACAAATTTCAAAATTCGAACACTGCCCTGTATACTTTCCATGGTCACAGCTTTCTGTCTTCTCCCATTAGGAATCTTGTATCCTGACTTTTATGATATTCATTTTTTGCTTCTCTTTTTGCTTTACCACTTATCTATGCTTTTAAAAACAATGATGTTAAGTTTTGCCTGGTTTTGAACTTCACATGTAAAGATTCATACCATATGTATTATTTCGTGTCCAGCTTTTTTTATGCTTGTGAGATTCATCTATGACATTATGGTTATTGTTGCTCATGTTCATTGTGATGTGGTATTTCATGGTATGAATGTATTATAATTTGTCCACTTTGTTGATGACAGATATTTGAGTTGATTCCAATGTGGGGCAATGGTAGTAAATTTCCTGTTGCACGTGCACATGAGATTCTCTAGAAGCTGACTTGTTACAGGTTACGCCTATATGCTGGTTGGCATTTATTTAAATTGACAAGTAAAAATTACATGTTTATGGTGTACAACATGTGTTGATATATGTATACATTGTGGAATGGATAAATCATGTTTTTGAACATATGCATTACCTCACATACTTGTCTTTTTTTTGTGTGGTGAGAAAATCTACTCTCTTAGCAATCTTCAAATATACAATATATTATTATGAACTGTAGTCACCATGATGTGTGGTAGATGCCTTGAACTTATTCCTCCTGTCTAATTAAAATTTAGTGTCCTTTGATTAACATTTCCCCAATTCTCCCACCCAGGGTGTGCCTGTTTTTAAACTGATAGGTAATGCTAGTCAAATTTCCAAAGTGGCTTATACTAATTCACCTTCACCAACAGTGTATAAAATTTCCTAATGCTCCACTTTCTAAGCAACACATGGTAGTGTCAGACTTTAATGTTTGCCTGTGATGTGGTTCTGAAATTATAACTCTTGGAATTTTTAATTTATATTTTTCTGACTACCAATGAGGTCCAAAATCTTTTCATATGTTAATTATCTATTTGGATTTCCTCTTTTGTGAAGTGCCTATTTGAAAGTTTTGCCTAGTTTTCTATAGGTTGTCTGTGTTGTTCTTATTGATTTGTAGGTGTTCTTTTTTTTAAAGTATTAGCATAGAAATTTAATTGAATTCAAAA
>NW_012140858.1:1106405-1107549 GCF_000956105.1 Propithecus coquereli | reverse complement strand
GAAGAAGAACAAGGGAGGTAGATTTGCCTTACCAGGCAGCATGAATTATTATAAAGCAAAAGTATAGTAGTCTGATATCTGCAGAGGCAGAGACATACAGACAAATGAAATAGCAGAAAATTCAAAACCAGAACCATATATACATATATATATATGAATTTGATTTATAACACAGCTTGCATTGAAGATAGACTTTACAATAAATAGGGCTACAAATCTGGTTACTCATGTAAAAAGATGAAATTGGATTCCTATTTACATCATATCCTCCTCCTAATAATGCCACATGTGTGAAAAAGTTAAATATAAAGGTAGAACCATGCAACCTTTATAGGACATTATCTTTATAAATTTGGAATAAGTTTCTTAAAGAAGACACACACACATACACATCTCAATCATAAGTGATTGGTAAAGTTGGCTACCTTACAATTATGAACTTACATTTACCAAGTGCCACTATAAAGAAAATGAAAAGACAAACATAGAAGAAGATATTTGCAACACATACAACTGTCAAAGAATAGTAAGCAGAATAAAGGAAAAAACCCCTACATATAAATAAGGAAAATAAATAAGCAGCCCAATAGAAAGACAGACAAAAGTCTTGAATGGCACCTCCCAGAAAAGAATGAACTGAATAGCCAATAAACACGTGGGAACTTCTTTAGTTATTAGGTAAATGAAAATTAAAACACTCTAAGATACCATTTCATACACTCCACAGGGAAAAAAAATTTAAGTGTGGGAGACATGTATAAGAGTATTTATAGCAGCCATTTTTGTAATAAGCAATATGTAGAAACAAACTGAGGTGTTCAACGATGGTAGAATGGATAAGTAAATTGTGGTATGTACAATATAGCAGTGAAAATGGAATGCACTCCAACTTTGCATAACAACATAAATGAAATTCAGAAACATAATTTTGAATGAAAAAATCAGGTTCTAGAAAAAACATGTTTTCACTTATTCACAATCATAAAGCCATATAATTTTATGTTTGGTCATATAATGATATTTGGGGAAATTTTCAAAGAAAAGCAAGGGAAGAATAAAGCAGAAATTTAGGGAAGATGTTGGGTCATGAGAGGTATACCTACAGAGCTTCAAATATAATGTAATGTTCGTTTTCTTAAACTTG
>NW_012140858.1:1104335-1106355 GCF_000956105.1 Propithecus coquereli | reverse complement strand
TAATTTCTTTCTATTTTTAGCAGAGACGGGGTTTCGCTCTTGCTCAGGCTGGTTACGAACAAATGTGTGTGTTTTTGTCTTAGTTTTCAACCAAAAAAGTTTAAAAAGTAAAAAAAAAATTTTGAACATAGAAAAAAGCTTATAGAATAAGGATATAGAGAAAAATTTTTGTACCCCATATGATGTGTTTGTTTAAAGCTAAGTGTTATTATGAGTCAAAAGTTTTAAAAAATTTAAGTTTATAAAATAAAAAATGTACAGTAAGCAAAGGTTAATTTATTGTTGAAGAAAGAAAAATTTAAAAAATTTAGTGTAGGATAAGTGTACAGTGTTTGTAAAGTCTCCAGTAGTGCACAGTAATGCCCTAGGGCTTCACATTCACTCGCCACTCTCTGACTCACCCAGAGTGACTTCCAGTCCTGCAAGCTCCTCTCATGGTAAGTGCCCTGTACAGGTGTACTATTTTTTATCTTTTATACCATATTTTTACTATACCTTTTCTAGGTTTAAATAAAGTATTTATCATTGTGTTACAGTTGCCTACAGTATTCAGTAGAGTAACATGCTGCACGTGTTTGTAGTCTAGAAGCAATAGGCTATGCCATACAGCCTACCTGTGTAGCAGGCTGTACCATTTGGGTTTGTGTAAGTCCACTCTATGACGTTCCCACAGTGAAGAAATTGCCTAATGATGCATTTTTTCAGAACGAATCTGCATGACTGTAGTTATTAAATGAAATAAAATATCACATGAGAAAGATTATAAAAGGAAAATAGGGAGATGCGCATGGCAAAGATGTATAAAGCAAGAAAAATATTGAGAGAGGCAACTAATGCAGATAGAAATACCCATATTCAAAGGAAGCAGGTTGGAAGGGACATAGGGAAAGAAGTAAGGGATTGGGACTCAGAGAGGTTTATACCTTTATGCCAAGTTCTAATGAGCAAATGACTCTTTGTATGTACTGTGTCTTGGACACCATGCTGGATATGTGATGTGGTCCTGGGGGAAGTCACTCAACCTTTTTGTGTTTAGTCTGTTAAACAAAAAAGAACTAATAGTGCTGAAAGGAAATGGAATCAAATATAGTATGGTAAAATGTTAAGATATGATGGAGTTAGGTAGTGGGTATGTGGAATTTTATTGCTGTACTAGTCTCTAAGTGTATGTTTGAAACTTTTCATAATAAAATCTAAAAAAAAATAATAGAATGGTTAATAATTGAGCGTGGGCCCATTTAGGTCCACCACCCCTACACAAGATCCCTAGGGTTAGGGTTGCCAAAGCACAACAACAGATTGGATATGGGAGGCAAATGGGAGGAGAAGGTCATGGTCTCTCCAAGGCCTGGTGCCCTGCTAATTAAGAGGATCATTGTGCCTAAGGGAATTGCAGGTTTGGGAAAGAAGCTAAGTTCATTTTTTATTCGTGTTGGGGGAATGCTCAAGGGAATTCTTTAGCCCAAAGGAAGTTTGTTTCTTATGAATTGGGGTTTCACAAGGCACAGGAAGGAAGCAAAGGCTCAAAGAGGGGGAGACACAGGTGGGGAGAAAAGAGGGACCTTGTTGGGGTTGGGGGATGAGAAGAGAGGGAGGGGGTGGTAGGAGACAGGGCTGGGGGTCTTGGCTTCTAGTTTTTGACGGTGAAGGAGGAGGAGGAGGAAGCCCAGGAGGTTTGGATGGAAGCCCAGATCAAGGGTGTGGCAAGGATAACAGCTGAACTGATTGAGTTCTCCAGCTGCAACATTCCTGGTGGAATGTTGACTTGTTGGCTTCTGCAGGGTTCTTTTGCCTCCCAGGTGCTGGGCACAGTTGCTCAGAGCAGGGTAGGTCAAAGGGTCAGGAAGGAAGGAGGTCAGAGGAGAGAGCTGGAGATACCAGCCCCTGAAAAATGCACTTATTTTTCTTGGCATTTGACAGGTGGGCCGAAATCTAGCTAAGAGCTGAGCCAGTCAACAGATTCCCTCAACTCTTCTCACCATCCCATAACCTCCTCCTCTATGTAAGGCATCTCTTTTCC
>NW_012140858.1:1091164-1092866 GCF_000956105.1 Propithecus coquereli | reverse complement strand
TTTTTGTTTGGGAGTGTGCCAGGAAGCTCAAAGGAAGACAGAACAGCTTGATGTGCCTTGTACCATCAGCTCAGGTGGTAGGTGCATCTTTCCTCCTCATTTCCAGTTGAAGCAAGCTGATGTGGGCATTAATGGTACTTCAGTGATTTCCATTTTCTACTTGAATTCCTTGTTTAAATGACCTATTTACATTACTAGTCCAGTTGACACCTATGCCTAGAGATGTCTGCTAGTTGAAAATGAACAAACAGCAGCTAGATATTTCTTGTCTGTAATGGATGTTCTGCAAATCCCTTAGCTTTCACATTTTGTGTGCAATGAATTTTTAAAAAATGAATAAAAGCAATAAAAATAATGGACACACACATCCAGGTGCTTTGTGCAAACATCATGTTATTCGTCTGTCAAGGTGACTCTAAGGATATGCAGTTAGAATGTGGTTGACGCAGAATTGTGTATGCCTTTTCTCTTACTCTCCCGTTTGTGAAAAACAGACTTGTGTTTGGGAGGACAAACACTTAGGATTTCTCACCTCTTAGGTACTGATCTCATCAGTATACTCCTTTATACAAAAGGCTAAAGTGAATCTGAATGGCCAACTATGGTTATGTCTTCTCTTCTGGTATTCTGGATTCTCAGAATATTATCTCTACTATATCACAGACATCTTTCTCTTTCTCCCTCCCTCCGTCCCTCTAATAAATATCCATTCATTTGACAAATAAACGTTAAGTAACTTATATATCAGCCACTATTCTATGGACTTGGGATATATTTATGAAGAAAACACAAAATTCATATTCTATTGGAGCTTATATTCTAGACAATAAATAATGAACTCAATAAGTAAGAAATTTATATAGTATGTTAAAAGGTGGTAAGTGCTATGCAAAAGCTGAGCAGGGCTGGGGGTGAGTGTGTAAGTTACAATTGTAAGGAGACTTTTCAAGCCACTTGAAGCTCTGACTTGGGTGTGGCATAGACAATATACGTAACCTAAACATTTGTACTCCCGTAATGTGCTGAAATTAAAAAAAAAAAGATGACCTTCATTAAGAAGTGAGTTAGCATTTGATCTTGTGAGTGTAAAAGCCTTCTGGGCAAAGGGAGCCACCTGGGTTTAAACTCTCATTAGTGGGAGCTTATCCAGGATCTTCTAGGAATAGCCCATAAGTTAGTGTGATTGGTGCACAGTGAGCAAAGGGGAGAATAGTAGGAAGGAGGTGAGAGAGATAACAGGGACAGATCGCTTGGTGACTCAGGACTTTGGCTTTTACCCTTAGTGAGATGGGTTAAGAGCTACTGGAAGTGACCCTCTCTTTCACTTGTGGTATTGCTGTCATATTTTTACCTCTGCAAATGTTGTAACAAATTATTTTGTTATTTTTGCCTTAAACATGTATAAACTGTTTTGGAGGAATAACTTTTGGAATATTATTTGCATGATATGTCTTTTTCCATCCTTTTACTTTCAACATATGCTGTTACATTTGAAGTGAGTTTCTTGTAGACAGTATATTAATGGTTCATATTTTTAATTCACAGTGCCAATCTTGCTCTTTTAATTGGTGTATTAAGGTAATTATTGATATGTTAGGGCTTAAATCTTCATTTTTATTGTTTTCTGTTGGTTTCCCCTATTTCTTATTCCTCTGTTTCTCAATTTTAAAACTTCCTGTGGGTTACTTGAACATTTTTTAGT
>NW_012140858.1:1085814-1087524 GCF_000956105.1 Propithecus coquereli | reverse complement strand
TTCTTATATGTGCATTTATGTGTTGATCAGTTAATACCAATTTGATGGTGAGTACATGTGGTGCTTGTCTTTCCATTCTTGGGATACCTCACTTAGTAGACCCAAAACAACAAATGTTGGCGTGGATGCAGAGAGATAGGAACACTCATGCACTACTGGTGGGACTGCAAACTAGTGCAACCTCTGTGGAAAGCAATATGGAGATACCTTAAAGAGATACAAGTAGAGGTACCATTCGATCCAGCAATCCCATTACTGGGCATCTACCCAAAAGAGCAAATGATACTGTATAAGAAATTTCTGATTTGCCGTATTTTAGGAAATAGCAATAAGAAAAAGCTGATAATGAGTGTGTATGGACAACAGAGGTATAAGCAGATGCTCCTCGATTCGTAGAGGTTAAATAACTTGCCTGTGATCATAGTCAGCAAGAAAAAGGACTATAAAACTGTCAACTACAAGAAAGAAAAATATGTTGCATAAGAAAAAATACTTAAGAAAATACATCAAGCTATTAAACTGTTAAGTAGTCACCACTAAATTGGCGATTTGTGAGTGTGATTGCTATTTTTCTATATTTTCTAAAATTTTTACAAATATGTTAATTTTCATCAGAAGGAAAACAGTTTAAATATGAACATGCTAACCTGACCATCTTAAAATAAGAACATTTTGATGATTTTCCACTGATAATGTTGGATCAATGAATACTGATCTATTCCATTATTTGCAATTATATATCCTTCTCCTTTTTGTCTACCCTCCCGCCCCTGGCCATTTCCCCCTGAGTACTCCAGCAATCCACAACTGTATATTATAGAAATTTCACTTCTGCAATGGTCTCTTCCCATCGGTCCTTAGCTTAATGATCAATTCAAACCGGATGGGGGATCAATTTTTCCTGTTTAGATTGACAAGGATGAACATTATCAGTGAGGTGGTGAGATGGGGAAGATGTGTCCAGACAGTGCAAGAGAGAGGACTATTCTGTGTGCATGCTGTTGAAGCCACACCAAGAACACTACAGTTGTGCAGCCAGATGTTGGTGCATGTTGTTATTAACAACAAACTTAACTGCCACCACAAATTAGGTATTTTGAAAAACCAACATTCTTTTTAATTTTTAAAATAGGGAGCTCCTTGACTTTCCCGAAATAGTGGAATGGGGAGAGAAAGAGCAAAAGAGAGGTATGAAAAGGCATTATGGTGTAATAGGAAATACACTGAACTGAGATCAAGACAAAATATCACCATTTACTATTTGTAAGATCTTGGTCAACAGCCTTATGATTTTTGAGCCTCAGTATCCTCATCTGTAAAATGGGAATTATGACATAACTTTCCTATTTGATTCACAGAGTCATTTTGAGGATTAAAATGAGATAATGCATGTTGTATAATAGCTGTTTATAATTTTTAAAAGCAAATACCAATACCAATAAAAGGCATTCTTATTTTTCAATGAAATTATTCCCAGATCATTGCATGCCAGAGGTAAAGTTTTCCTGAAGTTACTTATGGGGGGAGGGGAACACAACTTTCAGGCACTTAAACTTCATCCTTGAAAGTGTGCAGTGTTACTAATCTTTTCATCCAGTGGAATACAGAGATAGCAGTAGAAAGAATTAGCAAGTTAATCTTTGTAACATTTATCAAGATATTTTCCATGTCCTGAGCTCAAATCATTTGTTTTGAGCTTCAATTTTTTTT
>NW_012140858.1:1082654-1084789 GCF_000956105.1 Propithecus coquereli | reverse complement strand
TAAAGCAATTGGGTCTATTTATTAAAAACATGGTAGACTTACCTCTATTATAGTCAAAGAGCTGTCTTTGCTGATTGCCTTTAAATTACTTAGGCCATTGGTGTCTATCCTAATCTTAGCATATTCTAATAATTTTGATGATTCCAATGTTTATGGAGGGGTCCATACTCAGCATACAAGTTTGAAAGATGAGTCAGGCTTGGTTCAAACACATGTTTAGGTTTTTTCCACATGTATTTTCTTTTGGCGAGTAATCCTTCATATTATGCCAATATCATGAGATAACTTTTGATGGAATTAAATACAAACAGCTCAAATTGATATAGTTGATCGCACCCTCTGTAGAATTGGATAGGAAGCAATTAAATGGCAATATCAGTGGCTACTTCTGGAAAATGATGAATGGGGTTGCAAAAGGAGTATCATGATATCTTAGGGGCACATGATGAGGAACTCAAAGGAGCATCTTGATTCTTTTTTCCGTTGCCACTAAGGATGATCAGTGGGTTAGAAAGAACAGAATTGCCTATGAAAAAGAGCTGTGGACGACAGTTCAGGATGGAGACTCAGGGAGCTGCAGTATCACATAGCCTCACCCTGCACTGCACAGTGAATCTGGAAGACAAACACAGTCTTCCATTAGCATCAATTAAATTGGAGAAATAATCACTAAGAATTAGAAATATGTTCAACAAAGTGAGAAGTAAATATCCCAGCATAGAACAAATGGAACAAAGTCCAGAATGGAACATACCAAAGAAGAAATGAACAGTTATTCAAACTGGTTAAAGATTATTTAAAGTAACCATTGCTTGGCATACCAAGGAACAATTTATTGCTGAGGAAAATGTAGAGAGTAGAATCAGAATGTCCTAAGAATAATGGATTGGAATGAGGAGCCCCAGAGAGGATGGATTAAAAAGACATGTACCCTATTACCTCGCAATTCCACATCTAGGTATTTATCCAAAAGAAATAAAAAGATAGGGCCATAAGAACTTTAAGATGAATATTCATGTCAGCTTTACTTGTAATATCCCCAGATTAAGCTGGGAAGGAGCACATGGGAACTTTCTGGGGTAACAGAAATTTTCTATATATACATTTATCAAAACTTATTGAATTTTACACTTAAAAACAATGCATTTTGGCCGGGCGCGGTGGCTCACGCCTGTAATCCTAGCACTCTGAGAGGCCGAGGCGGGTGGATCGCTCAAGGTCAGGAGTTCTAGACCAGCCTGAGCAAGAGTGAGACCCTGTCTCTACTAAAAAATAGAAAGAAATTATCTGGACAACTAAAAAAATATATACACATAGAAAAAATTAACCAGGCATGGTGGCGCATGCCTATAGTCCCAGCTACTCGGGAGGCTGAGGCAGTAGGATTGCTTGAGCCCAGGAGTTTGAGGTTGCTGTGAGCTAGGCTGACGCCACGGCACTCACTTCTAGCCAGGGCAACAAAGCGAGACTCTGTCTCAAAAACAAACAAACAAAAAAACCCACAATGCATTTTATTGTAAATTAAACCTCATTAAAGCCAATTTTAAAAAGAGATGGAAGAGATTGGGGGTGGGGGGCATACCTTCAAAGCGTGGTACAGAACCAGCAGAAAAATTCCCTTGCCTCCCAATATAGCAAGTAGGTAGTAACATCTCCAGATCAGAAGAGGCTTTGTGTTCTTGGGCCAATAACCCAAACTTCTTTGTAGCTTGTGTATATAACTATGTACAAGTAGATCAGGTGCAGTGGATAGAGTCTCAGACTACAACTGAACCATTCAAGATATCCATCCTTATTTATTTTGACACAAAATTGTAAAAGGTTGAAAATGTAGAACAAATAACTATTTTTTTGTCTGAACCACTTAAGAGAAATTAGCCCTGATGCTACATTACCCCCAAATACTTTAGTGGGTGTAATAGGCAGAATAACAGCCCCCAAGATGTCAGGTCTTAAACTCTGGAAACTATAAATATTACCTTATAAGGAAAAGGGGTCTTTACATATGCAATTAAGGATTTTGAGTTGGCAGGATTATCCTGCATTATCCAGTGGGCTCTAAATACCTTCACCAATGTCTTCATAAGAGAGAAGAAGAAGGACATTAGACAGACACACAGACAGGAGAGGAGGAG
>NW_012140858.1:1077029-1081428 GCF_000956105.1 Propithecus coquereli | reverse complement strand
GGCACTCACTCTAGCCCGGGCAAAAGCATGAGTCTCTGTCTCAAAAAAAAAAAAAAAAAAAGATCTATGCTGAAATCTTCACTGGTGACATGGTATGAAGTCTACAACTTTCTTTCGAATGGGTTAGCAAAAATACGTGTGTTCTCATTCGAGTTGGTGTCAAAAAAATATGTGTGTGTGTGTGTGGTATGTATGGGTGTGTATGTTGTGTGTTATGTATGGGGGATATGTGTGTCTCTTGCTCTTTCTTTATCGTTTTCTGCCTCAAAACAGAGCAAGATGCCTGGAGAGGGAGGCAGAGAGGTAAAGCACATGTGAAAAAATATGAACAATTGTAAATTTTTATGGATCTAAGTAAATCTAAGTAAAAAGTCATGGATGTTCACTGTAATATTGTTTCAATTTGTAAAAATTAAAAAAAATTTAAAACATTAGGAAAAATACAAGTTGGGACCAACCAGAGTGGCTAGACCGTGCCACTGACAGCTGAGTATCCTTGAGAAAACTGTTTAATCTCTCAAAGCCTCACTTTCTTATTCTGTAAAATAATACAAAAGGATTATCAATATGTATGGGGTTCTTGTGAAATAAAGCAAGATAAGGTATATAAAGCATTTAGCATATGATAGGATTTGCTTAAAATTCATCACACTGGCTGTTTCATTATCATTAGTGTTGTGCCCTCAGGCCCCTTGTGGGTCACAAGATTTTAGGGAATGATCTGGGTTGCTCTGGGACCATTGAGCTCTGAAAGTGAGAGGAACTTTCAAAGTCTAGAGTTGTGGGGATTTTTTGAAAGCTTTCGTTGCATAGAGGTAGGCTACTTATTCCTCAACTTTATTTAAAATTGGAGCAGCTGTGAGTCTCCTACAGATTTTCCAGATTTATGGAAATACTGGGTTAATAAGAGGTTAGGAAAAAGGAAAGTTCTGGGATCCTGCAATGGTTCTGTTGTCTTGGGACACACACTAGGAGAGACCCCAGGTTATAAGGAGCCAATGGTGTGGATTCCATGACTTCCTGTAACAAAAATATAATATTTTTTCCATTGAGATTTGACATACATAACAAGTAGGAAAGGGAATGCTTTTTTTCCCCATTATTGACTATGCAGTCTGGATATTATTCATTTATTTATTTAATCAATTATTCATCCAGAAGATATTTGAGAATGTATTATATAAATGTACCACTAGATGTTACTTTACTAAGTCCTGCTTCATCTTCCCCAGCCTTTTCTTCCTCAACACACAGAACAGATGCCTGGAGAGAAATGAAATCCCAAGGGTATTTTAATGTTTCACAAGTACTGGAATAAATTTAAGATACCCACCTCCCCACAAATGAGTGGACCCTTAGTTCTGTCCTCATCAACTCAAGCACCCAAGCAGGAAGATCGTTTGAACCTAGGAGTCTGAGGTTGCAGTGAGCTAGGATGATGCCACTGTGCTCTAGCCCAGGCAACAGAGTGAGACCCTGCCTCAAAAAAACCCCCATATCTATCTATATTTTTTAAACTTCTTATCTTAAATATTCCAATTATGGTTAAATATGAACCTATCCTGATAATGTAAATAAAGCAAGTTTTCCACCGAAAGGGTATTAGACTCTTCTAAACTAATTTTCCTTTGTGAAAAGTATACCTTAGAGACAAAGTAAAGAGATGTATCAGAAAAATAATCATTCTCGATATTTGAATGACATGGTTAAATATATCTGGAATTTAAGAAATTTGTATGCTAACGAGAACAATATTTTGAATTTGAAATGTGACAAATTGAAATAAATTCTTCCCTCCTTTTTCCTACCTCAATAACCAATAATTCTAATTACTTGGTGTGGTACCTAGCAAGTAACAGATGTTCATTAAGTGTATACTGAATACAATGAAGATCAACCTAAGACGAAGGTTAAAGAAAGACTTAACCAATCGCCTGAGAATTCAGTTGCTACTTTGGTGAAATTTTTGTTCTGTGTAGGTAGTGGAATGCCTCATTATTCAATGAAAAGATGAAGGGGATGTATCATTAAAAAGGAGAGAGAAGACAAAAAACGGGGTAGAAAAGCAAGGAGCGTTTCAAGTTTATAGTTTTTGTTATTTCTTAGTTTGATAAGGTACAAAGCCAGATGGTACAGCTATGATGGTGTAAAAATACATCTGTGATGCTTTGATATTCCTCCCATTGAGAGATGTGGTCAGTATCCTTTTCCTCTTGAATCTGGGCTTACCTTTATGACTTACTTGTAATTGATAGAATGTAGTGGAAGTGATGTTATTTGACTTCCGGGGCTAGGTCAGATGTGGCCATGTGGTTGCCAAGTTTGTCTCTGGGAGAAGCCAGACACCCTGTAAGAAGTATGACTACCCTAAGAGTGCCATGCCGGAGATGGCGCATGTAGATGTCTGCCCAGGCCAATGGTCAGCAGAACCGCTGGCTGCACGATTGTGCCACCGTGGACACCTAGCCAGGCAAGCTTTAGCTGACTGCAGCCCTAGCGGACATCTGAGGGCAACCACGTGAGAGACCCCAAATGAGAGCTGCGTAGCAGAGCCTTTCCCACGTCCCTGACCCTCAAAAGTGGGAGCAAAGTAAAATGATTGTAGTTTATACCACTAAATTGTGGAATAATTTTTATACAGCAAGAATGACCAGAACAATCGTGTGGCCTCATACATTTTAAGGAAAAGTAAAAGCAAACATTTCAAGTGTCATTATCTCGCTATGAGAATCCCAGAGCAGGCATGTCCTTTGCCAGAATCCAGTCTTCCATTTCACGTATCACTTCCCCTCCCATCCTCTCCCTTGGCAAAGACAAACAGCCCTGTACCAGCCCCAAATCTTTCAAGCCGCTGTGATTCAGGTTTTTTCTAAACTTGCTCTTGATCCTGGTAGTCTCTCTCGCTCTGTAAAATCTACTGTGTGAGGAATTATTGTCCAAGACTAGCAGGGGAAAAGAATCTGTGTTTTACTCAAAGCCACTGATTGGATTTTGAATTATTTTGATTCTCCTTGACATTCCCAGAACAAGATGCTTGTTTTTCCAAGATTCTTTCCTGCTGAGTAACAGACTACAAATCATGGTGTAACAGATTTTTGTTGTGAACTGGCCACATGGGCTCAAACTTCATTTTCCCTTCTCTTTTTGATTTTGCCTAGACTTCTCTTCCTCAGTTTACCATCAAGGCAAGAGGAGCACAAAGGGAGTAAGATTTTTCTTGACAGATATGTCAACTTTTCACATCTTGCTTCATTGTAGTGACTTATATTACTCTGTCCTAAATTAGGAAAAAAAAAAACCTAATGCATGGTTTAGGAAAAATATTATGGATGGACCAATAACAGAGAACTTTCACAATTTCACAATGGCTATTTGAGATGCAATCCTTCCTTCCTTCCATTTTTCCTTCCTCTCTCCCTTTTAAATTTCTTTCTTGAGGCAAGAGAGAATTGATCATCTCTGGTATTTTTCTTCCTCCTCCCTGCAGAAAGAAAAGTCATTTTTTCTTATTCATTTATTCATTCAACAGCATTCATTGAGCACTTACCATGTGTTCCCCGCTTTTCTAGCTATAGGAGTATATGAGTAAACAACACAAAGTCTGTGGCCTAGTGAAATTTGCATAAATTAGTTGGTGTTAATGGCTATGGAGGAGAATGAAATGAGAAGGGTGGGGTAGGGGTGGGGCAGAAATTGATCCTAATTTTATTTAGGTCTGTCATCATTTTTGATAAAGTAATGTTTGAACAAAAATCTGAAGGAAATTGTGGTAGAATAATGTTCCCTTCTAAAGATTTCCATGTCCTAATCCCCGAAACCTGTGCATGTCTTACCTAACATGCAAAAGGGACTTTGCAGATGCAATTAAAGTAATGATCTCGAGATGGAAAGGTTATTCCGGGTTATCCCAAGAAGACAGGCCCAATGTAATCACAAGGGTCCTTAGAGAGGCAGAAGGGTCAGAGTCAGAGAAGGAGATGTGACCATTGGAAGCAGAGTCAGAGAGATTTAAAAATGTCGTGTTGCTGGCTTGAAAACGGAGGAAGGGGCTATGAACCAAAGAATGCTGACAGCCTCTAGAAGCTGAAAAGGGCGTGGAAACAGATTTTCCCCTAGAGCCTCCGGAAGGAACACAGCCCTGATGGCACCTTGATTTTGGGACTTCAGGCCTCTGGGACTGTTAAGATAATAACTTTGTGTTGTTTTAAACCACTAAGCTTGTGGTAATTTGTTACAGCAGTAATAGGAAACTAATACAGAACTGTAGAAGTAAGATGTGCTGGTAACTGGGGAAAGAGACAGCCCAGGGGAAAGCACAGCAGGGTAGAGGCCTTGTGTGAGGTGGGAGCATGCGGGATGGTTGAAGAGGGGAGGGGGTCCACATGGCCATGAGCCAGGT
>NW_012140858.1:1076414-1076979 GCF_000956105.1 Propithecus coquereli | reverse complement strand
TTTGGAACAGCATGGTTCTCTCTACTGATTCTAGGCCCTACTTTGGAGGTTTGCCCCATATAGTTCTTCTTCATTCTTCTGCTCATCACTGCAATCCAGAGGAACATCATTCTGGTATTGGGTGGGGAAGCCCCACACTCTCCTACCTGCTGTTCCCAAGCATTTAATTTATTCCTCAATATTTTAAGTTCTCCCTAAGTGCTTGAAATTTTGGAGCATGCAAGCTAGAGTGAATCACACACTGTTTATCCTTTGTCGTTGCCAGCTTCATGAAATTCCAAGGTGAACAACTCTTCCAGAATGATTATAGATAAGTTCCTGGGCCTGGAAGGCAGTGCTTAAGTATTGGAGTGAAAATTCTGATGTTCAGAGTGTGCACATCCCACAGAATGGATCCCTTCAAGAATTCTATTTTTTTCTATCTCATAAATACATTCAGTTTTAGTTAGAATTATTAACTGACCCAAATAGTCACTAACTTTCTATTTAAATATCTATTTATCTGTTAAATCTGTTCAACTGCTGTTAAAAAATATCCCACAAACACTTGGGGAAATTTGAATAT
>NW_012140858.1:1063251-1064350 GCF_000956105.1 Propithecus coquereli | reverse complement strand
GTCCCATATCTACATTCAACCTTTTAATCCATCTTGTTAATTTTTGTAAATGGTATTAAGTGAGGATCTAACTTTATCGTTCTTGATATATTTTTTCCCACCAGAAGCTAATGTTCCCAACAATATTTGTCAACTCGTTCATTGCCTTCCCACTGGTGTGTGATACGTCTTTATATGTTCAATTCTTATACATTCTAAAATCTGACTTCTGGCTACATACTCTGTTCCACTGATCTGTTTTCTGTTGTGGACCAGGCCCTTTCGATCTTTAACAAAGTGCCTAAATATATATATATCAGTATATATTTTTTTCGAACAACTGGCAAAGATCTGGAGGTAAGATGAAGTTTGGTTCATTTGGAAAACTAAAATCAAT
This sequence comes from Propithecus coquereli, assembly GCF_000956105.1. Classification (NCBI taxonomy): domain Eukaryota; kingdom Metazoa; phylum Chordata; class Mammalia; order Primates; family Indriidae; genus Propithecus; species Propithecus coquereli. The sequence continues at coordinate 1,063,974 of NW_012140858.1, read as the reverse complement.
AACTCCTATAGTTGAAGCACAGGGGAAAGGAGGAGCGAGGGTAATGGGAGGGGCAGTGTCTGGAGATGAGGCTGGAGGCACAGGAAAGACTTGTAAGTCAAGCTGAGTCGTTTATACTTTATTACACGGGCAATGGAAAACTTTTTATTAAAAGCTTTTAAGCAGAGAAGTGACAGGATCAGACACAGCATGCCAAGGTAATCGTATTCAAAATAAACTGTGGAGAGCTAGAGCTCAAAGCAAGAAATGACCATCAAGAATGAAAATCCCTTAGGAATATGCAAGATCTTGGGAGGAGGGCATTTGATTTCCCCAATGCTGATCCTAGGGTAAGCCCAAATGACATTTGGGTTATAGAGACTGGTTAAATAAATGGTAGAACATCTATGATTTATTATTTTCCATATTGAAATAAGCTCTAATCTCTAACCCCACCATTACCAATCACCCTGTAGGAGAATTTATAATGGCAAAGACAGTAATTTCTGACAGATTATTAAATTAAACTGAGTGGATAACCCAGAGATTTATGGGTGTTTATAATCTTTTCTATTGCTCACTTAACATTCTTTTTATTTATTCATTTATTTATTGAGACAAGATCTTGCTCTGTTGCTGGAGCTGAGTGCAGTGACATCATCATAGCTCACTGCAACCTCAAACTCCTGGGCTCAGGAGATCCTCCTGCCTCAGACCTCCCAAATAGCTGTGACTATAGGTATG
>NW_012140858.1:1055346-1062306 GCF_000956105.1 Propithecus coquereli | reverse complement strand
GAGATTTCCAGACAGTTCTAAACAGTAGAAAATAATCTCCTTTTTCCAGAATTATTCAAGAATGTGAAAGGGTATAGATTAGTTCTTTAGACATATATGTTCCATGTACCATCAGGCACTCTCTCTATATACAAATAAATAAGAAGAGTGAATAATTTCTTCTACTTTTATAAACATTTATTCTAGAATACTTAATAAATGGATTTGTCTGGGAAAAGTTGATATGACTGTTACACCTCTCAGTGAAAATTGTTCAAGAAGTTGGTGTTATAGGTTCATGTATTGCTAAAGTATATGTAACAAATGGAGTTAATATTTGTCATCAAACATATTTCGGGTTCTATCTTAATAAGTGTGCACACTATTTAGTTCAGGTCCTCTACATGTTCCTGGTCTCTTGTTTTTTTATTTAAATAAAGAATGTGTTAATGTTCAGCTAGAAAGCTTTGTCACATAAAAAGGTGGTAGACCACTGGAATTTCACTCTAATAAGCCAAAATAGAATTCATACTATTCTTTAGCTCCTTCCAAAAAGCTAAATTATTAAGGTAGTTGAAACATCCCATAGACCTTAAAGACCATATATTTTACTTAGAAATAATGTTACTAAGAAGAGAGAGAGAACGAGAGAGAGAGAAAGATTGTTGGCTCAAAATACAACTTAAGAGAAGGATAATTTTAGAGTGTGGTTGATTTGAAATAGTAACTTATTTAATTACCTAATTAAACTGATTATCAAGCCATTTAAATTTTTTGTCTCCTTTATTTTCATGACAAATATGCCTATATTCCCATCGTGTGCCCTAGACTTCTCATCAATTTTTCTGCCAATGAATGTGCATTCTCCCTTCTATTAGAGTATTATATACACATCATACAAGAGGTGTTAAAGAATCTTGTTCTGGTCTGTGTTTCCACCATACGGTATGGATGACAAGAGACATTAGAGAATGAATAGATCAAAGAGGGAGCATTCAGATTAAACACAAGAGGTCATAAAAAAAAATGCTAGCAGGAGCAAATGAAGCAGTTATTCACACAAATGTAAAGATTCTTTCCATACCTCTCGGTATAATAGATTTTACAAAGTTCATGTATCGTACTTGGGTAGTGCACAATAGTGGCTGAGTATCTGAAATCAGACTGTTCAGGTTCAAATTCCAGCTCTACGTTTCCTAGCTGCATGATCTTGGGCAAGTTGCTTAACCTCTTTTATTGGTGATGGCAGCGAAGTCTTCCATATTGGTGCTTTAGTGTCACCTTGTCTGGGGTCAGGCTGCTCAGCCTTCTCTACTTCCTGCCCGTTTCCCAACCCTGCTGCTCTCAACTTCCCAGCAATGTTAGTAATTCTGTCACTTACAAACATAGGCTCTCAATGTGCGTGGCCATCTAAAAGTAGCATGACCATGCATGCTCATGCCTTTTAGTTCCTTTCTACCACCTGACTTGCTATATATATATATTGCCCAAATTGGGACAACATGTGTATAATCTGACCCCTAACATTCTGGCATAGTGGTGCTGTGCCATCAATATTTGCAGTGTCATCTGCTTTGTCTTTTTTTTTTATTATTATTTCAGGATATTATGGGGGTACAGATGTTTAGGTTATGTATGTTGCCCTTACCCCCCTCAAGTCTGAGTTTCAAGTGCGTCCATCCCTCGGATGGTGCGCGTCACACTCTTTGTGTATGCATATACCCGTCCCCTCCTCCCCCTCCCCCCTGCCCAACATCCAATAGATGTTATTCTTATATGTACACTTATGTGTTGATCAGTTACTTTGTCTATAAAATAGCAGTAAGAAATTGTTTAAATATTTCTTTCACGTATTCTCCTAGCAAGTATTTATTGAATAAATACCCATGCTAGGTCTATGTTAGGCATTACAGTTGTGTTATTTTTCCTTTTAAATGAATTTTTATTGCACACATAATATGGTAATGTATTATTTTCATTACAAATAAGAACATTACAGATTAAAGACAAATCCCCTTTGACTACCCCATTTCTATTCCTCTCCACACCTTCCCAAGCATAACAATAATTTCAAGTTTAGAGTAACTTTCCCAATACCTTTTTCTACATATAAAAAACAATAGAAACTATATGGAAAATAGAAAAACCACTCTGTTCTGTGTATAAGGATTTAATATGGGTATTTGGGATGTACAAAATCATTAGACCATAAGAAGAACTAGGGTTCTTTTTTGGCCGTGCTATTTCTAAATAGCTTTATCCATTAGAGGGATTACTTGTATGTAACATAAATGGACTGTGGCTGGTTGAAGCAGAAAAAGACTTTATTAAGATTATTCAGAGTATTGAAGTAATAGGAAGATCTTCTGGATATCTCCACTGAACCAAGGGCTGTTTAGAAATGTACACTAACTCATTCAGGTCTGCGAAGTTCATCTACAGCAGGGAACAGCCTGTCTCCCTGCCTGACACGTTACCTACTCATGTGGGCAAATGGGGATGTGCTCCTGCATCTCTGTGGAGTTGTGGTGGGGTTGCCAGTCTTACAACCCTTGGTCTCCTGGTGCCGTTCTCTGTGCAAATCCACCCCATCCTTCACTACTCTTCATTCATCTCTTCCACCAAAACCTCACTTTCCATGTCTGGTTTAATTCAGTTATGCAAGACAAGTTCTGGAGATCTAATGTACAGGGATGATAATTAAAAATACTGTATTGTGTACTTGTGAAAAACAAAAACAAAACAAACTTCACTTTCCATTCAGCATACCTGTGACAGAGACTAGAAAAAGGATACAAAGGCAATCCTAGAATCATGATGATGCATTGGGATGAACGCAGTGATTGACAGAACAGATCTGGGGCCTTAGGAATACTGTGTAATTAATATATTTCATGTAATGTGTAGTCTCTACTGAGTGCATTAAGTAATCAGTGGACACTTGTGTGCCATTACCGTGGGGAACTTTCTGGTCTCTGCTTCATGAAGCCCACTGGACCATTCTTGGTTTTTTGCCTTTTAAAAATGACATTGAAACATTGCTTCCAACCTTGAGCAGCATAATATTTAACAGTGAAAACAGTGAAACAGGATAAGAACAAAAATTCTTGATACCACCATTAATATACCATATTGTACAGAATTTATGGCCAATGCAATAATATCCAAGCTGTCTGGGAGCCCTTGGGAACCCCTCCCCTTCGTCTCTTCTTGATTGCCTATAAAATATAAATGATTCATCTCAGCTTCCCTGGGAATGGCCTGGTTCATAATTGTCCCAATGCAATTATCAGCAGTGTCCCAGTTTGGATGATAAATCATATAATCACCCTGTTTATAAAAGTCACCCTCCCTTCTGGGTATCTTATCCCAGTAAATCTCTATAGACATTCAAATCCCTAACTAGTTTAAGGCATATTCCCTAATGTTTGGGGCAGATGTTTTCTGATTTTTTTGTTTGTTTTCCACTCGTGCCTTTTGATGGAATACTTTGGATTACCTATTGCCTCTCAAGCATGCCTCATCTGGGATGCTGACTTTGGTTACCTTTTCCTCCATGAACACGTTAGCAGGCAGGCCCTATGTTCTTTTATTTTCCTCTGTTCCATGATTAGAATCATGGCCCATGCCCAAAATTACAACCTTGGCATGTTGTAGAAATGTGTAACGGTTAGGAGGAAACTCATGATGTAATGTTAAGTCAAAGAAGAAGGTTATAAAATAAAACTATTTCCATGTGTGGTACTAATTATGCTTTTTTAATGGCTGTGACTGGAAACATGGCCATTTGAATTGGTAACAGTTCTTATCATCTCATGGGGAGATTATGAAACAAATGTTATTTTGCCTTTTATTCATACAAATTTGTTTTTATTCCATGTTTCATCATATTTTATAATCAGAAAAATGTTTTTAAAAATAATGCAATGGTGTTAGTTGTCCCTTTGCCTTAAGGAGTGTAGTGTTCAGAAAGTTCTAGAGGCAATCCAGCAATCCTTTAGCAGGTGGACTTTAGATCAGACCCCTCTACTTTCCCTTATTTACCTATGGAAAGAGACTCTGAGAGACAGGTTTTCAGGGCCTCTCTGCAGAGACTTTGAGGGCCTCCTCCAGAAGAATTAGAGTCGAGGTCTCCTTTGGTTATTCGGAAAGCCCCTCCTTGGGGGCTTTCAGGATCTAAATTTGTCAAGCTTTGCATTAACCAGTTCACAAGGAACCCGAGGAAATTTGGGGGCTTGTGCATCACTCGAATCTAATTGATGGCCGTTTCTGGGTCCATTGATATTTCCTCAAATATTCTAAACACAGGTAATATTTTCTAATCCAGACATACAACAACTGTTGTAAGCATCGTGGATGATCTCTGAGTAACTTGACCTGCCAATGTATCCTCATGAGATTTTTTGTCTTTTCAGAGGAAGCCAACATGATATTGTGAAAAGAACATGACTTTTCAAGTCAGGTTGACCTGGGTTTGAATCTTTTAATCCGCCACTTATTAACTTTGTGTCTTTGTTTTTATTTTATTTTATTTTATTTTTTGCCCTGGATATGCTTAGAGGAAGCTTTGTGTCTTTGCACAACCATTTTTTTTTTTTTGGCTTTAACCCTGTGACTTTTTCCTTAGAATAATCACAACTTCTCATTGATTACTGGAAACGTTTGAAAACTTTCTGATTTGTAACAAGTACTTAGTAGTTGTTAGGCAAAGGGTCTGCTCTAGCGACCGGGAATATAAAGATTGGCTAGTGTCTTAATTTTCAATGAATTTTCCATGAATGCAGGGGCATACTCAGTTCAGGGCATGTCAGTCTTACTTCCATGTGGAGAGAGAAGATTGGCAAGTTGAGTCAATCCATTGGCACCGTAGCTCTTGGTTTTTTGTTGCTATGGGGAAGCTGGTCATGCTCAGCTGATGGGTGCCTGTCTGCTGTTGAGGAAATGCTCCTGATGGTTTGGGTTGCTGTCAGCACTGCAGTGGTTCTTGGCTGGGCTACCGCATTCTGCGCCTCCTCGCTGTTCTTCCAAAAGCTCAACACTATGCCAGAGTGGCTGAACGTCAGCTTTCCCCAGCTAAAACTTGGGCTTGTTTTGAGTTTGCAGCACCCACGTAAGAAAAAACTGTCTTTTTTCCCCATCAATTTCTCCTTTGATGTGTTCATTGTCATTTTCTTCCTGCATCTGTTGCTCAATAGCACCTTGGCTTATCCCAGATTTCCCTAGCCTTGGATTTTGAGGGGAGTAGGAGATAGAATCTCCTCTTTGAGGATTCTTAGCTTCTTATGCAGGTTGATATACTCTCTACCTTGAGCTTTGGGGAGGAAGGGCAATCTTTCTTCCAGGTAAAAAGTGATGGCTGGCTTTCTATGTGCATAATCAAGAGGACCTACACAAGTGAACTTTCCCAGAGCACGCAGATCAGCTTCTAGGTGACTTTCTTTCTATGTTTCTTCTTAAACTGAGAAGCCACTCCAGAGTAAAAAGCAAACGAAGCAAAACAAAGCAAATAAAACCCCTCTGCCGCATCAGTCACCCCATTAGAGTTACTATATTTTGTAAATTCTAAGACAACATTGACAGTGAATTCAGCATTCTTTCATGTCCCACTAAGGAAAATACAAAAATAAGCAGAGAATAAACAAAACGTTTGCCATCTACAAAACATCATTGATTATAAGACCCATCACAATTTCAGAGTTATTAAAATATGAGAACAAAACAAAAATAGAAAACCAAACCTGAGTCTTAGAGTTGATGAAAAAAAAAAAAAAAAACAACAGAGGACTTCCCCATCAGTAGGAATAAAAGAATCCCGTCCTTCAGTTAGTGGTTGGGAGACTAACCAGACCAGACAGCATCCTGCAGATTCAGAGGGAGGTTAAAAGGTTTGGGGTAAGGAAGCAAGGAGGAGGAAATAATGAGGTGGCTTTGCTCTGTCTGCATTAAGTCCAAGCATGCTAAATTCATGAGTGAGAAACCGCCTGCTTTAAGTCTTTGTTTCACGCACACACACACACACACGCACGCATGCACACATTTCTCCCTTCTTTCCATCTGGACTTTGTTGAAAATCTCAGTTCAAGTCAGCCTGAAAAAAAAATACAGTGGAGCTACCTTCTACAGTATGACATCATGTCTCCTCTGTTTCTCATTATTAAGTTGAGTTTCAGATGTTAAAATCATATTCTCTTTACCCCTTGCTGCTTTTTTTTCTCACCCTCCCCCACACAATCCTAACTTGATGGCGCTCCATTGTTTTTACAGTTGAACCACAGTGCCAGACTCACAAAATTACTAACCTGACATCGGGAAAACACATCGTGTGAGTAAGAGTTGAGCTTTGATAATTTTTAACTCTGTAGTTTTAGTGTATTTCTTCACCAGCTGCAGGTCTACAATTTATTTTTAACTTTTTAGTTTTGCCCTACATACAAAGAGGATGTATTTTATAAAACAAAAAACTTTGGATTTGTTAAAAAACATTACATAATTTGCATAATTTCTTAGACACATATGTAATATCGTGACATGAGTTATAAATTAATTTGTATAATTTTATTTTAGAAATTTATAAAATAGTGACATAATTTAAAAATTTAAAAGTAGTGGAAGCATGCCAGAATAATGCCTGTTCTTTCCATTGGAAAATATAGAAAGGCTATATAAGAATTTTGGCTATAACATACAGTAATTTTTAAAATCTTAATGTAAAACAACCAAATAATTAAAATTCAGTTAAATTTTTTAAGAAGAATTTATAGTGAAACTACAACTTGAAATATACCCCAAGTTATTATTAGTGTTATTTTAGTAATTGTAGTCCCTAATGTTTTATTGAAGAGGCACATTTGTGCAAGGCATTTAATATTAGTGGAAAAAACCAAACTAGTTATTTCTAAAATGCATTACATTTCTGCAGAATGATGACAGTGAGATATGTGAAGCTGTCATCTTCTACCCCTCTGCCATCTCTTTTTTTTT
>NW_012140858.1:1052932-1053936 GCF_000956105.1 Propithecus coquereli | reverse complement strand
GAGGTTATGGTGAGCTAAGATTGTGCCACTGTACTCTAGCCTGGGCAACAGAGTGAAACTCCATCTCTACAAAAAAGAAAAAAATTAAGTCAGGATTAAAAAAAAAACCCAAAACTGGAATAGACCAATAAACTTTGAAGAAACGGAAAATGTTGCAAAAAAATTATCTCCAAGGTGGGAACAGACCTGAGTCATTTTCATGAATGAGTTTTTTCAAACCTTCTGATAACGTAATTGCCACGACACATGGAATATTCCAGAGTACACGAAAGAAGGGAAGTTTCCTGATTTATCATATAATACTTAATACCAAAAATCTGGTACCTAATACCAAAATCTGACAAAACATACAGACAAAATTAAAACTCTGTATGCATGATCACTGAGGCAAAACTTCCTAAAGTTCTTAATCATAGGAAAAGAAATTCTACATTTCTAATTACAGGAGCAAAAAACAATGTTTGTGAAAGACAAAAATGAAACTATATGTTTACAACTGTAGAGTCAAAAAACTACCTAAATAATTTATAAACCAAATGTAGAACTAAAGAAAAATGGTATCTAGGAATATGGAATAACTTAATAGCAGAAACTGTATTAGCGTAATGTATTATGGCATCACTAGATCAGAGGAAGAAAAAAACATTTGAACATTTTTATAAATTCTGGAAATACATTTTCTATAACTATTTTCTATACCTAGAAATGCAAAATTCTATATCCAACCCATGACAAAATTCAGGGAAAACTAAAGATAGAAGGATAATATCTTACTATGGTAGCAAATAGCTGTTTCAAACAAATCAACATCATACTTAATGGTAAATGCTAAAGGCATGTTTATCAAGCCTACAAACAGGATGGGGACACTCATTTTCATCACTTTTTAACAATAGTTTTTTGGCAGTTCTAGCCAAGAACAAGGCAATAGTATTACCATTTCTCAGTGATATTCTGAATGCAAACAAAAATGATAACACAAAATCTTAGAAATAAAAAAATAA
>NW_012140858.1:1048251-1050098 GCF_000956105.1 Propithecus coquereli | reverse complement strand
GTAGGCTTTCTTCACTGCTTTTTATTCTTTTTTCCTCTGACTGAATAATCTCAAAAGATCTGTCTTCAAGTTCACAAGTTATTTCTTCTGCTTGATTTATTTATTTCTTCTGTTTAAGTTCTCTATTGCATTTTTCATTTTTATTTCATTCATGATATTCTTCAACTTCAGGATTTCTGTTTGATTCTTTTATATGATTTCTATCTCTTTATTGAATCTGTAGTTTTGTTTATGTGTTGTTTTCCTCATATTATTGAGCTGTCTATCTGTCTTCCCTGGCATCTTGCTGAGCTTCTTTAAAATTCTTTAAAATTCAGTTATTTGAATTTATTTTCAGTCAATTCGTAGATCTTACTTTCTTTGGGGTTAGCTAGTGTATTCCTTTGGTAGTGTCATGTTTCCATGTTTGTTTGTTTGTTTCATGCTTCTTGTGGCCTTACATTGATGTCTACACATTTTCTGTAGCAGTTGCTTCCTCCAGACTTTACAGACTAGCTGAAGTGGGGATAGACTTTCATATGTGGGTGGGCATGAGGTGCAGGTTGGGTGGTGCTCAGCAGCTTGGGTTCCAGAGGGGGTGTGGTGGTACAGTCTCCATGCAGTTCCATCAGCTGTGGTCAGGATCAGTGAAGACTGGGGGGGCCTCAATGGCCAAGGCTGCAGGTGTTTGTGATGGTGGCAATGGCAGTGTGGGCTGCTGGGGTCCTCAGTGGCTAAAGTTGTTGTGGTCCTTCTCAGTTTGCCTGTTCCTCCCAGGGGAGAGTCTTAGCTGAGGGGATCCCTCTTGGTGCTGGGTATGGTGTGGCCCTTAGGCAGCTGCAGCAGTGCCAGGTCAGGGCATAGGTATTCAGAACAGCTATGGCACTCATGTGGTATGAGTATACTTGCAGAATCATGGGCTTGTATAGATCACCCAGAGAGCCAGGGTCTGGGACTCTGGGCTATGCCCCAGCAGCTCAAGTCTGGGGAGATGGGATATAGCAGTAGCTTAGACTGTGGGGGACAGGGTGTAGCAGCAGCATGGCCTCAGGAATAAAGGGGTGTTGTGGTGGCTCAGGCTCCAGGGTATGGGGCAGTGCAGCAGTGACTTCAATTTCTGAGAAAGCAGGGTGCTGCAGCAGCTCAGGCCCTGGGGGAATGGGGTTCTATGGCAATAAGACCACAGGAATGGTGGGGCACAACAGTGACTCAGGTCCCAAGGTGTGGGATGCAGCAGTGACCTGGGCCCAGGGAGATGGAGTGGCTTTGTAGCAGCTTGGCCTCAGGGGAGGAAAGGCACAACAACAACTTGGGCCTAGGGATGGTGGGATGCCAGGTGACCTGGTCTTCAGGCAGTATGGCACAGTGGCCGCAAGGCCCCAGGGATGGAGAGGTGCTGTGGTTACTCAGACAACCAGGTTGGGCACAGCAACGGCTCCTCTGGGTGCATATAGTGGCATGGACTCTGGGCAGCTCCTTCAGTTGGGCTCAGCACTGGTGAAAACTACAGGGGTCCTCAGGGTTGAAGCCTATAGGTGTCCATAGTAGTGATAAGTACTGCTGGGGTCGTCCTCCTCACCCTTTTCCCTCACGGAAAAATCCCTGCTGGCTCTGAGCTGATCCTGTCTGGAGAATGGGGTGGTGTGAGCAAGGTGTTTTTTATACCTTTCTGTGCAGCCATCCTTGCTGTTTACACTCCACTGTGCTTCTACTACTCCTTTGCTATACTCTGCAGCTCTCCCTTAGCTACTTCACTAGCATGTAGTTGTTTGTTGTTTTTATGGGGGAGACGAGAGCATTGGCACCTTTCTAGTTTGCCATCTTGCTGATGTCACTCTCTAATAGGCATTATATACATATATATATAT
>NW_012140858.1:1045400-1047051 GCF_000956105.1 Propithecus coquereli | reverse complement strand
TTGAAATTAATGGCAGTAATTGAAGCCTTTTAGAATTAAATTATCTCACCGATGCTCAGAAAAAGCAGAAGTTCTGTAGTTCCAACTGCCTGTGTGTAGAAGGAAAAATGAATTCTTGAAAAAGACCTGTTGATTGCAACTTTCTCCTGTTAAAAGAGCAGTTGCTCAATAGGAAATGGAAGGTCACAAATCTTCCACTTTTGGAACTAAATGATAATAGAGTTTTAATACTCTAACAAAGATAAAACCTCCTCAGTGAGCTACTCAAACACTGCATTGCTTGAATAATGTCCTGAGTTGAGTAGGGAGGCCTGCAATGTAGTAATTACTCTAAGGAGGCAGCAGGGAAAGGAAAGTACATTCCAGACACCTAATCATTTACAATTGAGTTTAATGAGGTAGTAATTTACAGCTTTGGGGGTGGAAGTATGGAAAGGTCCCTGCCAAGAACTGGGCAGACTCTTTAAAATCCTGGAGTTTAATGAAGGCATTGGACGGTGGTTTCATAGGGCTGAACTGTGTAATTCCATCTGCTCAGTGCTTGGACAGGAAGTAAATGACAAGGCACTTGGGACCTACATCTGGAAACAACATGTTTCAAAGGATTTTATAAATCCTGCAGTAAAAGAAGAAAAAGAAGAAAAAAAAACAGAGGTGAAAGGACGTAATTATGGGAGATGAGGAAGTACAACAAAGAAGGGGCTTTGCAGGGATTTTTTTAGCTTGAAGAAATAACATTTTCTAATGTCAAGGTTAGTCATTAACAATAATTGACAGAACACAGTTGTCAAGCCTGATATGAAAACAGAAGGTACTGGAGCTTCTTTTTTGGACAGGATTTAGGTGAAGACTATAAACTTGTTCAGTATCCAGTGAACTTACCTAAAGATGCCTTTTCAGTCTTCCAGTAATGTTGCTGTTACCTTCTTTGTTGTTATCATTTCTTGGATCATAATATACTGAGTTAATTTTGCTTTCTATTCACTGTTGCTTTGTAGATACAGCTAGCACATGAAGGGAGTTTGTCTTAAAGAGATGCAAAAGGCTCAAGGCACAATTATGTGCAGTAGGGGCAAAAAGGAGCTGCTAGACTAGCTTCTCATTATATCCTGCCAATGACTGGTATAAATCAGGCTTTGTTGCTTCTCACTTAGCCTGAATGTTCTTCACATTTCGTTTTATGTTACTCCTATTTCAACTTTCCCAAGAGTAAGTTTTGTGTCCCCCAATTTCCAAATCCTCAAAAACATTCTCCTGCTGGTAACCAAGTTTCCTCATTTTTTCCTTTTCTAATTGTTTCTGAAAGTTGGGAAGAAATGAGGTTAGATCAAAGGGAATAGAGAGGAGCCATTACATTTCTTGTCTTTGAAGAACATAGATCCGGGATAAAACTCACCCCTTCATCAGGCTATTATAAAATATTTCAGAAGTAAACATTGTGTGACTGTGGGCCAGGCAGGCAAGTGTGTTGGCAAGAGAAATCAGATCCTTTTATAGCAAGAAAGTGATCATAGTCACAATCGTAATCACTGATAACAGTGCTGGAGCATTTACTCTGTGCTAGGTGGTTTACATGCATTATCTCACTTAATTCTTTCAGTAACCCTATGAAACAGGTTATACTTTTATCTCATTTTGCAGATGTGAAAAC
>NW_012140858.1:1042622-1044365 GCF_000956105.1 Propithecus coquereli | reverse complement strand
TGATGCTAGAGTTGTGATATGTATGATCGTTTGAATACCTTTGACATGAGTCAAACACATAAAAATTCAGTCCATTTATTGATTCTCTTTTTTATTCTTTGTAGAAGTACATGAATGTCCCATTTATCCAGCATGATTGGGAGTTGAGCTCTTCCATTTAATAGATATTCTTCCAGAAATTTTACTTCTTCAAATGCCAGTTCTAAAAACTTGCATAGAAAGATGCTACGGATATCTTTCTATGTGAGTTATCTGTCTGCCTTCTTAAAAAGAAGATACCAAATCAACTTAGTTTTATTTTTATGACCTCAGATCCTTGTTCTAAATAATCATGGTTTTGTGATAGCCTGTGTTCTGCTGTGTTACAGGAGAATTACTGCTAAGGCATGAAAAGCTACTGAGGTCTGAAGGGCTGTGCTAAGGCTGAATGAAACTAGACCAGGTCATTTGAGTTCTTGCAAAGGCTTTTGGAAATTGCGTGCATATGTGTGTGTGGGGGTGTGCTCCCTCTTGTACCATCCTCATGGTTGGTTGCTTCTAAGTTTCTATGGCTGGAATACCTCACCCTAAACTTGTGGCTCCAAGAGAAGCTGCTAAGCTCCTCGCGTGTAAACTCCAGCTTTGTGACATCTGCTTAGGTCATTTAGAGGCTGTGGTTGTTCCATTTCTCATTCTGGATTGTGCACTGGATATCCAAGAGTGCCAGATTACTCACCTCTGAGTAAACAGGCAATTTCTCTAGTGCTATGCTTATTTTGCAAAATACTAAACAATTTCACCACTCTCCATCCCAAATCTTTTTTTCTGTCATGGACCTTACTTTACTAATGATGTCACCATCTCTTCCAATCACCCCCATCAGAGGCCAAGTTGTAGCATGGAGCTTTGGGGGGCACATGATTTTAAAGTTAGGGTTGTCTGGGTTTGAATCTCTTTTTCCCAGCTTGATAATTGCATGATCTTGGGCATATTAATTCATTTCTCTCACTTGACCATTTAACAAACATTTATTAGGTACTTGTTAAATGCCAAACAATGTTCTGGGCCCTTGGGATAGAGTGCTTAGAGTGGATAGCCTAGTTTGGGAGATAGACAACAAATGAGCAAGTAAATGTATGGTATGTCAAATGGTGGTAGTGCAAGGGGTGTGTGGGATAGAGGGCGTAAAGTGGAGGAGATAGGTTGAAGTTGTTTATGAAAGCTCCTTTAGCAGAGTGGTTGGGAGGAACGCCTGATTGGAATGCATTCAAGAGAGGATGGCAAGAGTAGAACTGGAGCCACCATGTACAGGCAACCTTCCATGGAAGTTTCGTAATAAAGGACAGCAGAGATATGTTATGGTTGCTGGGAAGAAATATGCAGTCAAGTGAAGGTTTTATTTTAAGATCTTCTAGCATTTTTTTTGTACGCTGATGTGAATGATTCAGCAGAGAGAGGAAAGTGGAAGATCCAGGGGAGAGAGGGAATAATCGGTGAAGCAATGTTTTTCTTGAGTTGGCAAGAGGGATGAGACCTCTGCACAGTGGAGGGTGTGGCCTCCACAGCCACATTCAGCAGTGAATAAGAGCACACATATCAACATGTCGGTACACATGGCGGTTGGTGCATGTCAACGCCTTTTTTGATTGCCTCTGTTTTCTCAGTGAAAAAGAAAGCAGGGTCATTGTCTGAGAGAGAAGGTGGGGAGGACGCATGGGATATTTGAGGAGAGAGGAAAAAGTACAAACTGGTCATCTTAGAGAG
>NW_012140858.1:1040923-1041282 GCF_000956105.1 Propithecus coquereli | reverse complement strand
TGTTAAAGTGATGCCAAGGGCTTGGAGAAAGCAGGAATTGGGAGCAAGGTCACTGAGCTGATTGGTTACAGGTTCCCCTTGGACTTTTCAAACAGAGCAGCACCATATTTGACTAATTTTTATATTGGGCTTCTACACAAAATTCTCCTTGAAGAAGGGTTCCCAATCATAATAAAATTCGAAAACATTATTGGTGAATCGTTAATTCACATTTGTTGCGTATCTAGTGTTTCTATAGTTTAATGTCACAGGCAACTTTGTACATGCATATAATTATTTCTCTAGGATATATAAATAGGTATAGCATTACTTGGTCAAGCAATAGATACAATAGATACTGTTAAATTATGCTAGATAAA
>NW_012140858.1:1027055-1038398 GCF_000956105.1 Propithecus coquereli | reverse complement strand
GCTGAAAGGGAATATTTGGTGTGATTAATCTGCAAAACCAGCTGGGACTGGAGATGTGTGGGTGTGTCATTATGACAACAACCTTTATTCTGGTAGGTTGTCTGCAGAGGTGGACATGAGCAATTCCTCCCATCCCCGTATGCACATGAAACTCCTCCAATCAAGAGCCTACTTGCCTTTTCCTTGAATCTGGGCTGATGTGACTTGCTTCATCCAATAGAATGCAGTTATAATTGTGCCATGCTGCTTGTGGGCTGGGGAGCTTCTGTTTTAGTTCTCTTGGGACCAGCTATCACATGAGAAACTAACACTAGATTACTGAATGATGAGAGTCCACTAACGGTTGTGGGGTGGGGAGAGAGAGAGAGATAAAGAGGTTCAGCCAGTCCCCATCTAATCGAGCCACTTCAGCTAAGGCACCAGATGTGATCAAAGCCACCTTGGAACCTCCAGCTGCTGTAGTCAACAGAATGTACGATAGAAATAAGCTATCTATTCTGAGCCCTATCAAAATTACACAATCATGAGATTTTTGTACTAAATTCTGATGTATAGAAATGGGGTATACAAATGGGGTCAGATGGGTCTGTTTCTGTCTCTTATTTAGTGTGATTGTATCATTTGCCTTTTCTGCCCACAGCGCACATTGTGCTTAATGTTTTTTCATTACATTTTCAAATCTGGCAGTGCAATTCCCCAAGCTTGTTCAAAATATTGTAGCTGTTACTGTCTGTTTTTTCTTTCAGGTGAACTTCAGACTATTTTTTATCAATTTCCTAAACCTTTTGGAACTTTGATTAGAATTGCATTAAATTCGTGGGTTATTTTGGGAAGAATATTTGTAAGATTATCTTTATGACCTGTATCATAATTGGTCTTTTCCTATCTTCAACTATTGTTACCTTCCTTCCTAACTTTTGTAGTCTTTATATACTTTTTAATTCATTTACTCATTTGTTATTAATTCAGAGGACAGAGTTCTTATTAAGCTCAAATTTGTAGTCCACTTCCATCAACTGTACAGGATTTTATAGAACATGCTTTGAATATTAATCCTCTTATCTGGTACTATTTTATTCTTTACCTTTATTTCATATCCTTTTTATATTTTTTAAAACTTTATTTTGGTACCTGGAATCATACCGTGTACATTGATGGCCAAGCCTTTATACTCCCATCTTCCTTGGTCATTGAATAACCAATTCTCAGGCCATCCTGAGAAGGGGAAGACCCTGGACAAAGCCACTCCAGGCCACTGAGGCTGACCCTGAAGGAGCTGCCATTTGGAGGCTCTCACTGATGACCACATTGCCTGTAGCTGGACAGCAAGTCCTTTCTCAAAAGGGGTCGTGGGCCATGCATCGCTGTGTTCACCACAGCCTGGTTCTGAGAAACTTCGGAAAGTCACTTCCCTGGCCATGCCACATGGGGTGGATGTGGTGGTTCTCTATAATATCTCCTGCTTCTCATTGTTCCAAACACTCTGTACGTTTCACAACCACAGCTTTTCCTCTTTTCCCCTTTTCCCTGATGGGTGTTTATTTAACTTGGTTTAAAGTCACTGGAGTAGCTTGACTTACAGCTTTGATGTAAAGAGTGACTGCAAGACCCTCAGCATGTAGCTGTTCACACATAAGCCACAGCAAGGCACAGCTCTGACAGGGCAAGAGGCCTCATTTCTGGCCCTGGAAGGAAATCCCAATTAAATTGCACTTGTGGCTTTGTATTTAATTGAAACCTTTTGGTATGCTGCTGCCATTGTTTCATTTTTCTCCACTGTTTCTGGTGGCTTGCAGATTTGCATGCAGTTCCAACTTCCAAGCTTTCTTTAGGTAAATAAACCTAAAATTTTATTAATGCATGATTGGCTGCCATTTCCATTTGCCTACATCTAGAAGATGATGTCTCTACTATTTTCAATGAACTTTTCTGATCTTGAAGCAAAGTAATCTAATTCAGCTGGTGTCACCATTAAAAAGAGCCCATAAGCAAAACAAAATGATCTTTCTCTTTTTACGTTACCTGTTTTCTCCAGTCATCTCAATTAAGTTCTCCTCAGGACCACCTGTCTAGTGAAATTAAGACAAATTTAGAAATGGTTATGGGAGTAGTAGAACTCTAAATAGGTTTTTATGAAAAGAAATTATGTAATTAAATGAAGTGATATGCATTGAATTTCCAAAGAAATATAAAAATCTATTTACAATCAGATACTCTCAGCAACTAATTTAAAACAGTAATCTGTGGTCAAGATGTTTCAAACACTCCTAGGCAATGGCAACTGTTTATTTTAACAATGCCTACTTAGAGTTGGCATCACCAAATTTGCTTGTAAAACTCAGTATATGATATAGTTTCCCCAGTATTCCATTAGGGTATTAATGGCATATAAACCTAATTAAATAAAGACCCTAAAAATAAAGGTCCTGAAAACTATGGATAATAGGATGTCACCTTTCAGAATGAAATTCTACCAGCTGCAATGAAACAAAGGCTGGATTGAAACTAAAAGATCATGTCTATACACACTTCCCTACTAACTACACAGAGCATGGCAGACTGGAAGATAAAGCAGAGAGAAATTTCGACTTTCCACCACCTGGCCTTAGCTCTGAGAAACAGAAGATTCACTGGCCAGAACAGGTCATTTTTCCTCCTCACTTCATGTATGTGAATTCTTTTGAAATGAGAGTGTTGAATATACTTTCCTCCTTCGCAAAATTCTATTCCCCATAAGATATCTTCTTTTTTCCACCCAGTGACAGAAACTTGACAGTTACATGGATTAAAGGAGAGTACAGTGATGGGTTATTGCCCAACATGTGCGTTTGCTTCAAGTGAAGTGGTTATATGTGAGGAGAGAAATAAAAAGAATATGACGGGTGCACGGAAGCCTTCCATGGTGGTATGACTGAGCAAAATAAATCTTTACACTGCATCCAATTTCCTATTATAGTCCAAGACCTGGAGCCACACTAAAAGGCTGTGCACATTAGTGTTTCTGAGATGCAGATTCATTTAGGATGCAAATAAATAGAAGAAGAATGAAGATAAGCTACACATTCTCATTGTAGGCAAAAATAAGGTCTCAATGGATATCTCCATTTTTAGGCATGAGAAACAAAACAAAATAACAAGGCCTATGAAATATTCTTAAATTTGTGTTTTAATACCATTATAACATAAGCATTTTTGATGTTATTAGAAACTTACTTTAAACGTATTTTAATGACTATATGTTATATTGAATGGATGTACTATTTTCTTAGTTATACCCTGTTGTCAGATAATTATATTATTGTTCATTAACGTAAACATGTAATAACTTTATCCATGATAAAGACTCTATCATAATTTAAATTTGGTTAAAAAATAATCCTAGAACTGGAATTATTGGTAACTAATTATTAGTTTTTAAATGATCTTACTACATACTATCAGGTTACTTTCTAAGACACTATAGCACTTTTCACTGCTACCCCAGTGGATGACAGTGCTTAATTTACTGGATACTTGCCATTAGAGGGCTTCATGTTTGTTTTCCTTTAATAAGATAATAGGTAAAAAGAATTCTATATTATCGTTGTCATGATAATTTATCTTAATTTATGAATTATGATAATTTATATATTATCACTATTTCCTTAATATGAAAATTTATGTTCATAATTACTGGAAGCAATGGTTATACTTTTTGTGAAATTCCTGATCATGTATTTTCATTTATTCTATTAGTAAAATGGTATTAGGAAAGACTTTCATGATCCAATTTCTATCCAGGTAAAGAGGGAAGACAGTGTCAGTGGAATGATGTCATTTCCCTAAATTAAATCATGAAAGCCATAGCACATCTTCAGTATTTTTGAAGGCCTATTTTTATTATTTAAGTATTCATGATCTAATATTAATATATAGTAATAAATGATAGGTACTACTTATTATTTTTCCCTATTTGTGTTTTAAGTATTAAAAAAATTTTAGGGTAAGAGCTATATTTTGTTTTGTTAATAGACAGGAAAATAGAGACTTAGAGAGGCAGAGCTAGAATTCAAATAAAGTCTATAGGCCTCCAAAACCCAGATTCCCATTCACTGGAACACAGTCTGTTAGCAAATTCACATCTGCGAGTCCTTTTCATAGGCATTAGACTCTTTGTTTAGCTCTCAGCCTTCTTTACATTTTGGCTTGTTTTCTTTTAAATACAATACTGCTTTTTAAGAATGGAAGCATAATCTTGCAACTGATCACTATCCTAGGAAAATTAATAGATTTTGCTGGGTGAATAGCTAAAAATAATTATTATAATGGCAATAATATGAAACATTTGCAAGATGTTCCACATTTTGCAAATTGTTTTTCACATGTCCATATTTGCAACATATTGTGAAATAAAAATGGAGTTTACAAAATAACATGTATCTCTGATCCTTGTATGTTTTCACAAATATATTCAAATACATGCATAGTCAAAAGACAAGTTTTCCCAAATTCACACTATGGTGAGATTATGGGTAATTTTTTAATTTTTTGGAGTTTTTCTTTATTTAAAATCAAAATATTTATGTATCCTTTTTATAATCATTACACTTAATCTTTTATATATTTTTAAAGCAACCTAAAGAGATTGCAGGCAAACACTAGACTTAAAATTTAAAAGAAGTGGTCAATATTTTATATATAGATATATATATATATAAATATCACTTATATAATTTTATCAGAAACATACTAAATGCCTGTAGTTGAATGGCCAAAAGTTTTGACATTTAATCCTCATAATAATCTAAAGTAGATAGAACAGATTTTTTTAATTAGATGAAGATTTTTTTAATAGATGAAGAAACTACAATTTAGAAATGTTTGAATGATTTTCTCAAACTCAATAATTTATGAAGCCAGACTAGAATAAACATTTTCTGAATACGAATAGGCAGCTGTAGACTCTTAGCCCAATTAATATTCCATATTGAAGGACAAACATAGCCAAATAAAGCAAATTATTTGGCGACCAGAAAAATGAGGAGAAAATGCCCTGGAGAAAATGAAGTCAGAATTTGGAAAATCAAGTGGTGATGGGAACCCCCCAGGTTGCTATCTGCCTGTGGGAGTGCCCTTTCACAATGGAGCTGGTTGTGTGAGGACACCTTGAAAATCCAGGGGTGTGGTACCCATGAAAATAAAAATTCCAGCTGGCCTCTGGTCTCCCATGCTGGAGGGCCAGTTCTTGCTGGGTCTGCTCCAAATTTCCCTCAGAGGCAACAGCAACAACTGTGCTAGTATGTCAGCCTTAGAGCCAGACTTTCTCCTGACTCCCATAAGCACGGCCCCAACGTGCAGCTCCAGGGCCAAGTCTCCGTTCCCTGTTCAAAAATTCTGGATGAAGTGATTAGTTCATTCAAATCCCGTTGCTTAAAATGGCTTACCCTGCTTTATATATATGTTCATTACTCTCCTGTGTCTAGGTAGCAGCTCTCTTAAGAGGCAATAATCCTAGAGTATTTGATAAGAATTGCTATTCTAGAGACAGTCACACCAGGGAGGGTCAAGCTAGTTCCTTGGTCTTGCTCAGGTTCTGATATAATGCACTGGGCAAACAGCTGCACCTACATCTGTCTCATCTTGGCTAACAACCAGAGAACTTCCCTCAGAAAATAGATCCAAAGATACAAAGTGATCTGGGTTTAGGTGTACCAATGTGGATTCCGGGATGTGAACTAGGGGAGTATTAAATCCTTAGTCAGCACTGGTAGTAGGTTGGGGAGATTAAGCTTCCTTGTGAAACATTGGATCCTGGGGCTGAGAAGGGGAGCAGACAGAACCTAGGAAATTTTGGTGGAAATATTAAAATGATCACAAGACAGAGTCAGAATGACAAAACAGGAGAGGCAGGTGAAGTGAAAATCAGAGTGGCATTTAGCAAGTAAATAAAGAATGTAAATGCACTGTAGTCTTTTGTTTTTAGGCTGTAGCACCTGAATTTCCATTTGGAAATGATCTTTTACCATTGAACACAGTCTAATGGTCAAGGAAGGCCAGGTGGAAAATCTCCGCCTGCAATTTAGACTATGAACAGAATGACAAAAATCTGTTAATTATTGGAGTTTTTTTCATGACAGCATCAGTCTCTGGGGCAATATTATACTTCCTGCTACTAAACTCTCTGGAGTAGTCTAGGTTCTGTATGTTCCATGCCTG
Source organism: Propithecus coquereli (assembly GCF_000956105.1). Lineage (NCBI taxonomy): Eukaryota > Metazoa > Chordata > Mammalia > Primates > Indriidae > Propithecus > Propithecus coquereli. The sequence continues at coordinate 1,032,203 of NW_012140858.1, read as the reverse complement.
GTTTCCAAGCCTTCCTTCAATCCTGTAAGTCCTACGAGCTTCCCTATGTCCTTCTCATAAATTCCCCATTTGCTTAAGTTAGAGTCAGTTTCTGGTGATCACAACCAAAGAGCCTTAACTATTAATAACACTCTCCTACTCTAGCCAGATTAGGCAAAGTAATTGAAGTTGAACCTTATGATGTTCACAGGATTAGCAGTACACTGAAACAATATAGGTAATTGTATTTTTGGGAGAATTAAGTTGTGACTCCAAATACTTAAAATGATCAGGAGTGGAAGAGGTCATTGGAGACTGATATAGCAATGTAATATAGTTCATAATTTATTTGGAGCTGTGCCTGAGAATGTGAATTAATTTCTTTTTCCCTCTAGCATTATATTATCTAGAATGTTTAAACATCCAGCTAAGTTGAACAACTTTTACATTGAACACCGCCATGCCCACTATGTATGTTCTGTTATTAACATTTTACTATGCTTGCTTTGTCACATGTCTGTCTACTCAACTCTTACTATCTATTAATCCATCTTCCTTTTGTTGATGCAATTCAAAGAAAATTACAGACTTTAATATGTAATATATGCAGAATCACTATTCTGTATAATGTATACCATCAACAAGAGTTAAATATTAGTTTATAACTTTTTCTTTTGATGTAAAATTTACATACAACAAAATACACAAATCTTAAGTGTTAATTTCCTGAGTTTTAACAAACACATCCCATGTGTAGCCCAAGCCCCTATTAAGATATAGAGCATATTTTCACCCAGAAAGTTTCCTTGTGTTACTTCCTAGACAATCTTTCCCCCTCCTTCAAAATCAACCACTCTGATTTTTTCCATGGAGCTTACTTCCTTTAATGGGGAAACAGGCAACCCAACAAGACAGCTACCTGGGTCTCTAACCATAGGGGTGCTAAATAAAGCATTATTAGGAATGTAACTAGATGGGCAAAATTGTATTTAGCACCCCTATCAGGGAGAGTTCTGTAGGTGGTTAGGAGGGTTTTGCTTAGATAAGCACGTGAGGTGGGAGAAAGTGGCTTCTAAGAGCATGTTGGAGTCACAATTGGTGGGTCTCTGGTCCCGGGACAGTGCAGAAGAGGCTGAGGACAGTGGCCATGGTCCTCCTGGGGCAGCATTCAGTCAGTCTCTCTTTTAAGTAAAGGGTGCACACATACCTAACAATGTCTGTTTGAAGGTACACCAATGATTAGCCTACCTGTAGTATCAAATTATTGGCTTATGCAGGTCCCCAGATGTCTCTGGGTCTGAAGTAAAATCCAAACGTGTACTAAATAAATGTAAGGTTATTCTGCTTATGTCACTTTAATTACTAACAGGGTGACATGTATGACATCTTAACTCGTCCATTTGCTGCCGAACACTTGACTAAAGATTGGAAGTGGGGGGGAAGAGAGGGTGGAGTTCTGAATTCACAGATGGTAGACTCTGGAGAGTGGAAGGAGTGGGCTGGAATCTGGGGAAGACAGAATATCCACCCCTTTTTCTGTTCCTTTTGCCCAGGGAAGGCTCCATGAGGGTCTGTGGTTATCACAAACTGGTGAAACTCCAGATTCTGCTATTTTCTGCCATAGACAGAGGGGTGAGCTGTCCACTTAGCATAATTCTTTTTTAAGCTTGTGCTTACAGAGACAGGCAGGCTTGTTAGTTTTTTCAAAGGGTGATCTTAACCTGGAAATAAAAATGTATGTAGTTCAACATTAGTGCATCACTCTTTTTCTTCTGGAGGCTTATTATTCATGTATTCCACAAGAGCATTCTCTTTTTGGTGTTCCTCCTTTAAAACATTGACATGGCTGAATCAAGATGGTCCACAGGTCTAGGGATTTGAGCCCTTTGGGAGCACTCACTGGAAAGGCTGAAAGTGGGACTCTGTGGGTGCCTGGCTGCCACATAGCCCTAAACCCCTTGAGGATTTGGGGTATGGCCCAAAAAACCCATAATAGCAAACAAGAGACTTCACATATATTTTCACATATAATTTTTCTTATAAAAGTAACTTTGCCCTACAAAAAAAATAGAAAAAAATCCATAACCTGTTACCATAACAATCGTTATTAGCATTTGGTTATATTAGTTCTCAGTATGTTTTATAAATCAGACCTATGCTTATTACATTTGTATGTTTTATGTTGTTTTTACCTTTATTAGTCAATTTTAAGAATTTTCCCAGGTTGCATCTTTAAAATCATGGTTGTCTAAGGGTTCTAAAGTATGTCCCTGAGCTAATATGTGATAGAATGTTTAACTATTTTCCCACTCCTGGTCATTTCAGGTTATCTTCGTTTTTGCTGGTATAAATCACACTATGATGGACAATTTTTTTGCGTATAATGTTTCCATGCTTTGGTATGTATGTACAAGTACAAAAGGTAGCTACTACTAAGGGCTATCAATGTTTTCTAAGGAAGATAGAAACCCTACTCTCAACATAAGTATAGATAGTGAAGCGTTAGTTATAAATAAAGGATAGTTAAGAGTGTCCCAGTGCCTATGCAATCGTCGGCTACTCTCCGTTCTACCAGGAACCTTAAACCAAAGGAACCTGTTTTGCAGATGATGTACTATTGTCCTTTTGCAATTCCATATTGTAAATATTTAAATACTTTTAATTGCTTAAAAATATTATTTGTTGTTTTACACTCATGTTTATGCCTATTTTACTCATCTCTCCAATTTTATATGATTTCAAAACTTCTGCACTATGTCAATGGTTTAAGTAACATATATTTCTCCTTATCACTACTAATCAGTGTTATTCTTATTTATTAATCAACACTTTTTTGTTTTTCATCCTGGGGTTTTCAGACATTTTTGCTTACCCAAATTTAGTTTATTTTTCCCCTTTCTTGTGTTTTCCCCTATATTTTTGATTATTTTAAGATGTTTCTATTAAGTAGAATTACCAGGTTTAATTACACAAATATTTTGTGACTCTTCGTACATATTACTGTATAGAAAGATGCTGCATTTGTTATACCTTCATCTATATTGAGTGTTTTCTGAAACAAAGTTATTTGTAGTATGTATTTTGAAATAGAGCTTTAGAACAGTAATTATAGGACAGGACAGCAGGAAGACATAAAAGCATCTGGAAAAGTAGATTCTGTCTCATTGACTGCCTACTAAGGGAATTTATTGGTTTGTAACCCAGAGGTTGCTGACCTCTACGGTTGTCAGAAGCAGCACTTCTCCTTACTTATAGGTGAAGAGATCTATGCCCTCATTATGCTTGACCACAGTCCTAAGGCCTCTGGGACTCCCTGAGGGATACTCATGTGTTCTGCAGATCCGTCCTGGTTTTCACTGTGTGTGTGCCTGGACCAGCAGCCTCTCTCTGGCCTGTGTCTCTGATCTTTGGATAATAAGATCCCATGACTGCTCTCCCCATACAGTTTCATCCCAAATGTGGACATATGCCCATCTGTTAATACCCAGTGCTCAGCTAAGATCATGCTGTAACAATTAACCAAACTCTACTAACAATACCTGATAACAAAAGGAAATTCACCATAGAAAAGAAAATCCTGGATGTTAGCTATGAATATTTCCAGGGTTGGCAAACCAAAACCTGTTTCTCATCCCCAGGACCCTCCAGGGCATCTCTCTTGTTACCGCCACCCTATTACCAAGTTGTAGGAACTTGTTCACATCTCCCAATGCTTTTGACCTTGTGCCCTGCAAAGGAATCCAGGCCCCTCAATTTCTCCATGACCCAGCAAAGGAAAAATCAATTTTGCCACAGTTTTAGCCCAACATCCCAATTTAAAAACTAACAAAAATATGTAGGTAAGTACCTTTATCTTTAATAAAGCTCCATAAATTTGAAAGAACAGATGCTAAAAGACACAGATTGATTTTTTAAAATATATTAATCAAAGCACCCATCCTCAAGGAAATTTTTAAAAATATGAAATGAATATTGATTCAAAGTACTGTATTGAAGTGAGTATCGGTTGAAAGTTGAAATGTAACTACTAAAAGTAAATATGAGAATAATAATAATATATGATCAAATATAATAGTGTTACTCAAAGTATCATAAGTCACAGTCATTGTTGTTGTATAAGATTTATTCTCCAAAGAATAAATCTAAAAGTTACTAGAATTAATAAAATAGTTAAGTAAAAGGCCTGAATTAAAGAAAAATATGTGCATAATTAAGTTGTTTTAATTATTTATCATAATAGATAATTAGAGGGTATAATGAAGGTTTTACAAAAAGGAATTACTTAATGATAACTTAAGAAATATGGGAATCTAACGAATGAAGTTATCAAATACACTAAGTGGTTAAATTTACATAAAGATAGAATCCTATTATTTGTGCATTTTATTCTTTAATTCCACAATTATCTTTGCATAACTATGCTCCAGGGACAACATTTACCACTGGGAATATATTGGTGCGCAAGACAGGTATAGTCTCTGCCTTCATGAAGGTTATTATCTATGTGAGGAGACATACATTTTAAAAATTTGTATTTTAGATAATTACAAGACTAGTTAAAACTGTGATCATTGCAATATATAATGTAAGGTCTACCTACACATGTGAAAATCATGAGGAAGGACAGTGACACATTTGAGGAATTCGAAGGTGGTCCTGGTTGCTCTGTGTAGAGAAGAACTGGGAAAGAATGAGGTGGAGGGAGGGAGGCTCTAAATCATTTGGGGCCTTGTTGACTGTTTTAAAGATTTTGACCTTATTCTAAGAGCAATAGGAAGGCATTGAGAGATTTTGTGAGGGTTTGGGAAAATATTTATGACAGGAAACAACCTATATACCCAACAGAAGGGGGAAGACTTTGTAAATTATAACCAGAGATAGAATATTTTTCATTATTAAAAATGTTTTTTTAGAATTTTTAATGATATGGAAAAACAAAGGTAACTATACTAAGATTTAATATTAAGTGTTGTATCAATGATGTTAATATATATACATACATAGAAAAAGTTAGCAATGACAATCTATGATGGGGGGGGTTTCAGTAATCTTATCTCTTTGATATTTTCCTGGGGTTTCCACATTTTCTATAATGAAAGTACACTAATTCTATAACTCTAAGAAAATATCGTAATATTTTTATTTGTGATTCATTCTGAATTGGTAGCT
>NW_012140858.1:1024010-1024750 GCF_000956105.1 Propithecus coquereli | reverse complement strand
TAGTTGGATCAAGATGAAATTTGATGAAAATAAAGGTAAGGCCCTTTACTTTATTCCTGCACAAGGGACAAGACTACAAAGATAATTTTGGCTTAGCATTAATTATTGAAAAAAAATCACAGGCATTTAGTTAGTAGTCTGACTCAAAATTAGTCAATATTGTGAATTAGCTGCCCAGTAAGACTATGATTTTAGGTTACATTAAGGTAAATGAAGTAACTAGAATAACAAGAAAATAGACCTTGATTTTGTGCCAATTAGTCCACATCAAATGTATTCAGATTAGGCACCAAACTCCCGGAGGCTAATCATTAAAATCATAAATTAACCTATATTGAGAGAAAATCAACAAGCCTGATAAAGGGACTAGAAATCGTGCATATGAAGATAAATTGAAAGAAGAGGGATTTTGAGCCTGAAATAGAATGAATTAGCATTGGAGAAGGAGATGCTTAGTTGGAGTATTTAATTTGCTTTTTTGCTTGATTTATTACATTGTTATTGTAAAAGTAATGAGGTCATTTCTTGGTATCAGCAGGAGATTGGTTCTAGGACCCCCTTGAATACCAAAATTCACGGATGCTCAAGTCCCTGATATAAAATGGCACAGTATTTGCATATAATGTACACACATCATCCTGTGTGCTTTAAATCATCTCTAGATTACTTATAATACCTAATACCATGTAAATGCTATGTAAATAGTTGTTATACTATATTATTTAGGGAATAATGACAAA
>NW_012140858.1:1019273-1023960 GCF_000956105.1 Propithecus coquereli | reverse complement strand
TAATCTTATCTCTTTGATATTTTCCTGGGGTTTCCACATTTTCTATAATGAAAGTACATTAATTCTATAACTCTAAGAAAATATCGTAATATTTTTATTTGCGATTCATTCTGAATTGGTAGCTTATCAAATTATTTGTGGACCATGAAAAGTAAATTTTAGGGTAAAACTTTATTCATTTACTTTTCTTGGTTCAACTTTGAGTATGGATAAATCTAACATATTTGTGTATATGGTTCCCACATCTGGTAATTTGGTAACTTGTACCTTAAGGGTGAACACATGTATGCAGAAAAGAGTTAACAAAGCAGGTCAGAGACCGCTGTCTTTAGAAAGGCCTGCTTGTAAGGCGGCCCTTGATTGGTGTCTAGGAACTTGGATTTCTAGAAGGTTCCTACCATTCCCAGAACTGGTAAGAGTGGCTTGCTGTGCCTGGACGGTTTGTACGAACGATTTGGTTTATGCTGAACACCTTCTTTTCTTCTGGGAGTCTGGAGTTTTGGCACATGCTAGGCAGAGGGTGCCTCTGTGACCAACCCCAGCAAAAACCTTGGGTGCCGAGTCTCTAGTGGGCTTTCTTGGCAGACAACATTGTCACAACTCATTGCTGGAAGAATTAAGTCCATCTGGTGCAACTCTACTGGGAGACAACTCTTGGACGCTTGGGCATGATTTCCTCTGGCTTTAGCTTTGATTTTGCTTTGATATTTTTGCTGTAATAAATACTACCATGAGTATGGCTTTATGCCTCCTAAGCAAATCATCAAACCTGTGGTTGTTCTTGGGGACCTTAACACAATAAGCCACCTAAATTTTCACATGTTGAAACTCTTATTCCAGAATTGTATTTTTAATTGACTATGAAAAATCATTTAAATGTAAGAGCTTAAGGTAGAAAACATGATGACTCCATTTCATAAAGGATGGTATTATATTTGCATGTGATAACACAGTTAAACTTGTGCTTATTTATAGTAGATATATTACTGACTTGGTATGAGCATTGATGATTCATGATGACAGCCCAATTTTATCTGAAAATGAAAAATTTCTAAACTTCCAAATATGATGCAGGTCATCTAAAGCCTAATAGTTTATACTTCACCATATTTTTCATTTTGCTCAAAGTTATTGGAATTCAACACAATATATAGTTTTAGCATTTCATGTGTTATGTTTTGCTATCAAACCATGTTTATTGTCAAAAGCAAGCAAATATGAAAACATCCATTACTACACTATGCAGTGACAAACACCGCTAACATTTCTCCATACATCTTAGCAACCTATCTTTGTCTCCTTTTCAATTCCTTGTCTTTTATGTATATACATACAATATTTTAAAACAGAATTGGAGTGTGTGCATTCATGCTTTGTTTCACTTAATATTATGAATATTTTCATGTCAGAAAATATCCTTTTAGAGCAAAATATCATTTGCCACATAGAATTCTGTCTTACAGATGGTCTAAGTAATCAACCAGTCTCATCTTATGATACATTTAGGCAGTTCCTTAATTTTTAGTATTTAAACAATTAACATACTTGAATCGGATTTTTGAAGGATTGTATTTTAAAAGAATAATAGAAATATATAAAAGACATCAAAGATATAAAATACGTAATATAAAAGTTTATATTCTAAAGAAAATATTGAATATTTACATAATCTTGGAGGAAGACTTTTTAAGTATGATTTCAAATGATGGCAGAAACTACAAAAAATGATTGTTAGATTTGTCTGCACAAGAAATAGAAACATGTTTGCCATAATAGAAAAAAATTACAAAAAAGGTTAAAAGACAAATGACAAACTTAGAACAGAGAAACAAAGAAATTGAGAGAACTATTTATAACTCATAAATAGTTTAGAAAGATCAGTAGGCTGGGTGTGGTGGCTCATGCCTATAATCCTAGCACTCTGGGAGGCTGAGGTGGGAGGATTAATTGAGGTCAGGAGTTCAAGACTAGCCTGAGCAAGAGTGAGACCCTGTCTCTACAAAAAATAGAAAAATTAGCCGGCCATGGTGGCACATGCCTGTAGTCCCAGCTACTCAGGAGGCTGAGACAGGAGGATCGCTTGAGCCCAGGAGTTTGAGGTTGCAGTGAGCTATGATGATGCCACTGCACTCTAGCTGGGGCAACAAAGTGAGAATTTGTCTCAAAAAAAAAAAAAAAGGCAGTGATAACTTATATGTGTATTAGGAAAAAAATGCAGTAATTGAGCAATGGAAAAGTGCTTCAGCAAGTTGTGTGATATGACTTCTTCAACATGTTTATAACCAATAGAAATATGTCTGTGGATGTTAGTTTTAACTGCAAGTTGTTGGACACCATTCTAGACTATTGAATCAGAATCTCTAGAGGTGAGTCTAGGGAATTTACAAGCTACCAAGGAGACTCTTAAATATACTCAGGTCTGAGCACCTCTGGGCTAGATGCCAGAAACATGAAGGAAACTAATTAATGCAGAAGGTGATTTTCCTATTATTCTGCAATCTGTGTCCCTCAAGATGTCCTGATAATCGTTTTCATCAGTGACTTGGATGATGATCTAAGGACTGTTCCTTATAAATTTTCAAATATCACAGAACTGGCAGAGTTAATGAATACCTTGAATAATTGCATCAAATGCAATGGATTGAGACAGCTGGATCAAGATGAAATTTGATGAAAATAAAGGTAAGGACCTTTACTTTTTTCCTGCACAAGGGACAAGACGATAAAGATAGTTTTGGCTTAGCAGCATTAATTATTGAAAAAAAATCACAGGCATTTAGTTCGTAGTCTGACTCAAAATTAGACAATATTGTGAATTAGCTGCCCAGTAAGACTGTGATTTTAGGTTACATTAAAGTAAATGAAGTAACTAGAATAACAAGAAAATAGACCTTGATTTTGTGTCAATTAGTCCACATCAAATGTATTCAGATTAGGCACCAAACTCCAGGAGGCTAATCATTAAAATCATAAATTAACCTATATTGAGAGAAAATCAACAAGCCTGATAAAGGGACTGGAAATCGTGCATATGAAGATATATTGAAAGAAGAGGAATTTTGAGCCTGAAATAGAATGAACTAGCACTGGAGAAGGAGATGCTTAGTTGGAGTATTTGCTTTTTTGCTTGATTTATTACATTGTTATTGTAAAAGTAATGAGGTCATTTCTTGGTATCAGCAGGAGATTGGTTCTAGGACCCCCTTGAATACCAAAATTCACGGATGCTCAAGTCCCTGATATAAAATGGCACAGTATTTGCATATAATGTACACACATCATCCTGTGTGCTTTAAATCATCTCTAGATTACTTATAATACCTAATACCATGTAAATGCTATGTAAATAGTTGTTATACTATATTATTTAGGGAATAATGACAAAAAAGTCTATATATGTTCAGTACGAATGAAACCATCACAGCACTTACTACATTTTCAATCCATGGTTGGTTGAATCCATGGACCCGTAACCTATGGATACGGAGGGAGAACTCTACACTTGAATTATTTTAAAAATTAAAAATTGAAAAAGACTTCACTGCATATGCTTTTAAACATTGTAGCATTTCAACACACAACACATATACACACAATGTAATATCTAGGAGAACTAATTCTATAATTTTATTGCCCTGAATTTTGTATTTTCCAGAATTTTTTCCTCTTGATTCTTTCATGTTTATTTTTCCAGTGAAATTTAGAATTGTTTTGTTAAGTGAAAAGAAATTTTGGGCCAAAATGGAAGACTAGAAGCAGCCCGCACACACCAGTCTCGTGGAGAGGATTGAAAGTGGAGAGTAGATATTCACCTTGGGATCAGTCATCAAGGGAGAGCACTGGGAATCAACAGAGAGGTGACATAAGGCTCCCAAAGTGAAGGAGAGGGAAGTGGAGTGACCTCAGCAGGATCTGAGGTACTCAGAGAAGGTGTATGTGTGTGTATATATATGTAATTGAGTACCACTCAGCCATAAAAAAGGAATGAAATAATGTCTTTTGCAGCAACTTGGATGGAACTGGAGATCATTATCCTAAGTGAAGTATCTCAGGAATGGAAAAACAAATACTACATGTTCTCACTTATAAGTGGGAGTTAAATGAGGGGTATATATGGTCATAAAGTGGTATAATGGACATTGAAAACTAAGAACGGGGAGGACGGGAGCGGGTAAGGAATAAAAATCTACATGTCGGGTACAAGGTACACTATTCTGGTGATGGGTACACGATTATGGTTATTAAGTATGAAATGTCCGATTTCCTTACGTGTTAAGTTTGACAGTTGATATCTCTGAAATTTCTCTTTGATGCTTCCAGTTTTATTTTTATTGTGAAGGTACATCCTCAGTCTTTCACGTTGGCTTGTGATTATTTTTCACTTTTTTTTGTAGAGCAATTTTTGTGAAATCATGGATAAGTCAAAAATTCCCGTTATTTTCAAATATGAGTTCTGTTGTGGAACCAGTGCAGTGCAGACAGCTCAAAATATCCACGAAGTATTTGGGAAGGATGTGGCTCGTGAATGTACAGTATGTCAATGATTTGACAATTTGCATTCTGATGATTTTAATCTTGAAAATGAGCCATGAGGGCGACCTGAGACCAACGTGGACAATGATGAGCTGAAAGATGTAGTGCAGGGGATCCCCAACCTATGGTGAGGTGTATAATTATTTCATTATAT
>NW_012140858.1:1014112-1016433 GCF_000956105.1 Propithecus coquereli | reverse complement strand
ATCTAGTTTAAATGAGGCTAGCAAATTTAGATGCCCACAGGAGTAATCCAGTAACATTAAAAACTAGTAAGGTGGTCTAGGTGTAACTTCTTAACTCCCCAGCCATATGTATTTCCTTTGAAAACATGTAGGCCAAACAAAACTTTCATGAACATTATAATTCATGACCACTGGTGGCAACCTCTGTTAAATTTTAGATCCTGGATTAGCAACCTTAGTTTCTCTAAGCCTCAGTTTCATTTAAACCTTTCAATAGCCTTATGAGTTAGTGTCATTATTCCAATTTTACAAATAAGGAAATTGAGGCTTAGAGAGTATTAATAGTTCTAGAGAGAACAGCAAAGAGTTTTGTAGGTGAGGGAATATAGAGTGGCTAGTTCAAGAGTAACGAGTAACAAGCAACAAGCATCATGGGGATGTCATTGCTGCTTTGATTAAAAGGGAATAAGAATCTTTCTTATTTGTAAAATCGGAATAATGACACTAACTCATAAGGCTATTGTAAGGTTTAAATGAAATAAATACTTGGCATGTAATACTCATTCGATAAATAGAAGATCATCTAATAGCTAGTTTTATCTACAATTTCTGGATCCATCATCAGCTCAGTCAAGTAAGTTAAGTCTTCTGGCTCCTGGGACCAATGACTACCTTCCTCAAAAAGACCTCTGAGACCAGATCTGCTCTATGGCTGGTGACACCTATCCCCACATTTTCAACCTGTTGCCTGAGTGCTCTCTCCCTGCTTCCTTGCCTTAAATGAAATCTGGCTCTTTCCCGAGAAGACCTGGTGCTCTGCTAAGTGGCTGTGGCTGTTTACTTTCACAAACCCTATTTATCTTAGGACCAGAAGGTAGGACCTGTGTCCCTTGTAGCTCACCATTGCCACCTTTATTTCTCCACTGTCTTGTAAGAACCCTCTCCATCGAGGCTTATTCCATTAAGCTTCACTACCCTTTTCCCTCTTGCTTGCTGTCGTATCTCAGCTTTGCCAATTGTTTCTTCTATGATTCATTCTAAAATGTTGGCACCTGGTTAATCTTCTGCATCTCGATTCCTCCCATCTTTCCACAATACCTGTGGATGATGATGGCATAGATGACCCATTCTCTGTCATGAACTCTGAGCTCCTTGATCTCCTAATCAGACACGATCTCCTCCCCCTCTGCTTCTGCCAGGCACTCGCATGTTAATCATTAACACTTCTAATTGATCCACTTAAAAACCACTAATTCGTATGTCATTATCTGTGGCCACAGTCTCCTTTCCTTACAGTTGCTTATTCAACACTCCTGCTAGAATTTCCCTCAACCTCTTTTTAACATATAATCTAAGAACTCTTCTAGCATCTTTTTTCTTCATTTCCTTTTTCATCTCCAGTTTAGAATCTAGAGTTCAGGATTTCAAAAACACTCCTTCCTGTAGTCAAAATTCTCTTTTACCTCTGTTTTATTCATCACCTTGATCTGGCAAATCCCTGATCCCAATGGAATTCACTTATCTGTTCCTTCCACATCTGTCTACACCAAATGCTGTTGGAGGAAGTCACACAATAGTTCACAGCAGTTCAGCTATAAACTCAGTGCTCTGTCTCTGCTTCCTTGCCTTAAATGAAGCACCATTCTCTACAATGGCTATTTCAAACCCCTACATTCCTTCTTCCATTCTGAAGTTTTGGTCAACTACAGTAAAGCAATCTGTTCCCTGTATTATGTGAGGTACAGATAGAGGATTCTGGTCCAAGGCTAGGGGGCAAATGGGTGGAGATCCTCCAATCCTAGTTCATTCATAAACAACACATACCCAGTGCTCAGTTTTACAGAGTGAACCCAATTCTGACTCAGCACAGCATTTGAGTCTTAACAGTTTAGCTTCCTTCAGCATAGGGCACTAAAATCCTAGCCCCAAGGACCTCTGTCTCATCTAGGTCCTCTGTGGGCTTGCTACTTCAACTTTCACTAAATAGCATGGGTTCCTTCTCTGTTTCTCATATGTTAAGACCTCTCTCTTTCAAGCTCTATATTTTTAAACATTTTTCTGTATCATTTTTATGTAGCATTTATATTCGTTTGGAATGAGATGGAATGATTTGCAGTGTGTGCATTTTTCCACTTCAACCTAGAAATCTAAACCTCTCTTTTGCAGCAGGTGTAATTTTACTCATGACAGACATAATTTTATATTTGTTTGCGTGATTATTTGATTAATTTCTGTGTCGCCCACTGAACTCAAAGCTTCTTTAGGGCAGAGAACATGTCTACTTTTGATCACCATGTGTCCTCAGCACAGGGCATAATTCTGGTATTTTATAGGCATTCAAG
>NW_012140858.1:1010545-1014062 GCF_000956105.1 Propithecus coquereli | reverse complement strand
ATTATTTCATTATATATTACAACATAAGAATAATAGAAATAAAATGCATAATAAATGTAATGCGCTTGAATCATCCTAAAACCATCTCACACCCCCAGTCCGTGGAAAAATTGTCTTCCATGAAAATGGTCCCTGATGCCAAAAAGGTTGGGGACCACTGCTAGTGGAAATGAATCCATCTCAACCTATGTGTGAATTAGCAGGAAGGTTTGACATTACTATTCCAACAATATTGGACCATTTGAAACAAATTGGCAAGGTAAAGAAGCTGGATAGATGGATTCCACATGAATTGAAAAAAAATTCAACCACATTGAAACATATATCATTGCTTCATTGCTCTTCATCGCTGAATAATACTGCATTGACTAGACGTAACACATTTATTTATCCATCCATCAGTTGGTGGACTTTGGATAGTATCCACTTTTTGGCTATTATGAATAATTCTGTTATGAACATTATGTACAAGTTTTGTGTGACTATATGTTTTCAGTGTTGTTGGTATATACTTTGGAGCAGAATTGCTGGGTCATATGTTTACTTTGTTTAGAGAAGAACTACCCAACTGTTTTCTAAAGTGGTTGTACCATTTTGTAATCCTACCAGCAATATACAAGGGTTCCAATTTTTCTACATTCTCAACAACACTTATTATTTTTTAATCACAGCCATCCTATTGGGTGTGAAACAGTATCTCATTTTGCTTTCAGGGGCTGCTTGGCATATTTGTGTGTTTTCTTTGAATAAATATTTGTACAAATCCTTTGTACACTTTTCAATTTGGTTTTTTGTTGGCTAGTAAGAATTTTTTAAATGTATTTTGGATACAAATCCCTCATCAGATATATGATTTGTGAATGTTTTCTCCCATTCTGTTGGGTGTCTTTTCACTTTCTTAACAGTGTCCTTTGAAGCACACAAGTTTTTAATTTTGAAGAAATCTAATTTATTGTTTTTTCTTTTGTTGTTTGAGCTTTTGGTTTTATATCTAAGAAACCATTACTTAATCCAAGTCATAAAGATTTATACTATGCTTTCTCCTACGTTTTGCAGTTTTAGCTCTTATACTCAGATCTTTGATTCATTTTGAGTTCATTTTTGACATGGTGTGAGACAGCGATCCAATTTCATTCTTATGCATGTGAACATCCAGTTGTTTCAGCAATATTTACTGAGAAGTCTATTCTTTTACATTGATTGTCTTAGCACTCTTGCCAGAAATCAATTGAGCATAAATATATGGGTTTATTTCTGTACTCAATTCTATTCCATTGATTTGCACATCTCTCTATATGCGAGTACCATACAGTCTTGATTATTATAGCCTTGCAGTAAGTTTTAAATTGGGAAGTATGAGTCTTCCAACTTCGTACTTCTTTTATAAGTTTATTTTGGATTTTCTGGGTGCTTTGAATTTCCTTATGAATTTTAGGATCAGCTTGGTAATTTCTGCAAAAAGAAAAAGGCAGCTGAGATTTTGATGGGGATTGCACTGAATCTGTAGATCAGTTTATGGAGAAATTCCCAATTAATAGTAAGTCTTCCAACCCATAAATGCAGACTGTCTTTCCATTTATTAGGTCTTGTACTTATTTCAATGATGTGCTGGAGTTTTCAGGGTCAAATCTTAAGCTTCCTTTGTTAAATTTATTTCTAAGTATTTTATTTATTTTTTGATACCATTGTAAATGGAGTTGTTTTTGTAAAATAATTCCATTTACCTAGATCTTTGTGTTATTGTTGTCATATATTCTACCTTTACATATGATATAAACCCCATAATACAATGTCATTTTTTCTTTAAATTGTCAATTGTATTTCAGAGAAATTAAGAAGGATAAAAAATCCTAGTCTTTTACATTTACTCAAATATTTATCATTTCCAGTATGATTTATTTCTTTGGGTCAACACAACTTTTCCTCTGACATATTATTTGCTTCAGACTAAAGATCTTCCTTTAGTATTTCTTATAGTACAGGTCTGCAGGATACAAATTCTCTTAGCTTTCCTTCATCTGAAAATGTCTTTATATCATTTTTATTTCCAGAGGATATAGTCACTGGTTAAAGAATTGTAGGTAGACTTCTTTTCTTTTAGCATTTTAAAGATGACATTCCCTTTTTCCTAATCTCCGTTGTTTGTGAAGGAAAATCAACCATCATTTGTATCTTGGTTTTCCTGTATTTAATGTCTTTTTTTCCTATAGCTCCTTTAAAAATTTATTTTTACTAGTTTGACTGTAATATACCTAGCTTTGATTTTGATTTTCTTTTAGTTTGTGCTACTTGGGTTTTCTGGGCTTCTTAGATCTGTAGGTTTCTGTTTATTATCAATTTTAGGAATTTATAGCCATGTGTCTTCCAATATTTTTTGCCTTTTGCTCTTCTTATTCTTAAGGTTTGGCGTTTACTAAAGGTTCTGGTCCTTGTTCCTAAGACATGACATTTCTGAAGTCTCAACTTCATGTCCAGGATTCTCAGTAAGGTCTCTCTACACAGGCTGAATAATATTCCATTGTATAGACATACCACATTTTACTTATCCATTCATCAGTTGATAGACTTTTGATAGTATCCATTTTTTGGCTATTATGAAAAACCCAGCATCTCATCCCTGTGTGACCTCTCTTATCTCCAATCGGCTCTCAGTCCTTCATCGGCTACTCTTTCCTGGACCTTGTGAAGTCTCACTCTGTACATATACAGCTCAGCCTTTAGTTAATAACCGACTGGACACCTTCATGCAGACTTGTGGACCCCTCCTTTGGGCAGCTGCTGCTTCTCTCAAACCAGGATGCACAAACTCCAGCTACTTCAGTAGTTTCAAGCCCTGATTCCTGCCTCATTAGTTCAGAGAGGTGCTGTGCTCACCTTGGGCTTCACCTCCTACTCAGTCATCTGGAAATGGCCCCCAGGTGACAATCCAGGGAAAACGTGAAGTTCATCTTATGCATTTTCTTTCTCTTGAGGATCATGGTTCTGTGTTACTTGTGGTACAATACCTGAAAGCATTTGCCTTACATATTTTGCCCAGTTTTAGAGTTGTTTAGGGTGGTTACACCATCATGGTCAGAAATGGAATCTGACTTTTCTTGTTAAATGATTTATTTAGAGTATGCAAAGTATGGAGTTAGATATATCTAGTTTAAATGAGGCTAGCAAATTTAGATGCCCACAGGAGTAATCCAGTAACATTAAAAACTAGTAAGGTGGTCTAGGTGTAACTTCTTAACTCCCCAGCCATATGTATTTCCTTTGAAAACACGTAGGCCAAACAAAACTTTCATGAACATTATAATTCATGACCACTGGTGGCAACCTCTGTTAAATTTTAGATCCTGGATTAGCAACCTTAGTTTCTCTAAGCCTCAGTTTCATTTAAACCTTTCAATAGCCTTATGAGTTAGTGTCATTATTCCAATTTTACAAATAAGGAAATTGAGGCTTAGAGAGTATTAATAGTTCTAGAGAGAACAGCAAAGAGTTTTGTAGGTGAGGGAATATAGAGTGGCTA
>NW_012140858.1:1004544-1008470 GCF_000956105.1 Propithecus coquereli | reverse complement strand
CCCACTGAACTCAAAGCTTCTTTAGGGCAGAGAACATGTCTACTTTTGATCACCATGTGTCCTCAGCACAGGGCATAATTCTGGTATTTTATAGGCATTCAAGAGTTGATTATATGAATAAATTATGTTTATTATTACACATGTAAAAATGTGTTTTAGCATCCTAGACTATTGCTGTTCCTAGACTGTTCCTCTTACCTCATCAATCCAAAATTTCCCCTAAGAATCATGCTCATTCTCGAATCTTCTGCTTGTCATCTTCAGATTTCACTTCATGCTAGTTAACTTACAGTTGTAAAAATATTCTGTCATCATCTGAAATCGTCCTTGAATCATTTAGAATGCCTATGTCTGTAATTAACAGAGAACCCCAGTTTAATTTACCTTAAAAGATAAAGGAGTTTATAACTCACATAATAAGAAATTCATACATAAAGCAGCTTCAGGTATATCCATCAGAACTCTGCTTTTGTTTTTCTGCAATCCCCTTGGGCTCTGTCCTCTTCTCTGTATTGGCTTTATCCTTAAGTTGGTAGCAAGATGGCTGCAATAGTTTGAGGCAAAATGCCCAGATGCTCTAGCATCTGAATAAAGAATAGGAGATGAATTTTTTCCTGTGCCTCCTTTTTATAGTAAGAAAAAATTTTCTTAGAAACTCCCTGACTTGTCCTCATAACACTAAGATTTATAGATTATAGGCCTAGTCCTAAATCAGTCTTTTAGTAGTGAGACAGGGATTACCATGCTTAGTTTAGTCTAATCACTTGGGATAGGTTGGAAGCTGTGGGAGTCAGCCATCTTGACTTCCATAACTCTACATTTAAAATCTCATTTGGATTTCCAATTCTGATTACACTTAATACTCTTTCATCTTTTTCCTTTCTTTTTTTTTTTTTTTTTTTTTTTTTTGAGGCAGAGTCTCACTCTGTTGCCCTGGCTAGAGTGAGTGCCGTGGCGTTAGCCTAGCTCACAGCAACCTCAAACTCCTGGGCTCAAGCGATCCTACTGCCTCAGCCTCCCGAGTAGCTGGGACTACAGGCATGCACCACCATGCCCGGCTAATTTTTTCTATATATTTTTAGTTGTCCAGATAATTTCTTTCTATTTTTTTTGGGGGGGAGAGACAGGGTCTCACTCTTGCTCAGGCTGGTCTCGAACTCCTGAGCTCAAACGATCTGCCTGCCTCGGCCTCCCAGAGTGCTAGGATTACAGGTGTGAGCCACCGCGCCGGCCCTTTTTCCCTTCTTGACCTCCATTCAGTCTTTCCTTTATCTTTATTGAATCTTGTTGTCTATCAGTCCAGCTTAATTTTTCTACTAAATCAGAACTCAACTGATGGCACTATCTCCTCCTCCTAATCTAGCATTCATTTCCACAGGACTCTTCACTACATTCAATTGATTCTTTTGTCACCATTGTGCTTTAACCATAACCACCAGATAGGTCCTCAGTCACCCCTGGGAGAATTCGACAATTGGCTGTTTTCATTCCTTTTCTTGAGTAGCTAAGCCTTGCTGGAAAAAATGGCATAGTTCTACAAATTTGTGTCACTGTAAATTCATAGATGTTAAACTGAACATGGCCCTTAGTGCCATGCAGCAGTTCTTTACTTTCTTTCTAGTTAATTCCCTTTACAGATAGTGGGTTGTAACTTGATTCTACAATTCACTAGGCTGTGTGACCTTGGCAAAATCATTTAACCTTTCTGAACCTCAATTGCTTAAACTCTGGAATAAGGACCAATAGGATATACATTAAAAGATTGCTTTAAGAATTAAAAAGGTAGGCTGGGCATGGTGGCTCACACCTGTAATCCTAACACTTTGGGAGGCTGAGGTGAGAGGATTGTTTGAGACCAGCCTGGGAAACATAGTGAGACCCCTTAAAAAAATTAGCCAGGCATGGTGGTGTGCATCTGTAGTCCCAGATACTTGGGAGGCTGAGGCAAGAGGATTGCTTGAGCTCAGGAGTTCAAGGCTGCAGTGAGCTATGGTCAGGCCACTGTACTCCAGACTGGGAGACAGAGTGAGACCCTGTCTCTAAACTCTCTTAAAAAAAAAAAAAAAAAAAAGGATTAAAAAGGAAATGTATGTGAAGCAATTTGTCCACTGATCAATTAATGCTAGCTTTTATTTTAATGGCAAATCCTAAACTTTGCTCTTTTCCTTATGCCCTTTCTTCACCTTGAATCTGCTTTTCTTTCCCCTTGCCCTCTACTCTTAATTTTTTAAATTTATTTTCATTTTTTTATTTTTGAGACAGGGTCCCACTCTGTTGCCTTGGCTACAGTGCAGTGGCATCATCATAGCTTACTGCAACCTCAAACTCCTAGACTCAAGCGATCCTCCTTCCTCAGCCTACCAAATAGCTGGGGCTACAGGTGTGTGCTACCACGCCCAGCTAATTTTTCTATTTTTTGTAAAGGCCGGGTCTCGCTATTGCCCAGGTTGGTCTTGAATTCCTGGCCTCAAGTGATTCTCCCACCTCAGCCTCCCAAAGTGCTAGGATTACAGGCATGAGCCACTGTGCCCAGCTTGCCCTCTACTATTAACACTGTCTTGACTTTAAGGGAAAATAGAGGCCAACCTTTGTGGATCTTGGTTTCCTTTCATATGCAAACATACCAGAAACTGTATTTATTTTTGTACCCCAAATGACTAGCACAGAACCTGGCACATGAAAATATTCAATGTTTCTTCCATTGAATTTAAAATGTCCTTATTTTTAACATTGATTCTATGAGATTAGTGAAAGACAAGGCGGCAGGAATCACAATGTAATAGTTTGGAAATTGGGTTAAATATTTGCTTGTGATGGTTAGTGGAAAATAAATCCTCTGATATTCAAAATCTGCCAGAAGGGGACTTAGGACTCGAGATGTCTAAACACAAAGACTCACTCAGCTCTGATAATTAGAAACATAATCAAAACACAGATGAATAACTTGACTTTATTTGTAAATAACCATTTATAGTCCAAATAATTTTCCCTCTGTGACAGAGACTTCCCTATTCAATATTGCAACAGCTCTCAAATATAAACAGTAAAACCAAGTGGTTCATACGATAATCAATGTGTTTTATGATAGCAACAGAGAGGAGGAACAAACATTCTCCTACTAACTAAAGACAACAAACCAAGCAAAGTCATTTTAACCTTTCTTTGGGCAGGATCAGAATATAATATATATGTTTCCAAACTGCATTTCTATGGCCAATTCTTACATTAAATTAAATTTATTTCCTTGAAGTAAGCTCGGATTTAAGAGAGAATATTAGAATGATGTTATTTTCTTGAGGATATTTATTCCAGTAGATAAATCTTTTAAGCTAAGATCTTGGTACAGAAATCTGAGATTGGGAATTTTAGAAAAGGAAGTTTGTGCATGTGTCTTTTTGATGAAAAGTCTTCTTTGCCTTTGGGTAGACAACCAGTAGTGGGATTGCTGGATCGAATGGTAGGTCTACTTTTAGTTCTTTGAGGACTCTCCATACTGTTTTCCATAAGGGTTGTGCTCTTGTAAGTGAAGTATGGAAAGAATGGAAAAACAAACACCACATGTACTCTCTATTAAATTGGAACTAACCGATGAGTACACGCACACAGAGGGAAGTAAAACTCAGTGGAAATCAACCAGAGGGCCGAGAGGAGAGGAGGGACAAAAACCTACCTAGTGGGTACAGTGAAGGAATGCCATTTGAGTGATGACACGCCTATAGCCGGGACTGAAGCATTACAAAAACGACTTGTGTAACCTGAAACATTGGTACGCCCTTAATATTTTGAAATATTTAATCAAAAAAAAAAAATGGAAGCTTATGAATTCAAACTCCTTTCAAAAGTCATATTCTCAACAACCTTTTTTCCCCCCCTCAAGAACATACATTTTTATTTCTGTTCCACCAGTGGTGAATATATCTACTTTT
>NW_012140858.1:980591-1003704 GCF_000956105.1 Propithecus coquereli | reverse complement strand
CTCACTTCTGGGTTCCATTGATTTCCTCATTTTTCCCCTACAAAATTAATACTATTTTAAGGAAAGTTTTTCCAAGTTACCCCATTTCAATATATAGCTTGTTTCATTTTTCCATATTCTATTTTAACTCTTCTCTGTATTGGGATTCCTTATTTATTCATTTATTTACTTATTTTTTAGACACAGGGTCTTACTCTGTCACCCAGGCTAGAGTCCAGTGGTGCAGTCATAGCTCATTCACTGTAACCTCAAACTCCTAGGCTCAAGCAATTCTCCTGCCTCAGCCTCCTGAATAGCTAGGACCACAGGTGTGCCCCACCATGCTCAGCTAAATTTTAAAAAAAGGTTTTTTTTTGTAAAGATGCGGTCTTGCTGTATTGCCCAGGCTGGTCTCTAACTCCTGGCCTCAAGTGATCCTCCCTGCTTGGCCCTCCCAAAATTCTGGTATTATAGGCATGAGCCACCATGCCCAACTCCCAGATTCCTTATTATATAATCTTTTAGTTACACTAGCCCCTCACTGCTTCAATTACTTTTGAAATGTTTTCCTTGGGAATATATTTGTTGGCACTTTAAAAGATGTATTTTAATAGATCTGGAAGTCAATTTAGAAGTGAATTTTAAGTCTTTTCCTATCTATTGGTCGGTTGATCATTCTATAGAGATTATGCAAGGTTCAGACAATAGTTTTACATTTACATATGTTTAGCTACATAATACTCCTCATTATCTTCAAAGTACATATTATTGAACTTCTTTTCCAAATGGGGAAATTGAGGCTCAGAGAGATTCAACAGCTTGTCCTAGCTTGTATCTAGAAAGGTACATAGCTGCCAATTCAAAGCCAAGTCTTTTTCCTACTGTACCATGATGCCTTTTGTCTTATGATATTCATTCTTCTCATATTTTATACCTTTACAGTTCATGAAAATTTAACATCAGCTTTATTCCTAAGGTTTTTGTGACTATTCAAATGGCCTCTACATCCTATGCCAGATTTAGTAGATGTTAATACCATGTTATACTTGCTTCAGAGATTTCTTTTTCTGTTAAAGAAATAAAATGTTCTTGATGCAGCTGAAGCTCATCTTTTCTTTTTCCTCCCTCCCAGGAGTTAGGCAGTAGTATCCTGAAGTTCTCATGCACACCTTAAGTCTTTTACCACAGATGTGTATATCTATAAATGTAGTATTCTAACTATGAATAATATCATCATTTTCTTATATATATTTTAAGACATTTCATCTGGAATTCAAGATGAACCAATAAGCAGATGTATTAACAAAAATGTGGGAAGAAAATCTACCAAAGGCATTATATTTAAAACAGATGCTCTAGTGTCTGAACTGATTCAAAGAAAAGAAAATTTCAATCATGGAACAAAAAAGGAAAAATAGTCACTTTTAAAAAACATTTGTGTGTTACTTTATACTTCAGAAGGGAGATATGTTAAAATATTTTCTTTGGTTAAAACTAATCAAGTATGGAAAAATTGATACTAAATGAGGAAATGGAAAAAAAAGAAACCCAAGAAGGCTTTTATACACTTTGCTTCCTGAGGACTATAAAATTTCCTGGCATATTAGTTCAAGACTCTATAATTGGAGAAATTTCTGATGAAACAAATTAGTATAGGGCATTTCTCCTTTGTCTAATTAAGCTTCCTGAATCATGGAATTTAAATTATACCTGGTGCTGTTCTGTCAAAATGGACCCTCCTATTTCCCAAGCGACTGAAGGCCACTGGATGTTAGGCCCTAACCCACAACATCTGGGAAACTTCCATCTTTCTTTCTTGAGTATATAGACACATAAAAGCAAATATCTCTGTCTCACTGGTAGATGTCATATTTGCCTTATTCAACATTTTGTGGAATCTTAATTTGTTGCTAAAACTGTCATAGACATACCAAAATAAAATTAAGTTGGGGGAACACAGTTTAAGCTTGTCTATGATTCTTGTATATTTATCTGGGCTGTGTGTTTACCATGTCCTCAGCTCTATGCTAAGTGCATGGCATTTCAGGGTTATTTAATTGGGGTTTAGGATTCTTCTGTGGAATGCAGTCTCTGAATTATAGCCCCTGGGAGTCAGGAAAGATAAGGATGGAACTCAGGAAATGGAGACATCCCTGTGCTGTTAGCCTTCTGAAGCTTCCTGAACCCCTGTGACTACCCCTCCAAGATAGGTCTCAGACCTGACTTTCCACGATTCTTTTTAGCTTGTCAGTTCTTTCTTTTGAAGTGAGGTAGAAGCTATAATTACAATTGCAAGCTATTAGGGATATTAAAATTTACAGGACTGTAAATGTTTTGATCCTTCTTTAAAAATATCCATAGTATTCACACAAAAAGTAACTAATGCTGTATGATTATTAAGCTATAAGGCACTGATTTTCAAATACCTCATTGTGTTTGAAATAATTTAGAAAAATCTTATAACCATCTCAGAATACCTAGGCAAAAAGGAAAGTAATAGTTAAATTCTTAATCCATAGTTAAATTGGGATGTGCACAACAGGTATGTTTGAAATCACTGTTGATAAAATATGATTTTCAGAATTGTTTCTTTATGGTTGATTTTTTAAAAAAATTGCATTAAACAACAGAAGACTAGTTTTTAAAAAATTTTCCCTGCACAGTTGGTAGAAATTTTAGCAGTGTAAACAGAACCCAAGTTTTGAAGTCTAACATAAAAACTAAAAATATATCAGAAAAAGAATTACTGATTTTTAAGCTCTATATCATGAAAGAAAGAGAAAGACATCAGAAGAAGGCAATATATTCAGCACAATTTTAAAAACTCAAACGTTATACATAATTTTTCTTTTACTACTTAACATTAATTAGTCCCTAGAGGAATATTTGCATATTAGGACCGGATGACCCCAACACAGAATTCCCAGTCTCTCTGCAAAATTCATCTCCTTCATTGGTGTGTCATTGCCATATCACCCTTCCCAGAGCTATTAAACTTTCTGCCTGAAAGTATCATTATTTAAAATCTTTTTGGTGAATTAGACAATTGATGGGAATACATTAGATTCAAAATACCTCATATTCAACTAAACAATTACTATTTCAAAACTTTTCACCGTAATCTTAGGGTGAATTCTTGCCTTCTCATTCTTAAAATCCCAACTTGAGGATCTATGTTTTCTAAAACAAGATTTCAAATTATGTATTAATTCATTTAAAAATAATTATAATAAATTTAGTACATGTTAACATTTTAATTTAAAATAACTATTTTCTAAGACAAAAATGATGAGAAGAGGTGCTTTGGGTTACATTTTTGCAAATGTAATGTCTGGCTTTATAGATGACAGCTAGATTCTCACATTTACTCTTGCATTCAATCCACTGTGATAGGTTGTTTCAGTTGAGATGTATAATATGAGGAAATTCTGGTCTCACAAAGATAAGTAGATGGAAAAGTGAGGAGTGATTTAATAGCCATTTCAGAAAATTTTAGATATTCTTCTTTGGTATCACACTGAATGAATGATAAGAGGTAGTTCGTTTCTTTTCTTTTCTTTTTGAGACAGGATCTCACTCTGTCACCCAGGCTGGACTGCAGTGGCGTCATCATAGTTCACTGCAGCCTCAAACCCCTGGGCTCAAGGGATTCTCCTGCCTCAGCCACCCTAGTATTTAGGGCTCGAGGCATGTGCCACCATGCCCAGATAAGGAGGTGGTTTCTTAAAGGTTAGTTGTAATGTGAAATCTGAAACTATACCAAGGAACTTTTATACTCAATTATGCAAAAAATCTATTGGTCTATTTTGCACTTTGGACATTTTGTCCATTTGTGGTGTTACAGTATTGGTTCACTGAGTTATGTAGATCTTTCAAACACGGGGACACATTTTATTATACAACATAAAGACATCACAACCATTTATATCAACACCAATCTCAGAAAAAAAATTTGAGGAACTTAAAGACCAAAATGTCTTTAAGTACTGGGAAGCTGTCAAGTTTATGGTCCAGGTACAAGTTTCTTGAAATTGTAATTTTTGCTTGAAATCTCAAATGTT
This sequence comes from Propithecus coquereli, assembly GCF_000956105.1. Classification (NCBI taxonomy): domain Eukaryota; kingdom Metazoa; phylum Chordata; class Mammalia; order Primates; family Indriidae; genus Propithecus; species Propithecus coquereli. The sequence continues at coordinate 999,664 of NW_012140858.1, read as the reverse complement.
ATCACTGGCAACAAATACTGTCAGTTGTTTTTCTTGAAGTGACAGTCTCGCTTTTTTAATTTTCAAGAAAGATGCCTGTCCAACAACTAAATCTGAATAAGAATATTTGTCTTTCAACTAAAAAATCATGTTCCATGAAAAAAAAGAATGGCTAGTTCAGCTTGCTACTCAAAATTACAGCAGTGCTTTTCCTCAAGACAAACGTATTACTTTGATATGTATTTAATGCATACTGCCAAATTCATCACATAGACTATTAAAAAGAATCAAGATTTAATACAATTAATATTCTTTACTGCTTCATCAAGGACATTTTAAAATGAAACTGGCTTTTCACCTTGGAATTTGTGGCAGTAAAGAATGACTACTAGTCTACTAGCACATTTTTGTGTCTGGCTTTGATTTGCACCAGCAGTTTCACCTGCTACTACTTTTGTACCATCAATCCAAATGTCAATGCAGTGAAAAGGCATGATATCTTAGTGTTATTATGAAAATAGCTTTTATCTATGGATCTTCTGAAAGGGTCTCAGGGACTCTAACGTGTATACAGACCATGCAGTAGACTCTCCTGGACTCCTCCCCAGCTAAGGTGTTGGGGAAAGTCAAGGCTTCACATTATTTGAAATGTCCCCAGTACTAACATGGAGCGGCCACAATATGTTAAGTGCAACCCCACAAAGAACCTGGACTTAGGACCTGCTGCTTGGGATGTTCTTCATTCCTAGATGAGCTAAATTATCAGGAATGGGAAAGTGAGCTCCTTACAAAACTTTTTTTTCAGGGGTTGGGAGGATGGGAGCAGGAGCAGCAGGAGGCCTGGACTGCTGGTTTGTGAAGTTCCTGCAGCCCCAGGCTTCCTGGGAGGTATAATGGGCCCTGTTGTTCCAGCGCTTCTGAAAACCTGGATAACAAGGCGTGCCAGAGGTTACTTTGCCCTGGAACTCTTTCACCCAAAACATCGTAGCTTCTGCAGTCCCTTTTGGAGTTTACAAACCCATACCTCTATCTGCCAGTCCTACAAAATAACCCCTCCTCCACACTTCTGCCTAAGGTAGTAAAGCGAGCTAAATGCAGGATGGGCTTCCTATACTGTTGTTGTCAGCTCTAACAGTCACAGAATATGGCTAGCAAAGTCCCTTCCAGGCTTCTGTCCGCCTTACTTGGAGAACAACACTCTTAGGATTGTGAGTGAAACTTGCTTCAAAGTAAAGGACATACCAGGGAAATGGGACAGGCTGTGTTGGAGTCTGTTGGTGGTATCATTCTGATAGCATCTCAGCTTTCTCTGCTGTCGGCTTGAGATTTACCTTTCTTGAGTCTGCTAAGTTGGTTACCATTCATCTTTCCGCATTTTTAGCTTCCAAAAATTTGTTGTTACTATTTTATTCTGAGTCGGCTCTGGGATGATGACAATAGAACTCTCTTTTTCCCAGGGTCATGATACCCTACTGGTCATATTTAATCACTAAATGAGGACCCAGGGCTGCTCTACACGGTTATAAAGTTTGTCCATTTGACAAAGGTGCCTGGCCCGGGGAGGGAAGAGGGGCTAGCACGCAGCCCTGCTTTGCTCACTGAGCTACTCCCGCAGTGCTGGGTCTGCCCAGAGCAGGCATCTTTTTTATTATCTCCACGGTGGTGGTGGGGAGGGGTTTCTTCTAGCTTATACAAAGACGCTATGATAGAGGCTAGAAATTTTCCTATCAGGACCTACCTTGGCCCATCCTGGGTGCTGTGGGTGATGTTTTCCTTCATGGTCTGCCCACTTGTGTCCTACTTAGAAAGACTATCTTTAAGGCCTTCCAGATACAAATTCACTTGTCTATTTACTTCTTGCCAAACTGGCGCCCACACAGGGTCCTAGAGGAGTGAGCCAAGAGCTATAATTCCTCTCTGGTGGATAACTAGATGATCTTCCTTCCACCAAGTTCCAGCAACTCAATTCTTTCACCAACTAGTCTTTTTTTCTGTGTCTACATCTAACACATACCCTCTTCCTTGGCAAAAAGAAGGTATTTGTTCTGTGAGAATATAGGAAAGGGTATCTGATGAGCCAGAGACCAATAAACAGCAGACAGGCAGTAGGTACCCATTGGGGAAGCCCACATGAGTGAGGACAGAAATATGGTTTTGCTCTCACCACCACCAGATGATCCAGGCTATGACAAAGTCATGCGCAGTCCTGGCAGTGACTACTGCTGCTGCTTCCTGTTGGTCAACCTTTGATCCAGAGCTGTCGCTCACAACCAGAATCTGATATAGATCTTTCTTTCCTCTGCACTTTCAGGTCACAGGGTGCTGTTAGCTTCCTTTGGGTTCCTTTCCTTGTAGTTGACGTAAATAGTGTCTTCATTATAAAGTCTTCAAAAATCCCATCTGAGAGTGTGGTTGGTTTCCTGTCAGGCCTCTGGCTGGTACTCACATCATTATGAAATTATAAAACCCTGGGGACGAAGAGAAAATCCTATAAGCTTGAAGGTAGAGGTGAAGGGTTAGGGGATGATATTGGCAGAAAATGATTTTGGATTTCTCAACAGAAACAGAGGTGGCTGGAAATCCATGGATCATTTTCTTAAAAATACTGAGTGAAAATTATCTTCAACCTACAATTCTATTCCTGGTCAGATTATTATAGTTAAGTATGAAATAGATTGAAGACATTTTCAGACATTCAGAGTCTCTAGGAATTTACCATCCGAACATCCTTTCTCAGGAAGCTACTGAGGAGATGTTTTACCCCAAAGAAAGAGTAAACAAATAAAAAGGAAGATGTGATCTGGGAAACAGGAGATCCCATGTAAGACAGAGGTGAAGGGAACCCCCAGGATGGGGGCCAAGAAGGATCCCAGGATGGCAGCTCCTTAGCAAGCATGAGGGTGGGGGGAGACCTGACCAGTGAAAACAGGTCAGAAAGCCCCAGGACATGGTACCAAAAGAAGACATTAATAGAATAGAGGAATATTGAAAGGAGATTTAGACAACGGGGAAGAATTTGAAGACGCAATAGTGATAAATGTATAGAAAACCAAGCAAAAAAGTAAAACATTTATTAATACCATAGAAAGCAAAAGTCCTGGCTCAACTGGAGATAAAGTAAATAACACAATTTAAATATGTTGGGAATATAAGGGGATAGGATGTATGCATGCATGTATCTGTGTATATATGTATGTGCGAGTATGTGTATGAATGTGTGAGTGTATATGTATATATGTGTACATATGTGTGTGTGTATGTGTGTGTGTGTGTGTGTGTGTATGTGTGTGTTTTTGTGTATGTGTGTGTGTGTGTGCATGTATATATGAGTGTGTATATGTGTATGGATGCGTGTGAGTGTACATGTGAATGTATACGTGTGTGTGTTTCGTGATGGTGGAAGTACAGGAGAGACAAAGAAGCAGTCTAGGCAGAGGACCAGCCAGCCAATATATAATGTCTAAAACTGACAAACCAAGAAATATCACTATAAACATGCTACTGAGATATACAGAAGTAAATACTTTAAAAATCAGCTGAAAGAATTAAAAGTGGCTGTCTTTGGGTAGCAAGAAATGGGAAGGAGCTATAGTGCAAAGGATTGCTGTTTTGTTTTTCATTTTGTGATTTATTTTTCTTTATATACATTCAGCCTTTTCAATATCTGCAAAAAAATTTTTATACAGGTATAATCTTGAACATGTAAAACTAAATTTAGAATACATTAGATACAATATTTAGAGAGAGTACATTAATACAAAGGAAATAATTTTGATTTTATGTCGTAAGACAAAAGCAGAATATTAATTGTATATCCAGTATAAGCTCACTCATTTAAAAAAAACCAAATCTAAATATGGGAAGAAAGATTTGAGAGTAATTGGATTTATGTAACTTTTTTCTTTTCTAGAATTTGCCTTATTAATAAATAATCTTTCATGGGACAAAAACAAAAAATATTACTGAGTGGATCTGAAATAAGAGAGCTGGGCAGAAAGCATTGCTCCTGTGCTACCCTGGGTTGGCCGAGGGCTGTTGCCAGGTGGCAGGCTCCATACCCACACAGCTTTGATCTCTGAACTGTATCAAAGGCAAACAAAAAACCTATTTTCTTCCCAAGCATGTTCATCTCTCCTTACCCTTTGGCCTCCCTTACTCTTGACAGGTATGGTGGATTCAATTGTGTTCCCCCAAAAAGGTATGTCCAAGTGTAAACCCCAGGTAGCTGTGAGTGTAACTTCATTTAGAAACAGGGACTTTGCAGACATAACTGAGTTAATGGCCTCGAGATGAGATCACCCTGGTTTTAGGGTGTGTCCCAAATCCAATGATTGGTGTCCTTATTATAAGAGAAAAGAAAGGGAAATTTGAGACAAGCACAGACACAGAAAGAAACACAGGGAAAGAGGCCAGGCGAAGATGGTGGCAGAGACTGGAGTGATGCAGCCACAAGCCAAGGAACACCACTAGCCACCAGAAGCTAGAAGAGGCAAGGAAGGATTTGCCCCTAGAATTTTTGGAGGGAGCAAGCACAACCCTGCCAACACCTTGATTCCAGATTTCCGGGCTCCAGATCTGTGAGAGAATAAAAGTCTGTTGTTTTAATCATCAAAACCAGCCATAGGAAGTTAACACATGCAACAGGCCAATGCTGATAGAGGAGATGCAAGCCTGAGAGCCAGCGTGTATTTTCCGGACACTCTTCTCATGAAACGGACATTTGCTGAGCACCTGCGGTTTGGGAGGCCGTGTGCTGGGTCTCGTGGCTGGTGATGAGAATGCCTTCAGCTCAACACAGGCATGGTGGGCCCTGTGAAAGCGTTTGGGCTTCATCTCACGCACTTGCATGGGCCACTGAAGGATCATAGTGATGACTTCTGTGCATTAGAAAAGAGCTCGGGAGCAGGGTATAGCAGGGAGAATGGATTATAATGGGAAAAACTTGAGAAATGTCAGGACAGGGAGTTTCAACTGGGGAGTGTTTGGCCCCCTCATCAAGTACCTCAAAATCTTGGGTAGGAGAAGCCTACAATGTTTGAACAAGAAAATCCAACATGTCTGTTGTTTTCATGATACAAATTAGAAGGAAGTTAAGCATAAGAAACTCTTGGCCAGTGGAATTATGTAGAAGAGAGCGTGATAAAACATGGTAGGATAATGAATTTTTAAAAGATTAATATTAATAACAATATTTTCTGAGGATTTTACTGTGTACAATGCCAAATGCTATTTGTTGTTTCATATAAATCTCCAACAGCACCACGAGGTACTGTTATTACCTCTGTTTTACTTATGAAGATTTCGAGGCTTAGATTGGAGTGAGGGCACACAGTAAGTGACAGAACTGGGACTCTAACTTGAGCAACTGTGCTCCATAACTATTATGCAATATTGCCTCCCCTCTGAATGGGCTAGAAATTTTAAGGGTTTGAATGAGCGCAGTGGCAGTCAGTATTGGTGGGGAGAAACAGATATGAGAGTTATTTTAAAAGTTGTATCTATAGGACTTGGTGACAAGTTGAATGGGAAAAAGAGAGTTTAAAATGACACAAGCAGAGACAGTACCCACAATTTTTTTCTTTCTGCTTTTCAAATATCATAGAATATTTAGAATTTTGTGTTACATACATTAAGAGTCTTGTCAGATTCAACTCAATGCAATCTGCCTAAAGCAGTTCACTCTATCTTGAGATACAACAGGAAAGAACCAAATCTCATCTGAGCTAATTCCACAGAACCCTATTCATCAATGAATTCTGAAGCAAAGACAATATGTAAATCAAGTAACCACACACCAGCCTCTCTCATGGATGGTTAGATTCCTAGAGAGCTTGTAAATAGATTAATATATTTTATACAACACAATTCATTACAAAATGACTTATTTTTTTAAAATTTAACTTCATCTTGTGGAATCACTGGTGCGTGTTTTATGCCACATTTAAGAATTGCCTGTATTTGGTTTGCTGGGGCTACCATAACAAAGTACGACAGATTGGATGGCTAAAACAACAGAGATTTATTTTCTCATAGTTCTGGAGGCTAGAAGTCCAAGATCAAGGTGTCCTTAGGTTTGGTTTCTTCTAAGACCTCTCTTCTTGACTTTTGCAGGGCTGCCTTCTAGCCGTTTCTCCCATGTTCTTTCCTCTGGGCATGCATGTCTATGTCCAAATCTCCTTTTCTTATATGTGGATTAGGGCTCACCCTAAAGATATCATTTATAACTTAATCACCTCTTTAAAGACCTTATCTCCAAGTATAATTACATTCTGAGCTGGGTGGGGGTGGGTGTTAAGATTTCTACATAAAGATTTGCACAGTGGAGGGAAAACAACTCAGTCCCTAACACTGCCCAAGGTCACAAAGGTCAGAACAATATTCACACTGTACTAAACGGTTCCTTCGTGAGATGATGGGATCCAATCACTCAGGCCATTTATATAATCAGAACAGAGCCAAAAGTGACTTCACTGTGGGACACTTAAAAAAAGTTACCACCTTCTTCCTTATTATGTGGCCTGTTTCCCAGGACTAAATAGAGATTTCAGTCATTCTTTGGCTTTATTTTGGGCCATGAGGACATCTCCATCTGATATTTGAAAGGGATGAGAACATGGGTGGGTAGAAGTTGAGACTATTGTTTGTTTAGACGCGAGTACATGGAGAGGCTGAATGAAATGGTGTGATCTCAGAGGGTGGACTGGAACTGGCAGGAAACGTTGAAAGTCAGTCCTATGAGGCTGTAGGACTGTGCCCTTTTCCCCTAGGGCAGCTCTTCCTATGAACTGATGAAACACATTCATCAGTTTGACATCACAGAAGAAGGGTTTCCTCTAACCCTACATATGATTCAGTCTATTTATTAGGGAAAAATATTTTGGGAGTATGTATATATTTCCTAATAAAACAAAGGGGAATTTTTGTGCTACATTTTATTTGATTAAAATACATATTTCTAACTAATAACTTTCTAATAAAACACTAAAATAACCTTATATTGTTTAAAAATCCTTTCCTCTCCTCAATCTGCTTCTCTCATCGATAAACAGTCCTCTTTTTTGCCTCACCTGTGGTTTACACACTAATGATTTCCAAATCTGTATCTATGGCTAGAATTTTCTCCTGAGCTTCAGGTGTGTCTATTACCAGTTTCCTCTAGGTCTTGCCACCTGACAGCTCCATAGACTCCTCACGTGCTAAAAGTGCAAAACTAAGCTGCTTAGTGCCCCTCAGAAACCTGCATATCCTCCTGCATGCTCTGTCTTGGTTCATGAAACTCTTAATCGCTCAGTTCCTCAAATAACTTAGAGGTACATCCGCTTTCTTCTTACCCATCATCCCCCACGTCCAGATGCCAAATCCTCCCGACGGTGTGTCTGACATATTCCTGGCTGCGCTTTCCTCTCTATCTTCTTCAATTCCGATCCCAACCATCTTGTTCACCTAGACTGTTGCATTTGCCTCCCCAGAAGTCGCCCTGTCTCCCATGCCGCCCCTTTCTTCTTTCATTGGCACCCCAAACCTGCAGGATAAATTTCACCCTCCTCAGCCTGGATAAGACCAACATCTTTTCTTGAAACACATTCTTTGCTACAGCTATTTGCAAACAACTTGCTGTTGCTTTATATGTAGCCTGATATTTCCTGACTCAAGGTCATGAGCTCATCTGAAGTTTGTCCTTCCGGCCAACTCCCATGTCTCTTGTGAGCATCACATCCTTCGGATCCCTCCTTCGATCCCCGCAGCCTAAAGTTGGTGCTCCTTTTCTGTGGCTTTGGGAATCTTGTGTATTCTTCACTTCAGTTATCTTCTGAAGTGGACTGATTTCCTTGTCTGTCTCATACATTAGATTTTTGATTCCTTATACCCAGAGGTAGTTTTATTCACCTTTGTGTCCAGCATCTAGTCAATGGATGCTACAGGGTAGTCTCTATAAGTACATTAAATAAATAGATATGAAAATGCTTTGACAAGTTTTAAATTTGATGGAAGTATTGGGGATTTTTTTTTTTTTTTTTTTTTTTACAAACAATACCCCTTAAACATCTATAGTGCGCTATTGTTTTATTGGAAGAAGAGCAGCGGAATCAGAGTTAGAAGCTCCAAGTGCCAGTTTATTGCCTATCTGTACTGGTTAATTTGCTCAGTGGTGAAGTGAGATAGTAATGCTATCTAAGCTAGTTGCAATAATCAATTGTGCTAATGCGGGCAAACTTTATCTCTAAACTATAAATACTTTTCTATAAAAATACGAATTAACACCAACTGTGCTCAAGTCTTTCTAACACCAATATACACACCCACATATACAAATATGACTTTTTTGTACTTCCATCTTGCTTGACTATGTAAATCGGATCTCCACCATCTTGTGCAATGTTCCCTCAAATGGTGAGAGAGTGGTTTCCTCGTTTTAAAGGGAGAGCAATTTTTTGAGTAAGATTAGGTCTCAGTGACATGCTCATCATCAATGTAATTAAATATAGAATTGCCTCTCAAAATTCAACCTGTTCTCAAAAAAAAAATACAAAACAAAGCAACACAAAACAAAAACAAAAAAGAAAAGAAAACAGAGAAGAAAGTGAATCCTATTTAGGTAGCGAGAATTGTTCCAAGCCAGAAAAATCAGTGGTTGAATGACCCAAGCACATATATGCATTTTTTTTCACGTCAGACAGGTAATGTGCTGACTTGCTAACAAAGTTTGAGTGAGGCACATCTCACACACGCTTAGAACTGCAAAAGGATCTATGCACATATTTTTACCTCACCTGAAAGAACCAAAAGGCTCACAAAACCTTTTGGTATTTTGAGAGCAGGTGGGAGTTAGCACTGATTTTTGACTGAGGATTGAAGAAGAGCTCCTCTGTTCACCCCCCAGGCATTTTCTGTTTTTATACAAGACAGTGTAGTTCCTGGTATATAGCCAAATGCTTAATAATTAGAAAATCATACCTCCCATTTTGTTCAGAACAGTCCTGTTATTAGTCTATCATCTTGGTGGAATTAATAAGGCACCCCTTTCACTCTCTAAATTGTCTCTGGGTAATAAATCGTATGTTCATCTTAACCCCAGTACATATTGAATGTAGGAATTCCTAGCTTCACCCAGCATGAGGAAAACAAAGATAAATGTCTCAGCTGTAGCATTCTGCATTACATTAGCCAGTAGAAATTTGGCTAACAGTGTTTATCCAGAAGCATAATACAGCGTAGAAATAAAGAGGCAGGCTGGGCGTGGTGGCTCACGCCTGTAATCCTGGCACTCTGAGAGGCCGAGGCGGGAGAGTCACTTGAGGCGGGTGGGGAGCTTGAGACGAGCCTGAGCAAGAGCAAGACCTCATCTCTACAAAAAATGGAAAAATTAGCCTGGTGTTGTGGTGTGTGCCTGTAGTCCCAGCTCCTCAGGAGGCTGAGGCAGGAGGATCATTTGAGCCCAGGAGTTTGAGGTTGCAGTGAGCTATGAAGATGCCACTGCACTCTAGCTGGGGTGACGGTGTGAGATCTTGTCTCAAAAGAAATTAAAAAAAAATTCAGGTTTCCTAATAGTAAGAAGATTTCTCTTCTCTCCCCACTTCCCTTTATCTTAACATTTCCCATCTTCTGCTTTAAAAAATTAATGTAGTGATCAGGCCTGTCAGAGCTCTATGATGTTAGGGTTCAGGGGAGCAAAAGGCTTTTGTGATAGAAACAGGCCATCTGATGACCAGATATGGGTGTTATTTTCTTGTGTGGGATTTTAACTTTACCCTGGTGGTGAGATTTATAATATTTATCTCTGAAATTAACATTGGCTCCACGTGATCAGGAATTTGAGTTGCCTTAATCTGAGTTTCAAAAATGAGATTAATATTGTAGTTACAGGCTTATTCTGTTTGTCCTTTGACCTCTCCATTTCAGAACACCTAGAGATCATGGAATAATGAGTCGTTTAATGTGCATCAAATAAACAACTGCTGACCCCTTAGGGGACTTGCTAGGAATACATGCACATTTATAGAAGTTCTTTGAGCACTCCAATGGCTAGAGCTTCAGGCAGGTAGAGCAGCACTGCTGAAATCCTCTCCTCCGGGCAGAAAGTGTGACAGGAGCACTCCAATTAACAAGAGCTGTCAGGCCAGGGGCTCTGCCTTGTGCTGCAAATGGCCCTCTGAAGCTATGGGTAATTGCTTCCAGGTATTTACTTAACACCTGTGAGCTGGGGCAAAGGAAAGTTTATGAGGTAGGATCCTGCTAAGGGAACAAATGCCTCAGGGAATGGAGGAAGCTAATTAAGCAGGAAAATCAGAAGCCTGGTGGGATTTCATTTCCTTAAGTGCTCCAGACAATTGTGGGCTGGTTTACTCGGCTCTGCTGGTGTCATCTTGGGCTCCTACTCTGGGTGCAAATCCCCACCAAATGTCAGCATGTGTAATGGGGCCTCCAATCTGAAGCTGGGGACTGCAGACAATACAGATAGAGCACCAGACTAAGAATGAAGGGAGATTGTCAGCTAGATCAGGGATAACCTAAGCAGATGTGAACATAGCATAGCACACACAGGGAGGTGTTCCAGGGTGTCCAAGAGCATGCAGTAAAATCCAGAGCCAAAACGTACTGCTAAGTAGTGTCTGAAGATCCCAGAAGTCATAGCATTGGCATCTAGGAGTCTTGGGGGGAATGGGAAGTGTAGTCGGGGTGGAATTGGGATAGTCAGGATCAGGGGTAAGGTGAGGAACAACAGAGCACCTGTCCTGTGCATGCCTTTCATAGAGGAAGTACTGGGGCAAAGTTGAAGGGTCCCGGTCTGCAGGCAGGTACGCTGTGCTAAGTAAGGGTGAAGGGAAAGGCTCAAGCATGAGCTCAAGTTGGTAGGTAAGGGGCTCAGACTCTTAATGGAGGCTTCCAGTTGGGAAGTAATTATCATGTAGCTCTGCATGACATCCCAAATCATCATTTAAAATGTTACTTCAGAGGGTGAGGGAAGAAAAATTACCTATGGGGTACAATGAACACTATTCGGGTGATAGGTACACTAAAAGGCCACTTTACCATTATACAATATATACATATAACTGAATTCAACTTGCATCTTCTAAATCTATTAAAATAAAAAGAAAAAAACCACCACAAAATAAATGTTACTTTATAAATGAAGAGGTAAGTCAGGCTCATGTGAATTGAGATGTCTCCTGAGCTCTTAAATGAATTTCTAATATCGTCCCAATTTCTTGCTTGGAACTTGTCTCTTAAGCGAAAGAGCTTTACGTTCTGTAATCTGAGATTGTTTCAAGTGGTAGAAGTCTCATTTTAACATGCCTGAGTGTTACCTTATAAATGGCTCATCTGTGCTTATTTTTTTTCTTTTAAAAAACTATTATGGGTGCATAATAGTTGTATATCTTTATAGGGTACATGTGATGTTTGTTTTCATACAGGCATACAACGTGAATTAATCCAATCGGAGGAACTGGGATATCTAACACCTCAGGCATTTAACATTTCTTTGTGTGTCTGTGCTTATTTTGATAACGAGGCCATGTGTTGGGGTAATAGTAACTGAGGAAGGGGAACATATAGAGCGGTTACAACCTTGGCTTTGGATACAGACAGAAACAGATTTAAGGAACTGCTTTTCCACTTTCTAGACCTTTTCTCATCAGTAAATTGAAGCTAATAACAATGAGGGATTAAATGGCATGTAAGCCTGTGTCTTGGCATAGTAAGCCCTCATTAAAGGAGACCAGTTGGGCTTATGAATGGATTTGTTTAAAGAAAAAAATCACTGCTGCTTTTCACAAATGCTGGAGTCTGGGGTCTGGACCTCCCCGTTTTTCACTTACTCCAATCTTCTCTAGGGAATTATCATTTGGTCAGTGATTGACAGATTGTAGCTTTGCCTGATAATGTTCCCATCTGCAAGCTCTATTTTTTTTTTTTTTTAAGAGATGAGGTCTCGCTCTGTTGCCCAGGCTAGAGTGCAGTGGCACGATTATAGCTCACTGTAGCCTCAAACTCCTGGGCTCAAGGGAACCTCCCATCTCAGCCTCCCGAATAGCTAAGACTACAAGCACATGCCACTATCCCTGGCTAATTTTTTAATTTTTTTTTTTTTTTTGGTAGAGATTGGGTCTTGTTTTGTTGCCCAGGCTGGTCTTGAACTCCCGGCCTCAAGGGATCCTCCCACCTCTGCCTCCCGCTGGGATTACAGGCGTGAGCCACTATGCCCAGCCTCTGCAAGCTCTCTTATAATAGACATAAATCTCATTAAGGCTCCTAGGGCTGGTTATGACCCCTGAGGTGGGCAGGTGAGACAGATAACCCTCCCTGTCTTCCTAACTCTAGACTTGCACAAATTCCATTATCATAATAAAAATAATATCAGAGCACAGAGAATTTGAGGGGCAGTGAAAATAGTCTGTATGATACTATAAGGGTGGATACGTGTCATTATATATTTGTCTAAACCCATAGACAACACCAAGAGCGAACCCTAAGGTAAATTATGGACATTGGGTGATTATGATGTGTAGGTTCATCAGTTGTAACAAATGTACCACTTTGGTGGAGATTTTGATAATCAGGGAAGCTAAGCATGTGTGGGGGTTGGGAGTATATGGGAAATCTCTTACTTGCCTCTCAATTTTGCCGTGAACCTCAAATTGCTCTTTAAAAATGTCTTTTAAAAAACTAACATTTTTTGAATATTTGTTATATGCCAGGGACTGTCTTAATGCTTTAAACGCATTTTCTCATTTAATCCCATAATGATTCCATGAACAGTCAATATTAAATACGTGTCCCTCATTAATAAAAATCAGATACACAGCAATTACCAGGGGATTATTTCAAATTGCAAGCTCCTTTCCTTTCTGTAGTCATTAAAAATATTATTTGATTTACCAAAATTCTATGCACAATTTTTCTGCATATACCTTTTCTATAAGGCAAGGCTCGTTTATACATTTTGGATTTGGGATAGTGTTCTTTCAAGTTACGTTCTTCTGTTTCTTCTAATTCTTAATCTGACGGGTCAAGAGGTAAAAAAGAAGGCTGGACTGATGGTAGTAAGTTATCAGAACTTATTAACATTAGTGTCACTAGAGTTGGCATATAACCCCCCACTGCTAAATTTGACTGGTTTAAAAAAAAAAAAAGAAGGGAAAGGAAAAACTGCAGGAGCCCTGGAAGCAGCGATTAAAAGCCTAAAAGTTCGCTCTCTCTTGGGGCTTCCAAGATGGTGCTTACAGAGGTTAGGCAACCTGCTGTTCCTTGGGCAACTTGGAGTTGATCAGACAGGAAGTAGCCTGGCACGTACAGAGCCGTATCTTTACTGCTCATTCTTGAGAATTGTGCCGTGTGGCTTCATCTTTCTCTCAGCCCCCTTGGAACTCCCTGTTTTGCTTCACTTACATCACTTCTTTCACGCACTCTGGGACCTTACACGCTGTGCTTTTTCTCCCTGTGCTCATCAAAGTCTACTTTCCTTTTCTTCTGTTATGCTAAAGCAGTGAGTTTCAAAATGTGGCACGAGAACCATGTACATCAGAATTTGGGACTTATGAAATACAGATTCTGGGGCCCATTCCAGACTCACCAAAGGGAACTCTGAAGGCGAGGCACTGGGAATCTGCATTTTTAATAAACCACTCAGTTGTAGCTTTTGCATATGAAAGTTTGATAACCAATGCAGAAAAATGGACCAGAGTGTTCTCTCTCCCAGGGAGCCTAGCTATTCAACAGAAATGGTCATTTTATACCAAAGACTATTAAATTAAAAGAAAAAAAACCCCCATCTTTCTATAGTAGCGGTTCTCAGCCCTGAGTTTATATTAAAATTGCCTGGGGTGCTTTAAAAAAATGTTTGAAAAGCCATGCCTGGGCTGCACTCAAGACCAATTAAATCAGAATCTCTGGGGAGAGGGGCCAGGCATCAACATTTTTCAAAGGCTTTCTAGGTGATTCTAATGTACCACCACAGTTAAGAACTACGTAATGTTCTGCAGAATGGAACGAGGGTACAAAAAATTAGAGCAATGCTTCTCAAACTTAATGTGCGTAGGAATCACTTGGGGGATCTTATTAAAATGAACATTATGATTCTGTGGATCCAGATGTTGCCTGAGAATTTGTATTCCTAACAAGCTCCCAGCTCTTCGGAACACACTTTGAGTAAAAAAGCATGAGATCCCTTGTTCTCAGACCTGAGTGCATATTAGGATCAGAAGGGGAGCTTTACAATAGGTTGATGCCCAGGCTACACTCTAGACCAATTAAATCAGAATTTTTGGGAGTGGGACCCAAGCATCGGTAGTTTTTTTAAGTTTCCCGGGTGATTCTAATGTACAGCGAGGGCTGGGAACCAGTGAAGAAGAGGGGCAGTAAATTCATTCTAAGTCCCAAAGAAGATAGGAGCTCTTAACTTTATGTCGAAAACAAAAAGAGCAGAGGAGGTTGATCCCTTAATTGATGATGTCAAAATTGGCATCACTGAATTTTTAAATCTTAATTTGTTTTACTTGGTTTTATGGGAAAATTATTGTGTTCACCCTTAAGATTTCCACACACACACCCCTCCCTTGTTACGCTCTCACAGTGGGTGTGTGTGCATGGGTTGCTGTAATTTCCTGGCCCCAAGCATGCTGGGATGAGCTTCATGCCCAGTTAGCCTGTCATAGCACATGACTTTGCTCAGACACGGGCTAAGCTGACTTTCTAAATAAGACATGAAGTCCAGAAAATTTAAAAACATGTGAAGGTCATAGGAAATCTGTTTAAAATAAACACTTTGGTGCTCATGGAAACAAGAAGCTTAATGACATTGTCTAAGAAAGCTGTCTGGAAGGACTTCCCAGTGCTTTCAAATGGCTCTTGGTTGTTCTAAGCATCCTAACTGGCTGGAAGTGCCTCGGTTTGATGACACATAAGGACTGTTAGACAGAGGATTTTAGGATTTTCTTCCATGTTTAACTCCCTAGGGACAGATATTTCACGTTTCTCTCTGTCATCTAACAGAGAATATTTGTTTTCAAACGAGAAGTCCTAAAATTAAATTCATACCAGCACTCTTTTGTTTGACCTTCGTTTTTTCTCAGTGTGCTAAGATGGGTCTCTTCCAAGTTCTTTAAGTGAACCCTATTGCTTTTCTCCTGAGGTTATGTCAGCATATGACAGAACCATGCAAGCCTTACCTAGTGACTTTTGTGTCTCCTGTAGGATGTGACACGCAAGCTTCCTGACTTCCCTGCCCATCTGAGTCCTCTGGGTTCTGTCTTGGGATAAAGGTCTTAGCACTATATTCCCCACATTTCATGCTCTCCCCCCTCTTAGCAACAAGCTGACTAAGACAACATGCTTTCAGGAGAGTCCTCTTGAGAGAAGATGGATATGGGGTGGTACATAAAATGCTAATTGAAAGAATAATGATATTATATTCTTGAAACCTATAAGCAATTTTCTTCATGCTGAGAAATGTCAGAGGAAGAATTCAAAGATTTGAAGAATCTGACTTTGTTTACCTTAGAAAATTGTACTGTATCTGTTCTAAGACACCTGAGAAAAGAGCCTTTTGCCACAATTCCCAGTAAGTGTGTGTCCTACTTTAGTTGCAGTAGTTCAACTTCCCCTGTTCATGCTGAGCCACTGATGTGGGTTTTGGTTGTGGACAGAACCCTGGCTGTGCAGACTCTCCTGTCTTCTCCTGACATTATCATCCTTTTCCCTTTCTCTAACTCTAGTTCTTTGGAGACTATGCTGTTTGGTTTCTTATTTTATTGTTTTCTTGATTGATTGAGACAGGGTCTCACTCTGTTGCCCAGGCTGGAGTGCAGTGGTGTGATCATAGCTCACTGTAACCTCAAACTCCTGGGCTCAAGTGATCCTCTTACCTCAGCCTCCTGAGCAGCTGGGACTACAGGCATGAGCCACCACGCCTGGCTTGATTTCTTATTTTTGACAACCCAGAATACTCCCTCCCTTTTAGGGAAGTCAGATAGGAACTCTGGAGATATTCCACACCCTGATTGTCAAAGATGCAGGGAAGGGCTACCAGTTACTCCATCATGGCCAGGAATGAAAATGTAAAGTTTCTTTTTAGGTATTATATCATAAGTGCTAGAAAGCTTCTTGCCTAAAGCTCCAATTCACTTGCAAACCTCATCAGAATAGGGTAATAAATATGCTTATATCTGAACCAATTTCTTTGCTTTTCAGACCCTGATAACTGTAAATCAGTCACTCTGGCAAGGTAGTTGGTATTCCCTGATTTGCTCAGTCCTATCAAGGCCCACCCTTGAAAGCGAAGGTGAAGTCAGGTGACATAACCTATTTGAACTCCATGGTGGAGGAGTGGCTACCTGAACTAAAATTATGGATAATGTTAGGATGACAGGAGGAGGAATTGGATTTTGGGGTAGGTAACAAATATCCACTATACCCATTTTATAAATGCAACTGGAAGCACAGGGAAGTTAGGTGAGCTGCCCAACATCTCAGAGTTGATAATGACTGAATTAGGGCTTAAACTCTCACCCATTTGACTCCAAAGCCAATGAAGATGATGGAACAATATTTGAATAGAACTTTGAAAATTATAAAACACTTTATAGAACCTTCTGTTGTTTTAATTCTTTCATGAATCCAATGGTTTAAATAAGCCAGACATTGGTGCCATTTTACAGTTGAGGAAACTGTATCTCAGGGAAATAAAGTGACTAATTCAAGAATATATAGCTTGTGCAGAATTGGGACCCAAACCCTAATGTCCTATCCACGCAATACAGTCATTCCAATATTCCTTTAGTTACTTAGCCCAGTTTTTGGTCTTTTGTTTTTCTCTTACCTGTTAAAAAGGATAGCTTCCAGAACTGCTTTGTGAACTATTTGGTTTTTGTTTCTTAATTTTACAGTTGAGTTCCTTTCACTGGGAGTCACAAACCACATAACAAAAGATAAAATAATGTGTTTGCTTTATTCCTTTTCTTGGTGAAAGATCATGGCTCATGGGATAAATTAGCTTCACTTGGCAATTTGAGATCATCAGAAATTGATTACTTTAATCATTTAATCTCTTTAGCATTGTAACCTTTTCATGCAGAATTAAAGATGGTCATAAGTCATAGACTACAGGCAAAAGAGTTGCAATACATATTTTCTTTTCTAAAAGCAAAAACATGATTAGAAGACAATATCTTGGAAAGAAGAAAGGCTTTGAAGTCGAGAGATCTGAATTAAATCCCACCCCAGATGTTTAGTCACTTAACTATTTTAAGCTTCAGTTTTCTCAGTTATAATATGGAAACAATTATAAGCTTTTGGCAGGGTTATTGTAAGAATTAAATAATATAAGGAAAGTTCCTAGTATGGCACCTTCAAGTAGTTGATGCTCAACAGCAGCAATTATTATTATTATTACCTTAACACTGTGGAGAATTCTGGTACTCTGGAACAATGCACTAACATTTTTATCTTTGTCAGATCTTTTCTCCAGGGCTCCTTAAAATGTATCAGGAAGAGAATCAGGGTCCCTAATGTTGTAGAAAAGCTGGTTAGGTGAGATGGTCACCTTCTCTTGGCCTGGGAGCCATAGGAGCCATAGGAGCCTGACCCCTGAGTATAAGAACGATGTTAGGGAACAGGCGCTGGAGCCATATTGTCTGAGCCCCTCCCTGGCTGCGAGAATTTGGGCTTCTTTCTAACCTTCAGTTTCTTAATTTCCTTCCCTCCCTTCCTTCCTTCCTGCCTGCCTTCCTTCGTTCCTTTTCTTTCTTTCTTTTCTTTCTCTTTCTTTCTTTCTTTCTTTCTTTCTTTCTTTCTTTCTTTTCTTTTTCTTTATTTTTTTAATTTCAAAATATTGAGCTGGTACAAATGTTTTTGTTACATGCCTTAAGTCAGGGCTATAAATGTGCCCATCACCTAAATAGTGTTCATTGTACCTGTTAGGTGGGTTTTTGCCCCTTCCTTCTTCCCCCCTCCCCACTGCCAATGACTTTTACTTCCCTCTGTGCACTTGTGTGCTCATTGGTTAGTTCCAATTTATTAGTGGTGTTAGTTTTTCATTCTTGAGATACTTCACTTAGGTTAATGGTCTCCAGTTCCTTTCAACATCTATAAAATGAGGATGATGATAAATGTATCTACTTATATAATTAGTTGTAAAATTAGTGTATAAGATACTCAGTGACTAACACATAGTAAAAACTCAAAAAGTGCTGCCTTATATTGCTCAAGTTGGAGAAGAACCTAGAATGAACTGGAAAAGGAAGATGATTCCTGGTTCTCCATGAACTCTACATTTAACTCCTAACATAGGCTTTCTGTACCTGATTGAGCTACTTATTAGCTTCCCCTAAATACTAAAACCATATTTTATTTTCTTAAATCTCTCAAGAGCCAGACTATCTCCTTCACTGGAAATTGAACTATATAGAAGGCCACTGAATAGGTACGTGCAGGAGGAAATGGTCTGCAGAGTAGAGTGACTCTGGGCAGAGGCCAGGAATCCCCCAAAAGAGGATGAAAAATGTTACTGAGTTAGAAAATTCTGCTAGCAGAAGAGGCTAGGGGACATGGAGTGGAGGCCAGAAGGAACTTGCAGAAATGATGTTCAATGCTGTGGTGGGAGCAAGAATTTGAAGAGACTGTGAGGGTAAAGATACATTTTAGGGGAGGAGGAACAGGACATTTCTAGGTCTGAGAATGGAGGAGTGAGTAAAGGGATCTGAGGAGGTCAGATAATAAATTCAGCTAGTGGCAGCCCAGTGGGATGCCAAGTGGGAAACAGAGAAGTCACAAAAGGTTCTGCCACCCGAGATCTCAGAAGGAAACTACATATAGCTCTTATATGCCAGTTAGTGTCACATATATGTCACCTCACTGAATCCTCACGGAAACACCATGGGGCAGGTACTATCATCAAATCCATTTGGAATGAATAGAAATGCATTTTTTCTTTTTGAGACAGGGTCTCACATTGTCACCCAGGCTGGAGTGTAGTGGCACAATCATTGTTTATTACAGCCTTGAACTCCTGGCCTCAAGGAATCCTCCAGCCTCAGCTTCCCAAAGTGCTGGGATTACAGGCATGAGCTACCACGCCTGGCCAGAAATGCATTTTG
>NW_012140858.1:975425-978805 GCF_000956105.1 Propithecus coquereli | reverse complement strand
AAAGATAGTCACAAGTCAAAATGTGCATTTAAAAGACTGAGGATGTACCTTCACAATAAAAATGAAATAAGAAGTGTCAAAGTGAAATGTCAGAGATATCAACTGTCAAACTTATAATAATAATTAAGGAAATTGGACACCTCATACTTAATAACCTAATATATCTGGATTCCTAGGAATCCAGTTCTAAGGAGTTCCTCTGAGAACTTTTCAGGGAACCATATGGTTCCAGGAACATGTGCCAGAATTCTTCCACCAAACCCTAAGTAGTTCCTGCTCATCACATATGGTGGCCTCTATGAGCTCAGTCTCTTCCCTCCATTTTAATCAACAGCAGGCCATAGGGTATTTACAAATACAAATTACAAAATACAAAATTCAGATATTCGGCTTGCCTTGGATCAACTCCTTCCTCCACAAATCCAGCCCCATGAGAAAGATCTGAGCCAAGATGTTTAGGTTCTCTGCCTCCATATGCTCTAGGAAGTTGGGGGGATCCCCTGTCCCTAAGCGTTTCTTTTTAACTGGCTCCTTCTCTAAATGACTTCACACTTGGCCCAAGGTCAGCAGAATATCCTCCCATGAGCAGAATTCAGCCCCCTAAGTCATCGCCCTCTGTCATCACTCTCTCGAAAGAGGTCACACAGAACCTTCTGAGACTCTCTGGAGACCCTTGGGGGAGGCATTTTTCATCTGATCTCACAAAATTCTTATCAATGAGATCAACTGTGCCTCTTCACTTTCCTAGAAGTCATGGGCAATGTACTGTCAGCCCTTTTGAAAGCTGCCTCGCTCCTACAACCAAGTTGACATTATCCATTTCTATAGCATTTGCCCTTTGCCTGGATCATTTTCCCCAGCAATGCTCTAATGAAATTAGATATTTCTTTAGCTTTTCCATGTGCCTCCATAAATGCTTTAGCCAATAGGTAACCAACTGCTCTCTTAAAGATTCCCCTTTGAGATGGGTTTCTACAGCTACATCATTTATTTCAGGATGACGACACCTTTCTCAGTTATCCCTTTCTACCAGCCAAGCCCACATAGGGTTTTCCTGTTATTCACAGCTCTGGGCCTTCTCTGCGGTTCCTCTCACTTCTTCCTTCTTCCTTGGACAAAGGCAGGGTTGAGGAAGCTTTTCATGTTGGAAGGCCACATTAATTTATCTATAATCAAGTAGGGCAACACTGAAGAAACTTCAATTAGATATACTTAAAAATGTACATTATTTTGTAAAAATCTAACTACTATGTACTTAATAATTTCAAAAAATGAAAACTATTTGTTAATTTTAAAGTTGACCTTTTAATGACTTTGTTGTGTCTACTTTTTCTTGGGAAGCATTTGAATATTTGGTTGCAGCATGGAGGTCTGCAGTTTCAGTCGATCCTCTAGATGGGTACAAGTAATTTGTGACCTTAAGGGCATCTTGATTTGGGTTAGGTAGGAGAATATACATTTACAGCAATAAGTAGTTGAAAAGAAGAAAACATTTTTTGGGCATGTTGCCGAAGTGTGGGTATTCTACAGCATTTTTTTCATACTTCAATCGAATCTTTCTGAGCATCAAACAATGACTTTTAAATGTCATCTACTGAGAGCTCAATCAATTCTATCTGTAGTTCTTCAGGTGCCTTAATGATATCAACTAGGTGAGGCTGAAATGCTAATTTGAGTGTGATGTCATGATTCTCAAAGTCTGAACCTTTCACTGTATTCTCCAATTAATAGATAAATAACAGTTGCGTATTCTTCAAATGATTCACATGTATCATCCTGTTCATCAGTGGCCTTTGCTAACTGGGGAAAATGTTCACCCGAAATTTCCTTTTGAGAAAGTGTTTTGAAAAAGGATAGCTTTTATCAAAATGCGTGGATTTTTTGCCACATATCATGTATAGACTTAGTTTTACCTTGCAAAGAAATAATTTGTCATTTTTATTTGACATGATATCATGCAGAAATGCTGTATTCCTATAGAAATCTTCTTTCAATAGCTCACATTGCTGATTCTGTTCTTCATAAACTTTAACTATCTGTTCTCACAGAGATAAAATCTTGGCTAACACCTGCCCTGTGATAGCCAACACAATTTAGAATGATACAGCAAATCCACACTGAATATCTCATCCTTCAACTTTAGCATGTTATGAAACTGACCATGCCGTGTTGCATTTGCATGAATATAGTTAACAATACTTATAACTTGTTGCAAAGTATCACTTACAATAGTAGCTTTAGCACAGAGATTTTGCTGATGCAAGATACAATAAAAGAAATGAGAGGATCTGGATTTGTTAATACTTTTTTTTTAATCTGTGCAGTAAACCCTTAATGTTTTCCTGTCATGGAAGGTGCACTGGCTGTACATGTACTCACTAAATTTACCAAATTCAGTCCAACTTCACGACATTAATCTTGAAAGTTGTCGTAGATATCTATTCCCTGTATTCTGTTCACAAGAGTGCCCAAGTGAGTAGCTCTTTGTAGCAAAGGAAATCTTCTGTTATGACCTGAATGAGGTCATAACCTGCAGCAAGTCAGTAGCATCAGTTGCTTCATCCAAAGCGATTGAATAATATATATTTTCCTTTTGAAGTATTGCATGAAGTTGTTCTGTTCAGTTGAAGGCTAATTCATGCCGCCAATCAGTTCTAGTTCTCCTTGAAAGAGGCGGTTTTTTGTACTTTGAAAAGTTATTGGGGTCCAAGCATCCTACATCTTCGATAATGCTGCATTCTTTCACAATTTCTACACCACTGAATGACTTCCTTTTTTTCCTGAGTATATAAACTACTTTATAAGTTGCTTCAATGGCATAATTTCCAGGTCTTATTGCTGCTTGAAAGGATTGTCTTTGCTTTTGCTTTTCATCTTTTAATTTCTGCAATATAATCTTTCACGCCTCTCCTTCTAATTTAAAATATTTGTGGTCTTATGAGTGTTATAATGCTGATGAGCATTGAATTTCTTTAATGTTGATATTGCAGTATCACAAAGCAAGCAAATCATCTTATCTTTAGCAGTAACAAGATAATATCGCAATTCCCAATCCTCATTAAAAAATCTGTTTTCTTCCTTCAGCGTTCTCTTGGTCTTCTTCGACCCGATGGGCTGTTAAGCAGACAGAATTAAAAAATACTGTTGAGGTATGCAACTATTCAGGAATTCCACTTAAAACAGAAAGACAGTAATAACCGAGTGATGTACTTGACCCCCATAAACTCTCACCAACCAGCCTCATGAGGTAGTGGTGCCAGTCAGGCGGGGAGAAGTTAGAACTAAATCATGAGCATAGCAGCTCTCAATTTAGCCCTTAATGGCTTACTAATGTTCTTATTGTGCCAGTCAATCAGGGAGGATTATTTCATTGCAATTTA
>NW_012140858.1:960240-973115 GCF_000956105.1 Propithecus coquereli | reverse complement strand
CATGGCTGATCTTTTCTCTCTATTTCATGGCAACCTCGATTCTTCTTCTTAATATGTGAATAGCAGACTCTCCTGAAGTTGTGGAGCAAAGGGAGGGTGCTATTACAATCAGAATAACCCAGACTTTTGGAAGAATTTTCATCAGATTATTTCATTCTGATGCCTTTGTTGTGGGAAAGAACTTTCTGTTGAAGGGAATTTCTGCCATAAGCAGGGAAAGGAATTTAGAAAGTTTTAACTTGATCATATTAAGAAATGTGATTTTTTACATGTTAATGAAATCTAGGAAATGTAGGTTACATGAGGAAAGAACTAACTAGTTGTTTGATATTGAATTGGAAAGTATTAAACAAATTCACATTATCAGTGTATTGGTGCACTCTTTTGAACTTTCTTCAAAATGAATCTGAGTTCTAGAAATGCTTTTTATTAATAGAGCAATAACTCTTAACTTTTCTTTCTTTTCTTTCTCTTTCTTTTATAATGTTTCCTTTTCTTTCTTTCTCTTTCTTTTATGTTATTATGGCAGACGTTTATAATTTTTTGGCTTTCCAATCTGAACCCTCAACTTATGTTTTGGAAATTGCCTCATATCTGAGTCTTGGTAGAGAGCTAAGCCCAATTCCTGCTGTAAAAGCTAAAACTTGCTCTCCCAGACTCCCTTGCAGCTAGGGCACGGACACATGACTTAGGCTCAGCCAATCAGAAACGACTGTTCCATTCTTTAAATTTTGAGCTAGCAACTCAGAGAAGGGAATCCTTTCTAGTAAATTCTTTCTGGTAAATGACAGTGACAAAGGCAGAAACACTCAGTTCCCATGAACATCAGTGGCAGAAATGTCTCAGTGTTCACTGCTAGTGTTGTCAGTAGTGCCAGCTGTAGCTTTGCGTATTGGTGGCAGCAGTAGCAGTTATTCTGTAGTGTGATTTTGGCTGTGTCCTATTTGGCTTCCCTTTGCTCTTGTGCAGATTCTGAGCTGATTCTCCAGTCTTCCTGGCAACTCAGCAACTCAGTAAGATATCTAATATCCCTTCAAGAAATTCCTCTTCTGCTTAAATCAGCCAGGGTCAGTTTCCATTTCTTACAATTAAGAACCATGACTAATACAGATTTTTTTAAAAAGTCTTTTATTGTATTCTTTAAAGAATTTATCTATATCTAAATTCCTGGGACATAGGGAAACTGCTTGCAACAGGTCTATGTCTCCTGACTTACTACTAAATGAAGACAGTGTTCGAACAACCAGGATGGCTGGCATTTAATATAACCCAATCCTTGGCCATGAAGGACTACAGAAGGTGCTCTCAAGAAATATTGTCTTACAATCCTTCTTCTGAAAAAGACATTTGATAACTTGGGCAGCAGTAAAATTTAGCTAAAATACACATTTTTTGAAGTTTGATGATAAATGGGGTTTGGCATTCCATGAAAATGTATGCAAATTGCATGGATCTAAAGTTCAGTTATTTAACATTCAGTTATTGTAATCAAGTAATGGAGATATATTACCTTTCTGATAAAAATGCTTCCTAGACAAAAGAGGAAATTCTTGCTATCTATATTTGCCTATATTTACTGTGCATGTGTATTTCATCGTTCAATGGCTTGTGGCCATTGAAAGATGAATTATTAGTCAAAAAGTCCCTTTCCAGATTTTTATGTTGATCAAATAAAGTCACTGAAGATACATTTTCTTGGTTAGCTAAAATCTAAAATATATGCAGTTAGAATATGATTCTTTAACTTTCATTTACTAATTGAACTAAAAAATGTTTAGAATAATGATTCTCCCTGCTTACATATTAGAATCACTTAGAGAATTTTAAAGGTTGGGCGCTGAGGCTCACACCTGCAATCCTAGCATTTTGGGAGGCTGAGGCAGGCAGGAGGCTCAAAGCAGGAGAATTGCTTGAGCCCAGGAGTTGAAGGCTGAGGTAAGCTAAGATCGTGTGGCTGCATTCCAGCCTGGGCCAAAAAGCGAAATCCCTATTAATAAAAAAAAAAAAAAAGAAAAATGCTGATGTCTAATTCCTACCCTAGAACCAAT
This sequence comes from Propithecus coquereli, assembly GCF_000956105.1. Classification (NCBI taxonomy): domain Eukaryota; kingdom Metazoa; phylum Chordata; class Mammalia; order Primates; family Indriidae; genus Propithecus; species Propithecus coquereli. The sequence continues at coordinate 971,067 of NW_012140858.1, read as the reverse complement.
TAAATCATTATCTCTGGTCGGGATCTAAGAACCGATACTATTTTAAAGATTCTCAAGGGATTTTAATGGGCAATTGGGTTTGTGAGCCATTGATTTAGAGCTGAGGTTGGTCAGCTTTTATTTGTAAAGGTCCAGATAATAAATATTTTAGGTTTTGCAGGCCATTTGGTCTCTGTCATTGTAGTACAAAAACAGCCATAGAAAGTATGTAAATAAGTGAGAGTGGCTGTGTTTCAGTAAAACTTTATTTGCAAAGACAGGTAGCAGGCCAGAATTGGCCTACAACTCATGGTTTGTCAACCCCTGATTTAGAGGACTAGAAAGAAGGACAAGAGGATTTTTTTTAAGAGATAAGGTCTCATTCTGTCTCGCAGGGTGGAGTGCAGTGGTGCGATTATAGCTCACTGCAGTCTCGAACTCCTGGGCTCAAGTGATCCTTCTGCCTCAGCCTCCTGAGTAGCTGGGACTACGGGCACACACCATCATGCCTGGCTGATTTTTCTTTTATTGTGACAAGAGGATTTTTAAAGAAAGAGAAGCATTTCAGCAATGTTGCATTTGTACCTTCTGCCTTTTATACCACCCTCCGTATGTGGTCCACACTAAGGATGCTTTGAAATAAATATAACCGAAATAACAGCAGAAATCACTCTGTTCTTGAAGACTTAGATAAAATCTAGAAATAAAAAAATGAAATCACATATCCCAAAGACTTTGGAAAGACAGTTTTCACCCATGATTTCACTTACATTCTCAAGGTTACTTCTTGTTCCAAAATTGACTACATCACTTTTTCCATGGCTGATCTTTTCTCTCTATTTCATGGCAACCTCGATTCTTCTTCTTAATATGTGAATAGCAGACTCTCCTGAAGTTGTGGAGCAAAGGGAGAGATTTATCTTACAGCAATACAAACAACTTAAGTTTGATGATTAACATCTCCCTTCTAAAAGGTCTATTGGCCACCTAAGGAGTTTACCAAAGTTTCGTTTTGCATTAAATTATTATAATCAAACTCTCTCTCACATTAAAATGATAATTTTTATTCTATGACATGTAGAAGACTATAGTGCTATATGCTGACAACATATGTTCAAATTGAAGTGCTATTTTAGTTTTAACAGTAACCATTTAGATTTGTAAACATTCATGAACCATGAACCTCAGAGAACAGCATTACCGTAGACATACACACACACACACACACAGAAGTCTAAACTGACAGAAAGTAGCTCACAAGGGTATATATATATTTTTCATCAAATTATATAGTGTATATATATCTTATACAAGTCATATTCAAATGAAAATATATAATATACTATATTCTACATTAAATATAAAACAATATGTTATAATATACATATACATGCTATACATATATGCTATTATAGTATATATATGCTATAAACATACTATGCTATAATAGTATATACTGTATTACATATACTACATATTATGTGTTTTATATAGAGAATATATATAGTTATATATGTTATATATTATCTATTATATATGCAATATACTATCTATGTTATATATTATAGTATGTATAGCATATTATATATTTTTATTTGCATATAATTTGTTAAATAAAAATCAGTTGTTAACTAGGGGATAAGGGGTTAGGGAATTACTATCCTTATTTTATTAATAACCTTTTCTAAGAAGACCTCTAACACAAGTGGAAATTTCAAAAGCTCTTAACATACAAAAAAATGGGTCAGAACTTTGCAAATGGTATTAGAAGGTAGAGAATAACCTTTCAACAGTGAAAGATGGAAATGTGGGAACGCTGGAATAAGAGGGTAGCAAGAAATTTAGCCTGAGAGAAATGAAGATATTGTAAGAGGGAATACCACGGTGAGAATTAAAAGTGGGGAATTCAGAAGATAGCACCAGACTACATGTATGCAGTGAGCTATGTGATTTGCATAAAGGAATAGGTCTGCAACTTGGGATTTATAATAGAATCTGTATTTCAAAGCTAGAAAGGACTTTCGAAGGAAAAATTACACATATTAAGCACTAACTATTCACCAAGCATAATTCTTTCATAGAGGGATTTTCAGGGAAGCAATAGCTTTGAAGCCACTAAACATAGATGCAAATCTTGGCTCTGCCACTTTTTTGCTTTGTGATCCTGGGCAAATTAATTAACCTGTCTGAGCTCATGTATATTACAGGGAGAGAAAGTCTTCCTTTGCAAGGGTTTTGTGTGAATAAAAATGAAACCATTCTCTGAAGTGCATAGAACATTGTAGCTACTCTGTGAATGGTAATTTTCTGTTATCTCTTTAATAGTTTAGAGTAGTGAGACTTAGAGATTAGGTGGCATCTTTGATGAAGAGATTTGGCCAAATTTAGGTTTCTATTTCCTGGTCTGATTCCTACCCCCCATTCCCCAACACACATTACACTTTGTCACCACTCAAGTTTGAATGACCTCTATTAGGCTACCTGGACACATTTGGTGATGCCATGTCACTGGGCAGTTTCTAAGAAAGCAGCTAACTATTCTTTACTGTTTCCTAGAAATGCATAAAAAGCAGCCCTATCGTGGAAACAGCAAGGCAGATGACCAATCAACTGTCCCTGAAGGTGTATAATATAATGCAGTGGTTGAATTAGATAGAAAAGAACTATAGGATATTGTACAACAGGAAAGGGTAAGCACTTAGATGATCTGAGTGGAACGGTGAAAGCATTTATTAAGGAAAAATTGTTTCTCGATGAGCCACTGGGACAGTGGAGCTAAACTTTTCGGTTATTGTGGATATAAGATAAAAGCTATTTTTCATTTTGAGTTAATATTTTTTTCTGACATTTCCTGGCATAATTATCTGGACATTAATTAACATGGCAATGACTGAACTTTGAGCTCATTGATTCAGATTCACAGGGAACAGAAGCTTCAAAAATCTGTTGTCTTGGGAGAGGTCATTGTATGCTCTTACCCCAAGCACTCTGAGACTCAAGTGTTGTCTTAGTCACTCTGGACAGATGTAAAAGGGCATGGGCTCAAACTCCTTCTCTTTCTCCATTGTTTTTTATAGCAAAATGATCGTGTCTGTGTATTGTACGAGTCCAGAGCCATGTGGCTTGAGGTTTTATGAACTTAACTGGTAGCTCTTTCCAATGTGTAATGCCTACTCAGCTCCTAAGAGTGTACCCTAGGGGCAGATATGTAGATTTGTTGGTGTGCAGACATGAGACATAGCACCCTTTCCTGAGGCTGTGGTCCCGGTGGGCAGACGGGAAACAGACACGCTGAGCGGTGTGCTCTCAGACGGTAACTGAAAGGATTGATGTCATTTTATAGTCCATATTTCACAATAAGGCACTAAGCCTAGCTTTCTGTCCTCTCAGAACTGAACCATGTGCGCGAGCCTAAAAAGGGAAAACTAAAAGCAGAACATGAGGAATATGTTCCATTATAAGCTCAGGAGGGAGGTGAAAAGTTTAAGCAAATGAAAAACAGAATCATTGTCAACGGTTGGATATTGTGATTCACATACAAATGCACCCAGCCATTAACCAACTGCCAACTGTCTTTTGGGGGCAAAAGAAAATATTACAAGATATAAGACGGATATTTAGCTGTTTTTCCTTAGCATGATAAAAGGCAGGCTTTCCATCATTTCCCAACTCTCATGTGCTACAGAGAAAGGGTTTTAGTACAGAGTGGAAGACCAGATCCCTGCCACAGGGATGGGAAGCCGGTGTAATCAGAGGAGGGAAAAGACCATATTATTTAGGATAAACAAAAAGGGGAGAGCAATTTAATTGGTTCCTGATGTTCCACATGACACAGGCCAGAGCTCTTAAAACCTAGTGGCTTATTTTTATTTGTGAACATATTTGATTTTTTGAAAAAATGGGTTTTCCATCTGTGTTGGTGGAATTCCAGTCAAGAAACTTCGATCTTGGCTGCTTTGATCTTGTGCTCACCTTTCCAAATCATAAAAAGGTCTTCTTTTTTTCCGTTACGTAAAAGTACTTCCAGCCAATATTTAATATGAAAGAGATGTTTATCGGACTTGGGTTGGGCATATTGAAGCTATTCAAGAGTTGGCGCTTTCTTTCCCTGTCTTTTCTTCTTCTCATGTACACAGTTTTTTCCCCCTACCAGTCTCAGCCCTTTGACGATATTTCCTATTGTGGGTTTGTATAGGTGAGGGGGGTATAGGTGGAAATTAATAAAGTTCTCTTAAAAGTGAAAAGAATAAGAACTAAAGGAGAATTGCTGCCTATGAGAGAAACATGTATTAATTCAATTGCAAAACCTCTGACAGTGAGCTGTGATTATTTCAGAGGGTTGACAATTTCAGTATTGTATGTTTGCCAGATCTTGATGTGAAGTCCAGACTTAGAGGCGGTATTTGGAAGATAATTCTCAGTGGGTGCTGCTGTTACATTTTTTCCCTTCCTATCTCTAGGAAAGCTATCTGTCTATAAATTATTTAAATTCAGCAAATCAAATAGGTCTCTTTGTGAACTTTTGCAAATAAAAATGGAATTTGTTATTTTAAAAACCTACTGATGGTGATAAAATAGATCTTTTTTCAAGTGAAAGAAGTATTTAGTTCCTGGATCTCAAAGCCTAGTGATCCGAGACAGCTCTAGAGCAAACCAACATTTTTCAGCCCACTTTCCATGTAATGTTTTTTTATGAGCTGTGATGCTCATCAGTAAATGAACATATAATTAGCATTATTTCTTATACAAGGTAAACGTGCTTACAGCATTTCTGTTTCTTCCAACATTTAAAGAAAAACACTCAGCGAGAGAGAAATGCGTCTACTTTAAGGAAAATGGAGCTTTGCTCAACCTTAATTTGCAAAACAAGACACAATAGGATGAATATTTACACATCAAAAAGAATTACATTATTTGGCCAAAAAATTACTGCAGAGTTCCTTTAAATCGTACAGTCTGGCAACATAGTTTAAATATGCTTTTAGTAACCATAATTTAATCAACTTTCAGTAACATAGAATACAATAAAGAAAGTAAATTTCTAATTAGCTTCCTTGTAACTCTTTGTTTCTAATAAAACAACAACCACAGTCTTTGCCTATATTACCCACTTCAGCAGCCAGCAAGCTTTGAAGAACTTTCTTCATATTCTACTCACACAGAACTCTAATATCACATGGACTAATTGAGCCTTTTTACACAAAGTCTATAGGATGGAAGCTTTCTTGAAAGATAATGAGTTAGTAAAATTATAGCGAAGGATAAAGGAGGCAGGACAATGTCAGCTTTTAAATATCCATTTATCACACATTCCAGATGATGGAAAAGAAATGCTGGAGCAATAGGTCAGCTGTTTTTATGTTTCTCCCTGAATCAAAGAGGGGAGGGGACTTTATGGATCCCAGCTGTGCTTACTTTCGGGTTTCCTGGCTTCTTACCATTCTGTATTCTGTAGTCTACGTGTCCAAAGCTCAAGGGAGATTTTGAGCCAGCAGCTCTTGCACAAGTTAGTTTTCTTTTCTTTTCTTTTTTAAAAGAAAGAGTATCGCATACTTGTAATGCTTACCATACTGCCATGATGCACTTAAATGCCAGGCCAAGGCAGGGCAGGAGCTGGGGGTGGGGAAGGGGGAGACGGGAAGAGGAGGAGGGATAAGACAAGAGGGATGAAGAAAGAATGGAAGGGAGGAAGAAAGACTCTCAGAAAGTGAGTCCAGTGTGTTCCATTAAGTTCCAAGGAGGGAAAAAAGGAAGGGAGAAAGGAAAGCAGCAACCAAAGAACCAAGAATTGAGAGGACTAAAGGGACTTACCTATTTTATTTACCTCCTTTCTAGGTCAGTAGTTCTTAAATGTTAGTGCACAGCATAATCATCAGGAAAGCTTATAAAATGTGAGATCCCAGGATCTGCCCACAGTTTCTGATTTGTTGGGGCTGTTCTGGGGCCCAGGAATCTGCATTTGAACAAGAGAAAACTTAGCAACACTAATGGTGGAAAGCAGTTTGTCCCAGGTATTGGGGCCCTGTAGAGGTTGCTTGAAGGTGGGCGATATGGCACAGGATGAAGTCACATAAGTAGAAAGAAGAATGAACATTTCAGATGGAAATAGAGGACGGGGGAAGAAAAATGCCTAATGAGCAAAACAAAAGTAACAGTAATGAGATGTGGGAGAAGGGGGTGGTTAAAGAGGAAGTGTGTAGCTACAGAGATCCATTTTAGCTCATAACACCCAGAGTTGCCTACTGAGATGACACAGAGGACAGGAAAAGGAGAAGAAATAAAAGACGACCAATTTGCTGCTTATGCATTAATTAAATTAGCCAAAACTTTTGGCTAAAATTCTTAATCACTTGGTCGGTCACATGTCCCCCACATTCCACTTTGAAATACTTATTGCACAATAAGGAAATCACAAGAAAGTACTATCAGAAATAAATGACTGATTGAATTAATTGCCCTCATGCCCAGAGAGGAAGATGGAATTTCAAAGCAGCTGAAGCAAATCTGCTCCAGAGGAGACAGGATCAAAACTCACCAATAGGCAGCTGGTCGGGGGCTGTGGGGTGCACCACAAGGCCCCCACCAACCTCTGCCTGGAGATAGGAGTTCTGCCAGGGACCCACCTCTGTGCCTTCATCTCCCTGGTCTTACATGTGTCCCCACTCTTAGCACAGCACCCTGTACACAGTAGGGGCTCAATGAATGAATGAATCAGCAGTCCAGTAATTCAGTCCTTCAGGGGTCTCAGGTGGAATGGACTGGGCACCTAGAGTGTGGCAGGCACTGTTCCAATCCCAGGGGATACAAGCAGTGTAGAAAACACACACACATGTGTTCTCATCAAGTTTATACATTAGAGGTGACTGATGAACAAGCCAAAGGGAAAGAAGGCCGAGGGGAAGAAGGTGTCCCCAGTCCCTGCTGTTGTGAAGAAGCAGGAGGCCAAGAAGGTGGTGAATCCCCTGTTTGAGGAAAGACTGAAGAATTCTGGCATTGGACAGGACCTCCAGCCCAAAGGGGACCTCACCCGCTTTGTCCAATGGCCGTGCTAGGTGTGGTTGGAGCAGCAAAGGGCTACCCTCAATAGACACTGAAAGTGCCTCCTACAATTAACCAGTTTGCCCAGGCCTTGGAATGCCAAACGGGCACTCAGCTGCTTCAGCTGGCCCACGAGTACGGAGCAGAGACTGTTGGCCCAGGCTGAGAAGAAAGCTGCTGGCAAAGGGATGCTCCCACTGGGAGGCCACCCGTCCTCTGATCAGGGGTTAACACTGTCACCACCTTGGTGGAGAACAAGAAGGCTCAGCTGGTGGTGGTCACACTTGCTGTGGATCCCGTCGAGCTGGTTGTCTTCCTGCCTGCTCTGTGTTGGAAGATCGGGGTCCTTACTGCATTGTCAAGAAGGCAAGATTGGAGTGTCTTGTCCATGGGAAAACCTGTGCCACTGTCACCTTCACTGTCACCTTCACACAGGTCAACTTGAAAGACAAAGGCTAAACTGGTGGAAGCTATCAGGACCAATTACAACGACAGACATGATGAGATCTGCCACCACTGGGGAGGCGGCATCCTGGGTCCAAAATCCGTGGCTCATATTCCTGAGCTGGGAAAGGCAAAGGCCAAAGAACTTGTGAGTAAACTTGGCTAAATGTATACTGTTAAGTTTTCTGTACATAAAAATAATAAATTCTCCTTAAAAAATTGCCAATAGAAGGATGGAAACTTGTTATTCCCTGACTCAGAAAAGAAAATTTCAAAGTTCAAGTGCCTGTTCTGAGAGTTTAGAGTTCAAAACGATATCTGGTTAGCCACTGATGATTACAAAATTTCTATGTATGAAGGACTTGGAGGCAGCAACAGGGTTGGTTGGAAGGAAGCCTACAGTTGGGTTTATACAGCACTTTACATAAGTTTCAGAAAGTCAGCCATTCATCTCACAGAACAGGGATGACAGAGATTGTTGGTGGTGGGGTGGCTACAGCTATCCTAGTCTGTTTTTTTGGTGAGCCAACAACAAGGCTACTATTCCCTGAAGTGGAGTCACACAACATCTCACTAACATATTTTAACCACAGGAAAAATGAAAACATGAGTCTTAAAAGAGACTGATAAACTATTGCCTGCAACCTAGTGGGGACTCTACTTACTACAAAGACATTGGAATAACCTATACACATCCTACCTCCTGAAATGAAGCAAGCTGCGAAGTCCCCACCACCGCAGTCTCTTTATTTCAACAGCAGACATTCCCATTCCCTGGTCTGTCAGTCTACTCAGTGTCTTGTGTCCCCGTGGGAACATTTGGTGCTCCTAGATGGCACACGCATGTGTGGGAAGCCGTCTATCCAGCCACCTCCCTCTGCCAATGCTGTGTTTTAGCTCTCATACATGGTTGGATGTCACATTGTGCAAGTGTAGTTGGAACTTCCCCTACACCCAGGAAAGCAGTTCACAAGCTCTAGGATTTTCGGTTTCCCCGACACCTTTTCTAGATATATTCACTGCCCTCTACCCTAAGAAGAGGAAAGTGAGGACACTGGTATCTGACTTCATCCTATTCTTCTTCTCCACACTCCACTAGAAAGAGAAGACATGAACTTTTATTCCTTCCGGTGTGGCAGAGGCTGTGCTTACTGAACTCCTGTCTACTTTATACTTGTGAAACTCTACGATCAAGTTAGCAATTATGCAAGTGAGAGCTCAAAGAATTTAGAAATCCTTTTCTCTCTGGGCAAAGCTATTTCTATTTGACAGTGAGAAGCTTAACATTGACTGCTTTATTTCTCTTGCATTCTTGCTGTTAACAGTGCTAATTACTCCCTGTCACCCAAGTTAAGTGGATGCTCAAAAGAGGAAATTCACATTAAAATATTTCAAAAATTTATTCATATTACACAAATATTTTTCAAGTTTATCATTTTTGAAAATATTGCTTATTTTTATTTACCGGCATTTATGTAATTAAATCTGTCAATCTTTTCCTTTATGCTTTCTTCCATTGGTATCATGCCAAATCATTCCCAAATCAAAGAATATTTTTTAATCAATATCTTTGTGTAAGAATGTAGGTATCTATTTCATGAATGAGCACCTTATTCATGTTACTTCCTACCTTAGTAAATGTTACTTCCTTTCTTTCTGTTGCTCAGGGCAAAACTTCGGCATTATCTTTACTTCTGTCTCTTACATTTAACGTATTCAATGCCCAAGCAAATCATATTAACTTTTCCTTTGAAATATATCTAGAATCCAACCATCTCTCGTCTGGTCAATTGCAGTAGGCTCCTAAATGATCTCCTTGTCCTCTCCCCCTGGTTGTCTCTTTTCAATATGCCAGGCAGACTGTTCTTTTAATACATGTGTCATTTTTCTTCCTAAAACCAATGGCTTCATCTCATTAATAGAAAAATCCAAAGTTCTTCCCGTGGGCTTCAAGGCCCTGTGTGGTCTCTCCCCCAGCATACACACCCACCACCACACACAACCTTCTCTGACTTTCTATCCCAGCCTTCCTTCCTTTCCTCCTTTCTCTCCAGCAATGATCTTGACCTCTTGCTGTTCATTTGATAAGGGAAGCAAACTGCCAACTTAAGACTGTTGCACTTCCCTTCCCTTCTACCTGGAATGCTTACCCCTGCCCCTTCCTCACCCCCTCATCTGTTTTCCTCAGGTCTCTATTCAAATGCCATCATTACATAAGCTCTTTCTTGACCATTCTATCTAAAATATGCACACCCCTAATAACTCTGCACTCCCCTTTCTCTAATTTTTTTCATAGTACTTATATTATACATGACATATTACACATGTATTATATATTATACCCGACACATATATAATTATATCTGGTGTATTATTTGTTTATTAGTTGATTTCTGTCTCTTCCCATTAAAAGGTAAGCTCCTTGAGGGAGAGCTATGTTTTTTACATTGTTGTATCCCCAAGGTCTAAAATGGGACTTTTCTGTCTGTCTTAAGATATATTTTTTCCCCCTTTGACCTCATTTTGGGATGACTTATGAATAAAATTACAAGTCATTTTTTAAACTACTAAAATTAATTTTATGTAGTTATTTTGAAATTTTATCATACTGAAATGTGTTCCCTAATGCTGTCTTTAGAACATTTTTATCTTGTAAGTCAGATTGATTTGTAATTTTTTTACTGTATTAAAATCTCCTGTATTTCTAATAATTTTTGCTTCAGAGAGTTGAATGCAGTATTGTTGGATGGCCAAAGGTTCACTGCTATATTTTTTTGATAAATTATGCCATCTATTTCTATAAACTGTCCACATTTATCTCACTTAATTTTTTCCTTAAATATTATTTATTCTGATTTTAATAATGTCATCCCTGAGTTTTTAAATTAGCATTTGCTTAGTATTTCCCCATTCTGTTTATTTTCAAGCTTCTATTTTTGTTGTAGGTATGCTTGTTAAAAATAGCAGATAATTTTTTTTATTCAAACACTCAACCTTTAAAAAAAACTTTTTAGACTAATTTTTAAAACTTAAAAACTTTTTTTAAAACTTTAAAAACTTATTTTTAAAACTTTTTAGACTTATTGTTACCCCATATCCACATGTCCACTGATTATTTAGAAACAAATCTCACACATTGCATCATTTCATATTTAAATATTTCAGTGTATGTCTCAGAAGAAAAGAACTCTTTTAAAACGTAACTGCATTAAACGATCTATTGTTGACTAACTCCTGGGTCAAGGAGGAAATACAGAGGGAAATCAAGAACTTCTTCGAACTAAATGATAACGGAGAAACAAGCTATCAAAACCTATGGGATACAGCAAAAGCATTTCTGAGAGGAAAACTAATAGCAATAAATGC
>NW_012140858.1:950767-957527 GCF_000956105.1 Propithecus coquereli | reverse complement strand
CAAATTGGTATTAACTAATCAACACATAAATGCACATATCAGAACAACATCTATTGGATGCTGGGGAAGGGGGAGGGCCGCGGGAGGAGGGGGGAGGAGGAAGGAGGGGACGGGTATTTGTATACACAAGGAGTGCAATGCGCACTGCCCGAAGGATGGACATATTTGAAACACGGACTTGCGGGGGGGAACCAAGGGCAACACATGTAACCTAAACATCTGTACCCCATAATATGCTGAAATAAAAAAAAAATAGTCAGCAGGGAATCATTAAATCTGTTTTATTTTATCTTAAAAAAAAAAAACAAAAAAAACCCATAACTGCAATACTGTTATCATACCTAGAATTATATTATAGTTCCCTAATATGAAATACCTAGTTATAATTAAAATTTTGCAATTGTCTCATTTTTAAACATAATTTGTTTGTATCAGAATCCAACTAATGTTCATACATTGCAATTGGCCAATATGCCCCTTAATTCTGTGTAATCTAAAAGTCCACCTCGATCTCTGTACTTTGTCTTACTCCTCCACCCTCTAGTCAAATTTTCCACCTAAAATTGTCCCCAGGATGAGTTGTCAGAGGAAGCCCCTTGGACCTAACAAAGAGTGGTACATGTGACTGGTAGCCTCCCATTTATTAATATTTTACATTTTTCAGGTTTCATCAACATGCTGGACCAGAGTCAGATGCAACAAGTTATCGTTCCCTGATGCATCTGCTATGTCCCTAGCTTAGTAGTGGTTTCACTAGGTAATATATATATATATATATATAATCAGTGAGAATCACATATAATCATTTATATAAACTCCCTGGAAACCCTCACCTTCCTACTTTCCATTTTCATAGACTGGGGTTAGAGGAAAGGGTGTTGTTAATTGCTAGGGCCTATTGTGCCATCTCTTCTTATACCTTATATGTCCACTCCTGTTTGTTAGTGTCTGTCTTTAGAAAGTGTGTACTTGCAACTTCATTATTTTCAATTATTTTCAGCTGCCAACCTTAGTTATCCATTTTTGTAAAACTGGAAAACTTTTATTCAGCATCCTATTAGATGCATATAGCATTTGATCTCCCATATTTCTCTTCCATGGTTTTTGTCTTCTTTCTTAAAAATTCTACTTCTTTGTATTTTGCTTTATATTAATAAGAACAGCTGAAATTTTTAAGGATCGTATGTGTCAGACATTTAGAATTTTGCATTAATTACCTCATTTAATCCTCATGACAAACCAATAATAGAGGTACTATTAGCTCAACGTTATAGATGAGGAAATCAACACCTAAAAAGGTTAACTAAAGCAGCACAAGGCTACGTAGCTGAAAAGGAGTGGAGCTACGATTTGAACTCATCTATCTAAACGTCCATGACCCAATCACAATACTGCTGTGGTTATACTCTGGTCTAAGAGAAGTCCAGCAGTGGATCTAACCCATTCATTTAATTTCCAGAAGGGTCTATTCTACTAATTTTTGGTTTTGTTTTATTTTTTGGCAATCATGTTTTAAAATCTATAAGAATTCATTCTTGCTTTCCACTTACTACTTTCTAAGACATTCTAACGGAAGCATGTTTTTATTGTATCTATGCATTATTCTTTAGATCTTATTGGGAATGACATTTAGAATTTTTAAAAAGGCCTATTTTAGTTTTCTCCATTACCATTCTTCCACTGAGACTATTTTCTCTGATTTTTTTTTCCATTGTTTTTTTTTTTTCCTGGTGACTGATTCTTTTCTTTCCTTTAGTGATTTTTCACCGACTACTCATTTATGAATAAAGGGTTAGAATGATTAACATCAGTGGCCAACATGGGCTTCCTTAACAATCCCGTTTGATTTTGTTTAATATCCTTTGGTAGGCCTCTTCTTTCCCTTCCCTCCCCTCCCCTCCTTGTGTGGGGCAGGTAGATGTAAGCATCCTGTCTATCCTGGGTAAGGTGAGTCTTTCTGGCTGGGCTGGAAATTTTTCTTCTTTTCAAGCTACGTAGGCTAGAAGCAGACCTGGAGAATGGTCTCAGAACTGCCCCTTTAGTGAGTTTTCGGGTGACGAAGCCTCATTCAATTTACCCTGTGACTTGTCCCAAGTAAAGTACAGGCTGAATGAATGCCCAGCCACTCCACATGGTGCTCAAGGTGGGCTTTGGGCATCCTGTGGTTTGCTCTCTGGTGACTGACTGATCCTCAACTTGCCCTTTGCTCATGGGATCCCAGGGGCTTCCATATCTAGTTAGAAATGTAGTTGCCAGTGGGAAGCAGGAGAGGTTGCCATGGTGACCAAGCATGAGTGAGATTTTATTGATATACTGGATTATTTTCTCCCCATGTGGTTTTTTTGGTGGAAACTTCTATTTAGCAGAATTTTGAACTCCACTTGCTACTTCAGAAGCCTGCTACAGAGAATCATCCATTTTATTTATTTTAGCTGTCCTTACCAAAGGAAGCCTGGAAATAAATACCAGAATTGACTCTTCCATGTGAGGAGCACAATTTAGTGGATTTTATATTCATTATTATGGTATAATGATTAGTCACTGTGCTTACCTTTCTCATAATCATGTCTAAGAAAAACTGTCCTTTTCCTATCCTATACCTGGCTGATGGAGGGAATAGTCCTGGACAGGTATGTTTTGTAGCATAGGAACATCCCCCCTACCCTACTGGATTGAAGTTGTCAGGGAGGGGGTATCTGACCCACACATAGCCAGTAATATGAGGAAGCTTAAAACAAAAAGTTTTGTCCCAATAGGGATAAGCTTGGACAATCATATTCTCATTCTCAAGAATTTGGTAAGGAAACATGGTGAGAACCAGGGAGTGGCAGGAAGAACAGGAAAACAAAAGGATGGATAGAGAGAAGTCTTGAAGTTCTGCTGGGATCGTAATCAAGCCAAAGTTATGAAGAAACAGAAAACATTTCATTTAAATAAAAGATTTATAGTCAAAATGGGCAAATGGGCTAATAGTAGAAGACACAGGGAGAACAGAGATTGAGATAGTGATTGAGTCACTTTATAGGGGTGCTTTAAAGTGGGTATCTACAAACCTGCTGCTCTCAGAGATCCAGTTACAGTCTTTGTGAGCTCACTCAGAGCAGTAGAGTGTACCTGGATTGAATTATACCCTCTGACTTTAAGGGGAAGATAATTGAGTTCTTAATCATTTTTCCATGCACATTTCTGAAGTTGAGAAAATAGAAAAATACCAGACATTTTATGAGAAAAAACTTTCCCAACTTTCATTTTTCCCCGATTTCATTCACTTAAAACTACAGCGAGGAGATATAGTAAGTATTTTGTTTTGAAATATTCAGCAAGAATCATTAGGAGAATAGATGAAGTTTCCCTGATGATCAAGGATGACACAAACAGATCCCTCATGAAATCCAAATAGGCGAGGCTTTTAGGAATTAAAATAAAGTTCTAATAACCAAACAACTTCCCTCTTAATATGGAAAATTCATTGAGCAAAGATGTTTTCTCAATATTGTTTGATAAAAGTTTCAGGTTGGTTGTCAGAGGAGAAAGCAATAAAAGGACTCTGCAATAGCTTGACTAAAAGACCTTGGTCAGGTGATGTATGATTAAGGGGACAGTATGGAATGGAAATAATCTGTTATGAAAAGTGGAGAAGGCTATAGTGAAAGATTCAGAAAGTTGGGGTATTAGAATAGGTATTAAACCACCATAAAAAAGAATTCCAAAATATGGGGAATAAATAACATGGAAATTTATTTCTCTGTCAAGTAACAGTCTAGTGGTGAGTGATCCAGGTTGGTGGGGCAGGTCTCCTGTCTTCAGTTAGTCATTTGGGGACAATGTTTCTCCCATATTTTCACTTCTTTGATCCTTAGGATGTTGTCCTAATTGATTAAAATTAGATCAAGCTAGAAGGAGAGAGTACAGAGATGAAGGGCAAGCAATTTCCTTTCAAACAGGTGATACAGAAGTTGCATACCTCTCTTCAACTCACATTCTTCCACACACCTCTTCCATTTCTGTTGGCGAGAGCTAATCACATGACCATAACTGGCTGCCAAGTAGGCTGGGAAATGGAAGCTATAGCTGAAAATCCATGTGTCTAGCTAAAATTCCACGACTGAGGAAGAGAAGACAAGACTGCGAGCAGTCTGCCACACCAAACCGATCCCTAGGTAGGAAACAAATCTCTTTAAAAGTTTGGAAACCTAGGTCAATAAAGTTTCCCTAAGAGCCCAAAACCATCTTTGTGGCTCAGAGGCCAAAAGGTAAGTCTCTGAAGTCTGGTGTAATAGCACAAATGGAACCTTTTAGTTTCCACCATAAAACTTAATTGTTTTTTTAATTGTTAAAATAATTTTCTTTCCCCTTCATCCCCAAGGAGCCTGTGTGAAAGTGCAGAATGTTTGCTTTTCTAAAAGGGGCAATCTAAAGTTTCTATTTTAATGCTCTGAAAAATTAACTCCATTCAGGGATATCCTCAAATCCCAACACTTTTATTCTCTCTAGAGCTTTCTTCAAGTGTTCCATTGTTTCCTCTCACAAAGAAACACAAGGCAAGCTCTCTCCAAAGGGGCTAGGGACCCTTAGTTCTCTCCTTCTGTTGGAACTCCTTGGATAGCAAGGGAAACTTTAAAAAGCTTAAAGAAGGATGGGGATTTATTGGCTTTTGTAACATAAAAGTTCAAGGGACCGACAGTAGGTGCACCTTAATTCAGGAGTTCAAAATAAGTAATCAGGATATGTCCCCTAATGCTTCTTTTCTTAGTGTTGTCTTATCCCTTTGGCAAATTCTCATCGTGGTGGCCTCCAACACTTCAAGCTTCATTTCACAGCTCAAATTCTAGCAGGAAAAGAGAATATATTCCTTTCTCATCAGCTCAAGCAAAAATGCCCAAGATCATTGGTACAGATCATTGGCTCTCACAGGATCAGTGGTTCATCTTGGAATCTATCAATGTGACTATGGAATCGAATGCTCTGAATGGCCAGTATCATATCACAAGTCCACATCCAGAGCAAAAAGTTTAACACCAAACAAAAATGTAGAAAGGAAAATCAGGGAGCTATTAGCAGAAGGGAGCTTAGATGGTAGACAGCAAAATAACAACAAATGTCTACTATTCATCCATTTGCCTGTGGAGTTGACACATCTGAATTAATCTTAGGATGACTTAAATACTTGTCTTGGAGTAAGGATATTTTCCAACATCTTTTAAAATACTGAGTTTCCCTGAGTCTTCCTCTTGTGGTATCACATCCCCAATGTTTGTGGTTATCATGTCTTCATGTCCTTTCACTGTGAGGGCAGACAAATGTCTTTCCACTAGAATGTACTGATCATGAGTTATCTCACAATAATTCCCATTTTGCAAGTGTGACTCTTTGTAGTTTTACTTTTACAGCCCATTTCCATTTTCTGCAACTTCATGCCACAGTTTATTTCTGCTGCAGATGGATTATGTTTCTTTAAAAAAATTCAAGGCCCCTTTAAGATAATGAGGGATACCAAGATTAGAGCATCCATAGCCAGAGTAGTTTGTAAAGGATTTTAGGAAAGAAAACTTGTATTTCTTAAACAGAATAATGGAATTTCTCCAGGATGCTGTAAAGACCGGTTCTATTGATAGTTGGTTATGTACCCTAGCATATTTTCTAAGGCTTGGAATAGACAAGACATTTGTCACAATAATAGTAAGACTCAGTTCACATTAATGAGAACTAAGTAGGGAGCAGAGAATCTTGTTTTACCACTGTTTTCTTGGAACAAATAGATGAGTTGGAACTTAAACAATGTAATGTGTGGTGAGGTGGTTAAGAACAAGATTCTGGGTTAAAATCCTAGTTCTACCACTTACTGCCTGTTTGATCTTAGCTAAGTTACTCGACTTCTCTCTTCCTTAGTTCCTTCATCTATAAGATGGAAATAATATTATCGACTTCACAGAATTGATGTGATGGTTATATGAGTTAGTAATGTATAAAATGTTTAGAATAGTGTGAGAACTTGAAAGTACCATAAGAGCCATGTAAGTACATAGTAAGGCTTTTTTTGTTGTTTTTTTTTTTTTTTTTTCATGAAAATTCATACATAAATATTCAATGTACAAAGTGAGAGAATTATTTGGTAGGAAGTTCCTTGAAGAAACGACCAAAGCACGACCCACGTTTTCTTTTTATGAATCCTGCCTAAATTACCCACAGCTGAGTAAGAAAGTGGGAATGACATACTAATGGAAAAACAGGCTAATAAGCTTACCCTAGTTTCACATTCAAGGGGTGGAATAATTTATGGGAAAGCTCTCAAAGGTTCTAAATGCTGCAATCAAATCACTGTATGGAGAAAGCTGCAAAATCGAGTTCCAAACAATGAAAACATCAGTTTCTTAATGGAACAGGTCCAACCATCTGGCATTCATATGTTGTTTGTAGGGGCAGTTATTGTACAGACATAATGACCCAATTCCACCTCTAGGCAAGAAGCTTTCACGAAGGAAGTTTACCCTGACCACTTGTGGCTGGTTAAAAGTACCAGAAGAGTTTTGTTTTGTTTTTACTCTTCTATTGTTCATGTTTCAAATTCAGACCTTTTTTCAAGAGAATACGAAAAGAAGCGGCTTCAGATATGTTTGTAGCGTGCAAGGGATTGGGCAGAAGGAGATTTCAATGTCTCAGAAAGAAATCTTTTCTTCAAGGCAATTTTTTTTTAAAAAAGTACCCTGTTACACAGGCTAGATACAGGATATAGTCTTAATGATAATCTGTTAATTCTTCT
>NW_012140858.1:938340-939850 GCF_000956105.1 Propithecus coquereli | reverse complement strand
AAAGAACAAATTTTCCCAATCTTAAATGTTCAGTTCAATGAGTGTGGACAATTATGTAGACCCATGTAATCACCACATAAAGTAAGATATAGGACATTGCCCTATCTGCAGAAAGTTTCTTTGTGTGTCTTTTCAGTCAATCCCCACCCTGTAGACAACCATTGTTCTGTTTCTACTGTCATAGATTAGTTTTGCCTATTCTTGAACTTTATAAAAATGAAATCATACATTATATACTATTTTGTATCTATCTTCCTTTGCTCAGTATGTTTTTGAGATTCATCCATGTTGTTATATATATTCATGGTTTGTTCCTGATACTGCTAGCTAGTCTTTCATTTGTGTCCTTTTAAAAAAATCTTTGGAATCTACTCCGTCTCTGTATCTGGCAGAGTATATGTTGGCCTCTGAGACATGCAGGGGGTTTGGCAGAGCCATTCAGTTAAATATAATCAGCACAGAATCAGGCAGAGTTTGTGCAAAGGTACAACATCTCTAACTTGCCCACTTTGGTGAGTGCTCACGGTAGAGGGCAATACCTTTGAGTCCTTTTCTCTGAGCCATCCACAATCTAGACTACAAGGTATCATTGAACCCCTGAGATTACATTCAAAATATGTGTGAATATATGCATTAGATAAACTGAGGTAACAGATAGATTCTCAAAATTTAGTGGCCCAAAGAACAGAAATTTATTTTTTACATGAAAGTCCAGGGTGGGCACTCATGTCAGCAGAGAGGCACTACTTCACATGGACACTTAGGTGTCAGGACTCTCTGCCCATCATCTTCACCCCATGGCTTCTGAGGCTGGTGTGGGCACCACCATCCCAGTCATCCAGAAGGGGCGGAAAGCGTGGAGGAGCACACATGGGAGGATTTTATAGGTAGTCTCAGGATTGGCAGAAGGCACTATGCTCACATTCTACTGGAGAGAACTCAGTTAATGGCCTCAACTAACTGCAAGAGAGGCTGGGAAATCTAGTAGAGCTGGTGCCCAAGAAGGCAAGAATGGATATTGTAGCTAGAAGCCTCTTCTACGATATGTATACTCTACAATGATCTGTAAAACAGTTTCATAGCTTTGATCAGGTTCTCACAGGGTCACTCTCTACTCAGAAATGTTCAAGAGCCTCCTGTTAAGGGAACATTAGCACTGCTGTTTCCACCTTGCTCTAGAAGGTGTATTGGGCCATCATGGCAAAACAACAGAAATGACATAAAATACACATGATGTAGGAAAACCCTCTTCCCCATTGTTGCACAGGGTGACACAATACTGTTCATATTTCTTGGAGTACTCACTGTAGGACTTGAGGCAGACATCCTATCAGCTACTAGATCTCACAAAAATCCAGCATATTAGAAGAAGCCATATTTTATTTGAAAGAATGTGCTTCTAGAATTAGGTTGTTGGTAGTGACTCTTTATCATGTTCAGGAAATTCCTCCCTATTCTTACTTTGCTAAGATTAAAAAAACAAATGAATAGTGAATTAATTTATATTTTC
>NW_012140858.1:935401-938290 GCF_000956105.1 Propithecus coquereli | reverse complement strand
ACCCAACAAAGTCTTTGCTAGCCCATTACAGATCGTGGGAGCAAAGATGGTCCATTAGAGAAGTCTTTCATTGGACAGCAGTGGCTAGTCCCTTGCTCAGTCATTGGCCATGGTTCACCACGAGAAGAGCATAATCTTGAGTATCACTGCTTTGCTCATTCATTGGCTGAAGGGATGCCCCAAGAAGAATGTGGCCCCACTTCAAAAGCTACAGAGGGCCCTGAAGGTGCACCATGGGCTATCAGCTAACCACACTCTTTGCAGCTGGTCAGTGAGTTCTTTCTTGAAAAGGGCTCTGAATGGCACATCTCCATGTCTGCCATCATCCTCCTTTTGTTCTTTGTGGATCCATTTTTCCAAACTTGTTGAGGTAGCAGTACCTTCAGGTGTCTGGTGGGCCTCTCTTCCTGTGGGACAACTTAGAAGTGGAAGGTTAGTGGGATGAACGATGGCCTTCACCACTGCAGTTAGTCTCCAGGCCATGACTGGCACTCAGCCTCTTTCTCCCGTTATACATGCTAAATTTCCCAAACCCTCAGCTAACACCTCTGCCAGTCTTGGTAACTTAACTCATGGTGTGACTCAAACACTTATTCCCTGTGGGTCTGTGTCTGTGTTCTTTGTAACCATACTCTTCTTTAGTTGCTGCATTTATCTATTCACAGTTATTACAATTGGACAAGGGAGTACCGAGAAGCACCCAAGTGAGCCATGTGAGTTTCACACATATTCCTCCCTGTCCCCATTTGATAACAGCAGCCCTATTTTCTCCTGTTAATTATCAGGGCAAATTATTCCTGAAAGGATGGTGGCTGCACTTCTTGTCTGCTGACCTCTAGACACAGTGACCCCAAATTGCTCAGGCAGCAATCATAGCAACTTTTCTGTGTCCCCTGGTAAGAGTATAGAACGTCTCACCCTGCGGAGCCCAAAGTTGTACTGAGAGAAAGTCCCACAGTGAGTCACTGAAAATGAGGGTAAGTGGGGTCACTTCTTCCTCTATCCCCTTGCTTCACAGACTCATGTATTTTTCCTACTGGCGACAAAGCACTGCATAAATGTCAGTGATTGAATGCATACTGCGTCCCAAAGAAAGCTCCCCACCCTTGTAGAGTACTGTCTCCAAGTTGTTGCTTCAGCTGTGCCTTCATCAGAACATTCCATCCCTCAGTAGGAATTTTCTGAATGGTGCAATATGTGGCAAGACCACATGCATCTTCTTCATTGTAAACTTAATGCCTGGTTGAATGAGATCCCTGGTTATATGGGATTCCATGTCTACGGATCCAGCATTCCATAAACCCTGGATAGTGATACTGGTTGAGGCCCTGAGGGCAGGAAAGGCAATGGCATCTCAACACTAGGTGTCTATTCCTAAGGAAATGAACCACTAATCTTTCCAGGAAAGAAGAGGCCCGGCCAGTTGGTCTCCTCAAGGAATAATCCATACTGAGGGCTCAGAGTTGGTCTCTGGTTGTTGGCAGTTTGGACATTCAGAAGAAGCATTAGCTAGACTAGCTTTGTAAGTTGGGGTCTATGCTATTGGGCCTGTGCATAGCCTCTCTCTCTGCCACGGTGGCCACTTCATTCATTAGTCCACTGTGTTAGCACTGGGGGTGTTGTTGACAAAGGCTGGCTTGTGTTCCTGTTTGGGGAGATGAGCAGGAATTCTGCCTCTTTTCTCCCCCTCTGCTGGTTATGGAAGGGGGAGGATCACGTTCATTCAAGTTCATCCTGGAATCAATTATGATACTCAATTTAATTTACACTTGCCACAGCTTGTCCCTAATGGGTCAGATCTATGCTTGCTAAATCTAAATTTCTACAAGTCAGTGAAGCTCTCTCTTGGGGATGAAGTCCAGTTATTTGTCTATTTATTTTGAGAAAAGATCTTGCTATGTTGCCCAGGCTGGTCTGGAACTCCTGGGCTCAAGCAATCCTCCTACCTCAGCCTCCTGAGTAGCTGGGATTACAAGTGTGTGCCAGTGTACCCAACAGTTATTTTTATTGTTGTTTCTTTTAGAGAAAGACTTTAGACTTAAGAAAGACTTTAGACTTAAAGTCTCTGAAACAAGTTTTAAAGATAACTTTTCATACCCCTTCCTTTCTAGATATTTTCCTGAAGACTGGAGATGAATTAACTCTTCAGCAAATTCTATCAAAGCTCAAGTGCTATCACTTCCTTTCTTCTGGTCACACTGCACCTTCCTAGGCATTTTAAAGTGTTCTCTGTTACTGTTTCAAACTTATTACAGTCTATTTGTACCTTGCAAATTAGCAGAAATTTCTATGAGATCACCTCTTGTCTGTATAGTAATCCTCTCCAGGTTGTGGTATGTCTCATACCAAATTGGTTCCTATTCTAAGGTTCGTAATCTTTCCATGGCGCAGACACAAAGTGCCCAGGGTTTCTTAGCAATCGTGGATGAGAACTCCCCACTTAGTGGGTTTTATGGGCTGAAATGTGTCCCCCCCCCGCCCCAATTCATATGTCAAAGTCTTAAACCCCAGTACTTCAGAATGTGACTGTAGTTAAAGATAGGCCCTTTAAAGAGGTAATTAACTTAAATAAGGTCATAGTGGTGGGCCCTAATTCAATATGACTCATGTCCTCATGAGAAGAGGATATTAGGACATAGACACCACACAGACTGAGGGGAGACCAGGTAAAGATGCAGGGAGAAGATGGCCATCTGCTTGCCAAGGAGAGAGGCCTCCGAAGAGATAACCCTGCTGACACCTTGATCTTGGACTTCCAGCCTCCAGAACTGTGAGAAAATAAATTTCTGTTGTTTAAGTCACCCAGTCTGTGGTCCTATGTTATAAGCAGCCCTATCATGCTAATACAGTGTGTATGAATCTCAGTCAATAAACTTAGATATCATGGCT
>NW_012140858.1:933998-935351 GCF_000956105.1 Propithecus coquereli | reverse complement strand
GAGAGAGATTCTTGCTCTGTCACCCAGGCTGGAGTACAGTGGTGACATCATAGCTCACTGTAGCCTCAAAGTCCAGGCCTCAACTGATCTTCCGGCCTCAGCCTCCTGCGTAGCCAGAACTACAGGCAGGGGCCATGATGCCCAGCTTAAAAACTGATTTTGGATAAAACTTGGAACACAGAAAATAATGACATTTCATTTTTCTTTGGACAAATTGCCAATTTTGTTGGCATATTATCTTTTTTGTTTACTGTGGAACTTCACCTATAGTCTAAGGTTCGATTATTTAAAATTAATTCAACAAGTATTTACTGTGCCTCTATGAAATGCTACATACTGAGCTAGGTATATACCTATTTAATGGAGTATAAAAAGACTAGTTTTTCAGAAAATGGAACAGGCATCCTATGAAAAGAGCAGATTGATATAACAATCTTAACATCGTAAGGTTTTTAAAAAATATAACACAATCAAATGAAAAAGAAGATGGATGACAAAAGGGAGATGCACAAGAAAATTTACAATGCAATGTAAAGAAAATCTATGTTGGAGTGATTAAAGAGAAAAATTGCTGTGGGCAATAGAATTAGCAATGTGGATTTTACAGTTTATAAACTCTCCTACGACACAGAGGGAAAGGCAAAGAGATAAACATGGCAAGTGAATAACCGAATGGAGAACTGGGAACACAGAGGCAATCTATGGATAAGGCTGTTCTTGAAGAAGACAGAACAAATGAGAAAAGACAGCAATTAAATAGTAGAAGAAAACTTTTCTGAATCTACTTTATAAAGGTTTACAAACTTATTTATAAACCCATTATGTAAGGACGTATTTTTGTAGATTTGAAGGGGCTTCCAGGTTACAACACAGTGTTTTATTTTTCTTTTTTTAAGAGAACAAAAAACATTCAAAGATATGCAAAGACTAAAATATATACCATTGTCAAAGTCCATCTGGGCTGCTATAATAAAACACACTAAACTGGGTAGCTTTTAAACAAAAGACATTTCTTTCTAACAGTTATGAAGTCTGGGAAGTCCAAGATCAAGGCGCTGGGAGATTTGGTGTCTGGTGAGGGTCCATGTCCTGGTTCAGAGATGGTGTCTTCTTGCTGTGGCCTCATGTGGCAGAAGTGGACAAGGAAGCTCTTTGAGCTCTTTATAAGGGCACTAATGCCATTCATAAGGGCAGAGCCCATCTGACCTAATCAACTCTCAAAGGCTCTACCTTCTAACATCATTACCCTGGTGATTAGAATTCAAAGCATGAATTTGTAGGGGAAACAAATATTCAGATCACAACAACCATCCAGGAAGCCTTGTTGAAAAATATAAAGATTAGCCCAAGTGA
>NW_012140858.1:916521-922616 GCF_000956105.1 Propithecus coquereli | reverse complement strand
AAAAAAAAAAATAATAGTGCCAAATGCAGTGACAGCCAATTTTTAAATTCTTAATGAGTCTCAAATTATAGTCCTTGGATCACTAGATAACATCAATAATCTGACAAAGTCTATTGTGTCCTTCAACATATTAGCGTAAAAACTCCACTTGAAATATCCCTCATCAAAATTTCATTTTGCTGAGAATATTTTTGTCATGTTTGACAGCATGAGCTGTCTTTGGGTCTTTGGCACTGCTGAAGTCATTTTAAGAAACAAATTTAGAGAAACACTGCCTGGCCGAGGATAAGAGAGAAAGGGTATATCAGAAAGCACTAGGACGACTCTCCAAGAAAGGGACTAAGTCTGAATGACAAGAGGACTACAGATAGATGAAAACATTCAAGAAAGTTTATCAAGGTGTCCTCCCTCACTTCCACTAAAACAACATGATCACCCCTAGTGTTTTAAGAAGTCCATTCCAATATATTGTTTTACTTTGATAAAGACAACTTGGAACCCTATACAAGAAACTGCACTAGTATTATTATTATTCCATTTTACAGATGATAAAACTAGCTCATTTGAAACACACTACTAGTTTTGATGCATTAATCTATATGCTAAACTGGATTCTGTATTGCATTTCATTTTCTCTCTCCTTTTACACTGGACATACAACCTACATTTGAGTTTAAAGTTACTGGTCTAAAGGTGGCTGCAGAAGCAGTCTCGTTCAGACAGGTCCACACTTGTCAGGAAGACAGGTCTGTTTGAACAGACCTTTTATTTTGTTCTCCATTTCATTTTAGGACAGCAGTACACCAGATAAAGAGGAAATAGGGTTTTACAGCAAATAACTTACTCTTGAATACACATGTCTTGTATGGATAGACCTTCCCATTTGATGTTAGAAGGGACCACAGAGTAGTTAAGGTAGTTAATATGTAGCTGAAGCAGAAGCAACTGTATTCCTTAAGAAGGTCAGAAACAAAATCGATATATGAAAAATATTCCAGCTGGATGGTAGGTGAGAAACTCATTTGTATTTTACCTTTGATTTATGGGGAGAGGTTATGGAAATAATTAATTTTAAAATGTGCTTTTTGTTAAAGAAGTATTGATATTGAGAAACTTAACAGTAAGAATGTGTAGTAAGAGGGAGACAGGAAAATTAGTTAATAAGTGATTTTTTTTCTGAATTGAGTATAGCTATGGTTAAAAATATATACAAGCACCTTTCAACTATATTCTTTTCTTACCAATCCACACTTTTTATGATACTTAGTTTTTGTAGTGGACATTTTCCTATTCATTCCAGTATAATATTTCTTACAGTTTAAGATCAACCCCTATCATTATTTGTGAGATGACAGTGATTTTATATGTATATGTATTTACATGCATTTCTGCATGCTGTACGTGAACATACTGGCCTTGTGCATGAACATATTGGCACTGTGCATATGTTAACACTCATTTTTTTTCACGTTTTAAATCATATTGGTGGGAAAGGAAAGAAAGCAGAGTCGTTTAAAGTTGATGTTAAAAGGGATTTGAATGATTGTTTTTAAAAGGAAACAGCTTTGATTAATAAATGACTAGCAGCGCTCAGCCTTGAGCATCCTGTGAAAACCACATGAGCTTGGTCAGGGCTCTAAGTAGTCACTGGCGGGAGACGGTCCTGGTCCCTTCAAAGCATAACTCACTAGAGACTTGAAAAGTTTCCATCCCCTGTCAAGAAGTCTTCCCCTCCCCGCCCACTGCGGTTTACAATGACCTTTCCCTTCTGCAAAGCCCGAGATTACCGGGTGACCACCACCAACGCAGCCCTCCCTCGCTGTCCTGAATTTCTCTCTTCGACGTAGTCCTATCAGTCCTGCCGCATCCCCTTACCTTCTTCTTTCTTTCCTTCTTTGGTGGGTTTTCTTTGGGGGGGTCGCTCAGGTTTTTTTTCCTTGCAGGTAGTTTTTTTTTGTATTGAGTGGCCTTAGCGGTGGAGAAGTCAGGGTGGGAGGTGGATGGGTGCGGTGGCGTGGCTGGAGAGCCCCATGGGGTGCATGTCGTTATAGGACCTGGGCGAATCCCTGTGGCTGCCGCTCTCTAGAGAACCATCCCTAGGCCTCGGTCCCGCGCCGCTCCCGCCCACACCTCCAGGTGCACAGTCCCCGCCCTTAATTACTCCTACTAAAATTGATAGTTTGCACTTGCAAAGTTACACTGGGAAAGCGGAAGAGCCATTTATAATCACGGATATGGAGAACTAGGGGAGCAGAGTCACACTTGCTTTGGTCTGCAGATCCAGTCAATGGAAAAATCAGAGAGAAACCGACACACCTTTCTAGCAGCAGAGTCAACTCTCCGTCCTTCGCAGCCTCCAGTTAGGGGCGGCGCTGAGAGAAATTTTGCTCCTTCAGGAAAGTTTAGAAACTGAACTACGAGAGAGGCAGGCCATACTTCAGGGGATTTGCGGGCTCCGCAATGTTTCCCAGAGCTCTCCAAGTGGGAAGAGGAGAGGGACAAAATGAAAATGCAACGTGCAGGGGAGCCCACCGGAGTCCCGTAAGCTGTCCGGCGCTGGGGTGAGCACAGGAGGGCGTGGGGTGGGATCCCGAGCTGGCGGCAGCGGGTCTCCCGCCGCGGTGTGTCGCGTGTGGGGCGGGGGAGGTTGGTCAGGTAATGAATGGGAGGCTTAGGTGACCCCCCGCGCCAGCGGGAAGTTCAGCAGATGAATGGGGGAGGGGAGCGCAGAGGGCAGGGGCGCGGGGGGCGTCACACCAGGTAAGGGGACGAGCTAGGGGGAGGGAGTGCAGGGGTGCGGGAGTTGCTACGTGGAGCAAGCAGAAAAGAAAGGGGGCGGAGGAAGAGAGGCTGGCGTGGGCGCTGCTGCTTCGGCCCTCCCTCGGCGCCCCCTCCTCCGCCGCCCCTGCCAGCGCGCCAAAGCCGGGGCCGTAGGGGCCGAGCGGCGCTGACACTCCCGGAGTTGCGACTCCTGCGTCCCGGTGCAGAGCGCTGCCCGGATCTTGGGCGGCCTGGGCCCGGCGCTGCAGAGCCCTCCCGGGCCTCCCGGCTGCGCACGGGCCCCCAGCGGGGTGGGCGCTGGGGGCGGCCCGCTCTGGGCGACTGCCGAGGGGCGGGCGGAGGGCCGGGCTCGGCTGGCGGCGGGGCGGGGGCCGCCGGGACTGGCCGCGCGGCCTGAAGCCAGCCCGGGGGCGGCGGGAGCGGGACGCGCGGCGGCGGCGAGCGCAGGTAAAGAGGAGGACTCGGCGCCGGGCCGGGGGACGGCGCCCCCTGGGCGCGGAGCCAGTGGCCGCGGCGACCGCTCAGCCGCCAAACGGCGCGCTCGGCTCACACTGTCCCGCCGCAGACGGGCTTTGTGGCTGTGCGTGCGCGAGTGTGAGTGTGACTGCGCGCGCGCTCGCCCGTGCCGGGTGTGGGTGGGTGTGCGTACACGCGAGCCGGCCTGCGGGAGGCGAGGCTCTCCGGGCCTCCTTTACCAGCCGGTTGACCGAGCCCCGGGAGGGAAGTGGCCGCAGCCGCCCGGGCCGCCGGCTCTCCTGTCCCTCGGCCAGGTCAGTGCGCCCTCGGGCCCGCGCTGTGCGCAGTGTCTGCGGCCGAGACCCGCCCAAGTGACACGTAGGTGGCCTCCGGTTACCTGGGTCGGGGTGGGGGCACGGGAAGGCTTGCGAGGGGCCCTCGAGGTTCGCCCAGAGCCTCGTTCCGGTGGACGTGGACGGCTGGGGGGAGGTCCCCGCACCCCGCGGCGCAGAGCTGCTGAAGGCGCGGACTCCCGCACCCCTTGCTTCCCACAGTCGACTCGGTCGTCCCTCCCGGGCTGAGGACTTTTCACTTAAGTTTCTGTCCAGCCGCCTAACAAACATGCTTAGCAAGTAACTGGGGATTGTAAGGCAAGGGAGGGACCTGGTTTTGAGTCGACGGTTTTGAAATCGACAGGCTCCTTTGGCTTGTGTAGGACTCATTTGTTGTGAATGGATTTGAAGTTTAATCTTGTTTTTCGTTGCTGCCATTTGGCCTTTGATATGTTAAGAGTGTAGGCATTCAGGACTTGTTGCTGCCTTCTGTCTGGGGCCTGAGATTGTTGCTCTCCGCCGCTGCTCTTTATTTTACTTTTTGTTGAAATCCATGGATATATCATAAATGCGGGCGCTGTCGTGTTTCACTATGAATGCGTTGTTTCCCATTGGAATAGATACATATATGTAAACGTAAATATCGAAAACGTAACTAGTTATTAGAGCAGAGTCCTCTATCGCTTAGGGCTCTAACAGTCTGTTTTTCACCTATTTGCATAAGTGTCATTTGCTAAGCGTAAGCATAACTGTGAAGCCAGAGATCTGAGATTTAAAGTCTGCCATTCTGGTTAAAGGGAGAGTCTGTACTCGGAAAATTCCAAATTCTTGTAAGAAGTTCTTCTCTCGTCAGATAACAGAGTGAGTCCCCAGGAAAAAGGGTGTATATTAGAGTTATGGCTGTTTGATCCAAACACATTGCGTTAAAACGCATGCACACACGGATGTAATACCACCTCCTTATTTCTGCCCTCGATTCTCCAAGTCCGGGTAGGAGTGAGCATAATTGCCCCAAATGCAAAACTATGAATAATGATCAGCGTTTTAAGTATATTAAGGATGTATTTTTCTTGATGCCATTTAATTTGAGGATAAAGACGCCAAGTAGCAAGAGGAGGAGGTAGAGTGAGGCAGTACGGTACCGCCTGAGGAGCAGGCGGAACCTGGGTTGTCTAATCTGAGCCCGCCCGCGCACCGCGTCCCCTAGCGGTGCGACCTTAGCCAGTCAGGTCAGCTCGGTGTCCTCATCTGGAAAATGGAAGGTGTTTGACGAATCTTTGCTGTTCCTTCTAGCTCCCCAAATAACTAGAAATCGGTGGGTGGCAATCCCATGTTAGCTCAGCAGGTACGGAGTAAAGGGAAGTGAGAGGGCAGGAGGGCCAAGAAGGTGGAAAAAACCCAGCAATGGGGGATGCCTGGAGGGGAGAGAACCTATAGTTGGGAGTTGATTTTTTCCATTTTTTCATTCCTCCTCCTCAAGGCAATCAGTAATACTCCCCCTGCCCGCATCGATCTCGTTACCCTTATTATTTAAAGCTTGTGAGCCTGCTTATCTAAGGCGAAGTCAAGGTGGTCCTTGGAGTCCAACCTCTACTTAGTATCACCTGATGGATTTTTCATGTGCATCATTGTCTCTCAGGGGAACAGCTGCAGCCCAGTGCTGCAGGCGCTCAGCATGGATTTCAGTATACCTCGGAGTGATGGGAAAAAATAACAGAGGTGGGAATGTAAGTGGCAGCCCTTTCAAAACTTCTATTTGCGTTCAAGGCTAATATTTTCCAAAAAGTAATTTGATTTTTTTTTTCAAGTTATACCTTAGACGTTGCAAGGTTTTATTGAATCAGTTCTGTACTGTCCTACTGGAACATTCAAAGAAAGTAAAAATCTCACTTGCTAAGACTTTCTGGTACACAATCACATTCAGTCTGAAGTTAGTGATATTTAGGGCCAAGAATCATTACAAATGCTTAGTAAGGAAAGTTGCAATCTGGGCAGAATACACTGTATCATTTTCACTGGGAAGTTCCAAGTATTCAGCAAATAACAACACTTTTGGAATTCAGCTTGAGGTCAATATTTTAATGTCTGTGCTTGATGTGTGGCCTGTCTTCCTTTAATTTTTTTTTTTTTGCTATCAATATGCCTACACCCTTGAGGAACATGATTTATATATAAGTGAAGTGTGATGTAATAAAAACTCAAACATAACCTCTTAATTTAGAGTTTGAAAAGTGCCCTGGTCTTGTTAAGTCAACATCATTCTACTG
Source organism: Propithecus coquereli (assembly GCF_000956105.1). Taxonomy (NCBI): domain Eukaryota; kingdom Metazoa; phylum Chordata; class Mammalia; order Primates; family Indriidae; genus Propithecus; species Propithecus coquereli. The sequence goes on along the minus strand of NW_012140858.1, from coordinate 916,780 downwards.
TGTAGGTTCTTAATTTTACATATCCTGTTACCCCAAAAGTCCCTGTAGTGTTATTACATAAATGTGGAAAACTATTATGGATGTCTTAGAAAGTTGGGGGAAGAAGGAAATTTTAGTTTGACAAATAATATTGAATTCTTTTCATGTGGCAGATACAAGGATGACAAGGAAACTCCAGCAAGAGCTACAATGCTGGAGGAAAAGATGCAGCTAACTTTAGTATATATATTGAATATATATATGCTATATATGCTATATT
>NW_012140858.1:908729-914701 GCF_000956105.1 Propithecus coquereli | reverse complement strand
CTAGTAATACCTGGCCATGGGTCATTCTTTATGGTGGGATTTCCAAGGTTGTAAATGATAGTTAAAGGAAATTTTTTCCATTATGGCCCTTATGTGTGCCTATGGTTCTTAAGGTTGAAGATTCACTACGCAGGGATGGCTACTGTGAATCATTACTTTTCAGCAAGCTTCCCTTTATTTATTTATTTCTGAGACGGGTCTTGCTCTGCCTCCCAGGCTGAAGTACAGTCGTGTGCTCAGAGCTCACTGTAACCTTGAATTCTTGGGCACAGGCGATCCTTCTGCCTCAGCTTCCCAAGTGGCTAGGGTTATAGGTGCATGCCACTACACCCAGCTTATTAAAACATTTTTTTTTTTAGATGTGGGGTCTCACTGTGTTGCCCAGGCTGGTCCTGAACTATTGGCCTCAAGCCATCCTCTTGCCTCAGCCTCCCAAAGTGGTGAGCCACCATGTTCAGTTTTACTTCCTTACTTCCTTATTTTTGGAGACAGTCTCACTCTGCTACCCTGGTTAGAATGCAGTGGTATCATTATAGCTCACTGCAACCTCCAACTCCTCGGCTTAAGCGATCCTCTTGCCTCAGCCTCCTGAGTAGCTGGGACTACAGGAGCATGCCATGATGCCCAGCCAATTTTTCTATTTTTAGTAGAGTTGGAGTCTTGCTCTTGCTCAGGCTGATCTCGTACTCCTGAGGTCAAGCAGTCCTCCCGCCTTGACATCCCAGAGTGCTAGGATTACAGGTGTGAGCCACCACGCCCAGCCTATTTATTATCTTAAATGTCAAAACAATGCTCTTGATTTCACTTCATGCCAATCTACTGTACTCAGTTTCTTTGTCTATGTCCACGTGGTTCTCTTTGACCAATCCCTAACTGCCTCCATTCTAAAATTCTGGCCTAATTAATGGATATTCTTGGCTCTTTGGAGGGAAACATGGTTCAGAGGTAGAACAAACAAGTTCTGTTCAACCCCAGGAGCACTTAGTTGACTGCTTGCTACATAGCAGGTGTTGTTACTGGGGGGTGCGTGTGAATAATTTGGGATTCCTACCCTCCAGGAGGAGCTTACAGACATATTAACAGATAATTACAATTCGGCACAACAGGTGTTATGAGAGAGATAAGCACCGAAGACCCTCAGGGGTGAGGTGTGGGTGGGAAGGCTTCTGCAAGATTAGGGTCTGGAAGGACCCTAGGGGATAAACCAAGCCTAGAAGAGGAAAAAGGGGATCAAGAGGCTTTTTATTTCTAGTTTTGCTATTGCTGGGTAGTCAAAGTGCCTCTCTTTTTATATCCGTAAAATAAGAATAAGAATTGATATTATCTGGTTGCTAATTCTAGTTTTCATTTACTATTTGTTCCTCAATTTAATCCTTTATGTTTTCATTCATTCATTCATTCCACATTCAATAGGTATTTGTTGAGTACCCACCGTGTACTGGGAAAATAGCACTGCAGGAAACAAGACATGTATGGTCCCTTCTCTCTTGGAGCTTGCATTCTATCAGGTTAATACCAGAAATTCTTTTGAAATGCCTTCAAATATAGGGGTATGTCTGTTGAGTTCTTCAGTTTCGGGAACATATTCTCCAAAGTAGTCTCCGTGCTTTCAGGTCAGTTAGCTTTTCCCTCTTAGGGAAGGAGACACAGACACAGTATCCTCATCTCTGTTTTATAAACTTGAAATGTTTTGCCAAGATTTACCCGTGAGTTGTAAAGTCTAGAGGCAGATGCAGCTGTATTTTACCTGTAGCCCTGGCTGGCTTCCAGTTCATTTTTGGATATTCTTACTTTTAACCCAACTTGTGTTTGCGTTTCTATGTTCAGTTTATGGTTTGCCTCCTAGAATAATCCAAATGCTAGTGTTCGTGGGAAGTTAGACTTATTTCGAGGTCACACTATCATGGTGCTTCGCTTTGTTAATGCATTTCACTTACAGTCTTGTTGAAGTCACTCAGGGATACGAACACAGTAGAAAGCCTTCCAACCAGAAGGAGGTAGCTGCATTCATTTATAAAAACACCGTAGATGTGTCTAAAGTGCCTCTTCCACCTTACCCGTCTGATGTAACCCTTTGTCATCAGTCAGTTACATAGCCTTTCAAACTTGTCCTTTTACTTAAACAAACTTACAGAAATGTATGTGTGTTTATGGATATTTATGTGTGTGGGTATGTTTATATATACACATATATACTTCTGCGTGTGTGTCTGTCTGCATTTGTGCCTGCCTCTATCCCCTTTTGCTTTTGAGAGGCTATACTTGAGGCTGCCATTAAGCAAGTGAAGTTTGAAGCCAGAAGAGCCTGCATAGGCTCTTCTTGAATCAGTGCAGTATGATGTTATTCAGTTAGGAGTTCTTGTTAGAGTGATATGAATGTCTGCTATGAACGAGGAACAAGAAAACTGTTTCCAGCTGTGTGACAACCCACACAACAAATATCCTAGCAGAGAATATTTCCACAAGGGCTGTGTTTCATCTGGGTCTTAGGCAAGGGGAGGAGGGGCATTTTGGAGCACGTGTTTAGCATCTGTGAGCCTTTTGTTAGGTACAAAACAAGGCATGGGTGGAGGAAGGCCTATCAACCACTTCGGGAGCAGAGAAGATAGGTGGAGTTATTCATTATAGTCAGGTTTCATTGTGGGAGTATTAAGCGAGGACCCCCCCCCCCTTAGAAGTCTGTAATCAGCAGATGATAAGGGTAGTGTGTTCTTACTAAGGGAGTAAAACAGCTGAAACAGAATTGCCTTTTGTTAAGGGGCTGCTTTGCCTTCTTGGACTATGATTTGTTGGGAGAAGGATTATTGTCAAGTCACAAAAATGAGGCATTCATTCTGTACCCACTATTTCTTGTATTAATAGTTCCACAGAGAACTGCTTGCTTTACTTTCTGAGTCAACACAGTGGTTGGTGTAAAGGTTCAAAGGCTAGGGCAAGATGGCTGACTTTTCCAAATTCAGCAGAATCTGTTCTTTGGTCACTTTATCTGAGACCCTGTGAATCCAGTTTCATGCAGCCGAAATCTTGGAGCCCTTCTGCGTCTTTATGCTTGGCTGTGGACACTGAAATAAAAAACAGGCAAACCAACAATCAAGAAAGGATGGTCCCTGATCTCGAGTAGCTCATATGTGGAGAGACATGGAGAACAATGACTGAGATCTGGCGGACAGTGATAAATGCTGTAAACCAAGGTTTACACAAAGAGCTTTCTGCATTTCTGAGGATGGAGAAGGTAAGTCAGCCTTGGAGGAGAGGAATGATGTGCAGTCGGATGCTGGCCTTGATTGACAAGTTGGTGGAGAAGCTCATTCCTTGTAGAAAAGTAGTAACAAAGGCCCAGGGTACTGCCTGAGAGTGACAGGCTTGGGGAAGAGTGCCTGGAATTCACAGGTTGTAGCAGGGAGTGGTGGTGGTGCTGGGGCTAGTCTTGAAGGTCGTGGAGGTAGAATAGAAGGTGCTGCAGACTTGGGGACAAAAAAGGGCATGTTGATGTCATTACCACAAGGGACAAGAGAGTATGAGGATTGTTGCAGTGAGGTTTGCTTTTGACATGTCTAAAACCACACGGATATTTTCAGCTGGTAGCTAGGAAGGTGAATTCGAAGCTTAGCTGAGAAGTCAGAGCTTGCAGTGTTCAGGAATAACTGTTAATATGTTGAAGCAAATGCCGGTGGATTTGATGCGGTAAGCTGGAGAGAACTTTTAGAGTGAGAAGAGTGATATACTCAGCATTTTAACAAGCATAAGACTTACTTCGATTCTTTATATTCCTTTTGTTTAGCAGATTAAGATAGTTTTACGGGTTATCAAACGTTCATGGAGCATCCACTACGGCTTCTATTGATGTGGTAGTTCTGGGATGATAGGAAGGAAATGGTGTGAATTTCAGCATAATGTTCCTTTGGAGTGAACAAAAATCTCTGAAATAATCCGTTCCGGCTACTATTGTCTGAAAAAAAATTCTTAAAATAATTGGAAGACTGGTAGTGATTTGGGGGCATTGCAAATATAGTTTTAATTTACTGTAGGACTAACAGCAGGGTCATATTGTTGTCATTACTACAATAAAAGACACACAGATTTCTTAGGAGAACTTTGGAAACCCCAGTAGCCTAAAGATTATACTTGGAGAAACTCCAGCAATTTTGTCATGGAGGTTTTTAAAATCTGGTCAAGTAATTTTAAGCTTTAGTTGCCTGATTAAGCAATTACTTCAGGTAAAAAGCAGGATATGGTACAACTTTGTGCTTTATCTGGCTTAAAAAAATCTTTAAGAATTTATTTCAATTTCTGATAATTATATTGGCATGCCTTCTTGCATACAAAATAGAACAAAGATAAATTTATTCTTATTTTTTCTTTCTAAGCCATGACGATTATTTAAAACTATAGTCATTTCCATTTGACGGCAAAAACAGCACTTGCTCATTTTTGAACGTTTGGAATGTACAGGAGGTTCGTGTGTAGTTCCACCACTTAAGAATAACTTTCTTATTCCATTTTGGGACACTTTTCTTGCAGATTTTAAAATATTTGCTCTTTCTGTATATTTAATAGCATTCTGCTTTGTATGAGGAGTATGTACACATGCCATTGAAATCTTTCATTTTTAATTTCTAATGACTACATAAGTCACACTATTTAATACATATCATATGTAATTAATCATTCTCTCTCTGCTTGCTTCTTTTGGTCTCTTTTGAGGGCTTGAGCTTCTTTTCCCATCTTTCAGTGCTGATGTTCCCAGAATTTTATCCTTACTCTAAACAGTCTCCATGTGTGAGCTTATCCACACAGTGGACTATGGTTTCCTGGCCTTTGCCCTCAACTGTCCCTTCTGTCTAGAATGTTCTTTCCCAGGTATCCAAATGTTTGCCCTTTCACCATTTTCATGTGATGAGTCCTTCTCTGATCACTACGCTTAAAATTGTATGACCTTTCCCATCTATCCAGCCTGCCTGGATGTTTTCCTCTCCATTGTACTTTTCTTCTGACGTCTTCTTAGATGAGGCAAAGATTTTTCTTATTCCTATTGTATTTTCTGTTGTTTTTTCAGTGTTTAGTACAGTATCTTGCACATATTAGAAACTCAATTTTTTTTGAATAAAAAAAGAATGAACTTATAAATATTTGAATAAGTGAAAAATAGATATCCATCATCTACTGAGCATATCATAGCAAATAAGATACCATCTTGACCCCTTGAGATTGACATTCTAGTGAAGGAAATGGCCTTTAAACAACTCACACCATGTGATTGGAATTAGGGAGAAAATCAGGATGTCCTGGAAGGACATAACAGGGCAACTAACCGTGTCTGGGGGGATGAGGAAAGTTTCTCTGGGAAAGTGGCATTTATGCTGAGACTTGAAGCATGAGTTGAAACTGTGAAGTAGGGATGGAAAAGGAGGGAAACATTGATAAAGAGAAAAGCTGGTTTGATGAAAAAAGAAAACCAAAAAAATAGACAGAACTTTGGTTCTTGCTTCTTGAATTGAAATTAGTTCATTTGTTGTAAATTATGAATGTATGTAAGGATAGAAATTTATCAATTTTGCTGGCATTTTTGATGTATAGTGCTGTGTGTGTACGTGTGTGTGTGTATTTTTTTTTTTTTTGAGGCAGGATCTTGCTCTGTTGCCCAGGCTGAAGTACAGTGGTGTCATCATAGCTCACTGCAGCCTCAAATGCCTGGGCTCAAGCTGATCCTCCTGCCTCAGCCTCTCGAGTAGCTGGGACTACAGGTGCACACCACCATGCCCAGCTACTTTTTTTCTGTCTTTAAAAAAACAAGGTCTCACTCTTGCTCAGGACGGTCTCGAACTCCTGACCGTAAGCAGTCCTCCCACCTCGGGGCCTCCCAGAGTCCTAGGGTTACATGCCCGGCTTATATTTTCAATAATTTTGGGATCAACAGTGTTTTTATTTTTAGGTTTGAGTCAGTCATTACTGACGGAGGAGACATTTTCCAT
>NW_012140858.1:906032-908679 GCF_000956105.1 Propithecus coquereli | reverse complement strand
ATGATGTGTCTCCTAAAAGATGAATGGTGGGAGAGTGAAGAAGGAGGTAGTAGTCAGAATCCTGGGTGATGAAGGCTGAAATGTTACAAGGTGGCAAATTATAGGGGACCTTGGGTGTTATTTTAAGGAGTTGTGCTGTGGGGAAGGGGAGGGAAGGAGGAAATATTATTTAAACCCAAGATGCAGGAAGATACTGGGTAACCCATATTGGGAAAACGGGGTGCAATGATTGAGGGGTGGCTGGGCTCTTATTCTGTTACATTCCATGGTAACTCATGGCTGCTAAGATTTAGGGCAGTTTATCCAGATTATATCCAGATTATATAAAGGCTGTAGAAGAGACTAACGTGGTTTCTTCCTCCCTATTCTCTCCGAATTGATTGTGCTCTTTGTGTTTCTGACACTTTTAATTTAGTAAAAATTAATGATGCTATTGGGTTATATCTGGACCTTTTGGGGCCTTTTGAATATGTGGGTTAAAATCACTCTGCAGACACAGAGCTGACCAAGAAAACATTTTCTCTCTCTGTCTCTTTGTCTGTTTAGGGAAGGTCTTGCTGGTTAATGCTAATTTAAACATGACTCTCTTCTGGCAACTGGCATTCTTGACCCTGTTTATTTTATACATGGTATTTAACCACAGTGGTTGAACATTTGCAGCACAGAAGAAAAGAATTATTATTAGTTTGAAAATGGGTTAATACCATTGTACATGATGGGAGGGAGGGTAGGTGGAAGTAGAGAGGGAGAGAGCAGTACCCTGGGTACTGCAGTGAGGGCTGACACAACCCTGAGAATGCTTTATTAAGTTTAACCTCCTAGAGAAGTAGCTTGCTCAACCCTATACAATACTACTGCTTTAAGAGGTTTTTCTCGTCAGCTGCTGCTTTTTATTATTATTTTTTAAATCCCTAGAGCTGAAGCATTTAGTTTATTATCCCTCAGATAGGAAGAAGCTCTGTGAGATCCATTTGGGAGAGATGTTCAGCAGCTCTGTAGGTTCCTTGTCACACTCCAGTACCTCTGCGTCGCACGTGGGAATGGATAGGTTTTCAGCTGCATGTTGAAAGTGGAGCTGATCTGGGCGTCTTTTCATGGCCCTTGAATCTGGAGATGCTAGCTACCCAGGAGACAGATAGTAAAAAGAAGCTAACCTAATCTCTTTTAATTATCTTCTGAATACAATTTGAACGAATGATTCTCTCACCAGTTTGTTTTATCTTCTGCAAAGGAACTTGAGTTTGGCACATTTAATGAGTTAGTTAAGTTGAAGGAACCCTAGGTTAGTATACTTTATTTCTTAGGACACATTTTTGTGGGGGAGGGAGCAGGGATGGTAGTGGTGGTAATTTTGATTAAATTCCCTGGCATTTTTTAAAGCAGGTCAGTATTATTTCAAAGTAGTGGTGGTGTTACTGACTTGTGGAGATGGGCCAGAGAAAATTGTCTTACTTCTTGCGTGTTGGTTCCTGTCATCTGACCAGTGTTATAGAAGCTTGAACCCTGAAGTTCAAGTAAAATTCAAATTTCTTTTTTTCAGAAAGGAAAGAAGACTGTTTTACTGCATTCATGTATTTCGGTTATAATTTATTTTACTTTTGTGATACTATTTTTAAAAAGCCGATATAATGACAGGGCAGACCCTTAACTATAATCACTTTAGGCACAGTGTGAAGACCAACATGAATAAACCTGAATGAGGTAGATCAGGCTGTGTTTGCTGTATTATGAAAATAAAGGAAAATGAGTTCAAAACCAGCCTTTTTCTCTAAAAGAGAAAGTAAGTTTGGCTAGTAATACCTGGCCATGGGTCATTCTTTATGGTGGGATTTCCAAGGTTGTAAATGATAGTTAAAGGAAATTTTTTCCATTATGGCCCTTATGTGTGCCTATGGTTCTTAAGGTTGAAGATTCACTACGCAGGGATGGCTACTGTGAATCATTACTTTTCAGCAAGCTTCCCTTTATTTATTTATTTCTGAGACGGGTCTTGCTCTGCCTCCCAGGCTGAAGTACAGTCGTGTGCTCAGAGCTCACTGTAACCTTGAATTCTTGGGCACAGGCGATCCTTCTGCCTCAGCTTCCCAAGTGGCTAGGGTTATAGGTGCATGCCACTACACCCAGCTTATTAAAACATTTTTTTTTTTAGATGTGGGGTCTCACTGTGTTGCCCAGGCTGGTCCTGAACTATTGGCCTCAAGCCATCCTCTTGCCTCAGCCTCCCAAAGTGGTGAGCCACCATGTTCAGTTTTACTTCCTTACTTCCTTATTTTTGGAGACAGTCTCACTCTGCTACCCTGGTTAGAATGCAGTGGTATCATTATAGCTCACTGCAACCTCCAACTCCTCGGCTTAAGCGATCCTCTTGCCTCAGCCTCCTGAGTAGCTGGGACTACAGGAGCATGCCATGATGCCCAGCCAATTTTTCTATTTTTAGTAGAGTTGGAGTCTTGCTCTTGCTCAGGCTGATCTCGTACTCTTGAGGTCAAGCAGTCCTCCCGCCTTGACATCCCAGAGTGCTAGGATTACAGGTGTGAGCCACCACGCCCAGCCTATTTATTATCTTAAATGTCAAAACAATGCTCTTGATTTCACTTCATGCCAATCTACTGTACTCAGTTTCTTTGTCTATGTCCACGTGGTTCTC
>NW_012140858.1:890602-895842 GCF_000956105.1 Propithecus coquereli | reverse complement strand
GATTGCTTTATTGTAGGTACTTATACATGTAGACTTTTGCACTGATTATTGGTTTTATTCTGATAAGTGAATGTGGGTTGTAAAATTTTTATGCCTTGTGGATTAAGGGTTTCTGTTTCCTGAATGCTTGAAAAGAGCATGATTCTAAAAGTGACAAGTACAATATATATTTATTAATTCAGCCACTATAATAATATTATTCATGTCCTCTGTGCCCTGTTTTATCTGCTTGAGCTGTTGTAAACTGATAATGGTCCCTTAGTGTGTTTCTACAAATTACAAATAAACTTTTGTCAATTTTTTATAATAATCTGTATTAGCATAATATTAAATATATAAAGGTTTCTGTTAGGACTTTATTATGTATTTATCAATATAAAATAACCCTCTATGCATTTGGAACTACATTCTGCTTTTTAATACTACCAGCTCTTTTTTCTTCGAGATGACTTCATTCTTCTGATCTTAAACTTTGGTGTCATTTTGTTTCATATATTTTTGCCTGTAAGCAACCTTTAATTGGATCTTGTTTTTAAGTGCCTCTTAATAGGAAACATTACCTCTACATTTATTATCATAACTGACACATTGGATCTTCATTCTTACTCTTTTCTGTTGTGAAAGGTACTATGGCCTGTTGTAAAGAGCACTGGCTTGCCAGGCAACAACACCATGTTACAGATCCTTATTCATCCAGTAGTTAGCTGCATGGCCTCCCATAGATGACATAATGTCTCTAAGCCTACAGCGTTTCATTTGTAGAGAAACAACACACAATACATAAATCCTCAATGAATGTTTTTAAAATGCCTGGCATGCTGAATGTATTAGATGCCATTATTGTTACTATTATCATTATTGATAGGTTGAGTCATATGAAATTGCTGGTATTTGACTGCTCTTGACCTATAAAAAAGGCAGTTTCATATGGTTCACTCTAATGTTATGCTTCTCATATTTATCTGGCCAATTGCATCTTTTGCATTTCAGAATTAAACTCAGGATTTTTCCTAAATTTATCAGAGCGTATGTTTTATTGAAGTTCAAAAGGTGTGCATGTGGCTCAAGAATATGCTTCTTACCCATCCTTTAATGCCTTGATTTTGGCTTTTTTCTCTTATATTTCTAGTACTATTGCCAATTTTTGCCTTCTGGTGTACCTTCTTGAGTATTTTAATGGGAAATTGGGAGGAGTTATATTGTGACATTTAGTTTGGCGTCTTTCAAACTTTTTTGTCCATGATCCATAGTTAGAAATGTTCATACATATATGAATGAAACAATAGTTTTATGTAGTTTACCACATACAATAAACTCTGCTATTTCCTTTTCTGTTTTTTCCTATAATAGTCTGTTCATTTTCATTGAAAAAGGTGCTGGTTACAAATCAGACGTTTTGCAAACACTGATCTAGCATGTTGCTACGCTATGCGGAATTAACCTTGCTCGTTATTCAACATCTATTTTTTATGTACATTATCAATTATTGCGTTAGTAGCTGAGAATAGAATGGTGAGTCATTTTCACTGGGCATGAAGCATACAGTCTAGTGGGAAGGAGGATATTGACCAAATAATCACCCAAATATATAAATACACAAACTGATAAATGCTACGAGGGAAAGAGTAAAAGAGATTAAATGGGGAACCTCATCTGACTTTGGGGGTGATTCAGGATTTCCCTGGGGAGGTGAGATTTGATGAGGTCTGCAGAAAGAGAACAGGTTAACTCTGTAAGGAATACCCAGGTGTGTGTTGTGTATGGATTACGGAGTCATGGAAGAAAGGAGTAACGGAAACAAAATAGAGCAGTGGAAGTGAATGACAGGTAGAAGGAGGTCTTTGATGAGGTGGAATTTTTTGTGATACTTAGTGGGCCTTCCTGTTTGTGATTTTTTTCCCGCCTTCACTTGACAAAGTCAAATAGGAATAGAAAAGATTTTTGGAGGGAAATTGGTGTAGGTGTTTAAGTAGTTTTGTATTATAGCAATTTAGTATATTGCTAAATACTAGTAGCATTTATTGAAGACTTGCTCTATATTAGAAGCTGTGTATACATATACAGCAGAAGTGGATTTGGTTAGATTAAAAAAATATGCTTACATGGTGTAATTACCAATTTAGTAACTATGCATAATTTGTAAGAAATTAGAACACTGAAGTTAAGTTTTGGTAAGTAAAGACCAGATGATTAGGTGAGTATTTTGTAGCCTCTCATTAATTTAAAAAATAATGATAAGAATTATTGTTATTCTAGGATTTTTATTTTTTATTTATTTTTTTGGCCACGGTAGGATTTTAGGGTTCATCCCCTACCCCCTTGTAAAAGCTTCATAAAGAGTTTTAGAGAAATAGTTTAAATTAGAAATCCATAAAGTAAGTTTGAGATGAAATGAGATGAGAGACTGTGATTCAGGTGCAGTTTTCCTGCTGCTGTCCGTGGGGGCCCTGATAGCACTCAACCTTGCAGGTCGTCAAGTCCTTGTCTTAAAATAGAGGACTTAGAATCAGTTTGCACAAATCATTCTCCCAGTCCTGTTCTGCAGCTGTATGTTTTCTATTTTCAACTTTGCTCTGGCTGTTTAATCTTAAAGACTTGACCCACCATTTAGCTATTTCAGTTCGACAGGCTCAAGCTAAACTTGGGAGAACTCCAGGTATTTGCATCTTTCTATGTCTTTGTAAGGTTGGGCTCAGGTGGCACTAACTTCTTCACGCTGAACAACACTGCTAATGCTTCTCCTTACAACATGGAAGAATGGGCAAAGGTTAAAATTTTCTTGAGCAAATCTTTAAGACTTTAACATCATAGTTTGTAGTTTGACCACACTTGAAATTAAATTTTTTTATACTTTCAGATTCAGTGACGATGGAAAGATTCATTGTCTTAGGTTTATATGCTGGATGCTTGCTTTGGCGAAATGTGTGGTATCTAAGTTATATATAATCCACGTTATAAAAACCCATTGAACAAGGGTGATGTTATTTTAAAGAGACTGAAAGGGCTGAGGAATCACATGGAGGACAAATTCAGTTTTAATGACTATTCCAAGTTTAAGTAATATTTTGTAGGGAATGGATTTTATGTGGAAGTGAATGAAAGATACTTGGCAACTCAGCTTTTCTTTTCCTTTTCCTCCAGCTTTATTGAGGTATAATTGACAAATAAAACTTTATTCAAGGTATACGTGTGATTTTTATATACAAATATATTGTGAAATGATTACCATAATCAAGTTCACATGCCCATCGCCTCACATTTTTTTTCTTTTTTTGTGGTGAGGACATTTAAGATCTACTCTCTTAGCAAATTTCAAGTATACAAAACAGTATTATTAACTAGAGTCACCATGCTATGCATTAGATCCCCAGAGCGTACTCATTTTATAACTGAAAATTTGTACTCTTTGACTAACATCTCCCTATTTCCCCAATAACTCAGCTTTTCTTACCAGCATATTAAATCCATTGATTCAAATACATTCAAATATTATTGTTTTATAATTCAGAATATTCAATTTTTGCTGGGCCTGGTAGTGTACACCTGTAGTCCCAGCTGCTCGGGAGGCTGAGGCGGGAGGATTGCTTGAGCTCAGGAGTTCAAGGCCAGCCTGGGCAACATAGCAAGACCCTATCTAAAAAAAAAATCAGTCTTTCAAGTTTACTTATTGTAATATGAATACTTTATTATACTTATTCTTATTTTCTGCTTAGAAATTGAGGGAAAAAAGATACTTGCTTTTTCTATTTGTCTGAACTCTACTTCATTTATAATATTTATTCATGAAGTTCAGGTAACTGGGGATTTTACTTAGTGTGTTTTGGTACTGATTTGTCAACTTATATTCCTTTATTTGCTGTTGAATATCTTCTCCTAAGCTGATTACTCTACAGAAACTGGCAGGATTCCAGGCTTCTGATCTGGGACAAGGCGGGGGCAGGTCACACAGGCACAGGCAATATTCGGGATCAGACTAGGTGTAGGTCCAGGCAGGTAATAGGCACAAGTGTTGCCTAAGACTAGTGCTAGAAATAGGTTGGGTCAGAAGGGGTTGGAGTCATAGGGTTAGGTTAGGTTCAAGGCAGACAAAGCCCGGAAGAGGCACAGAGTGCTCTGATGCAGAGCCTAGATTTCCAAGAAAAACATTCTTGATAGCCCTAAGAGAGAAGTGGTATAGACAAAAGTCTAAAGCTCCCTGGAGAAATTTTATTTTCAGATTTGGAAGTATCAGTTGAATTTCTCTGCTTGTTCAAGGGAGTCTCAACACTCAAGCAGGGGTTTGCCACCATGAATTTGGGGAAGAAGTCCCAGCTTCTTTTCAAGCATTTGGCCATCTTAAAGTAGAGGGCCAAAAGTCACAAATTCTTATCTGATTCAGGGATTAGGAACATTATTGAATACCATTTTGGTATTCAGTACCTGTAGGAGCAGGAATTAGCCCAGGTTTCACGTCTAAATACATATTTCTGCAAGAGATTTATTGTAAAATATATTTAACATTTGCTAAGGACTGAATTGTGACCCCCCTAATATTCATATGTTAAACCCCTAAGCCCCAATATGACTGTGTTTGGGGACAGGGCTCTTAGGAGGTTATTAGGGTTAAATGAGGTCATAAGGGTGGACTCCTAATCCAATAGCATTAGTGGCCGTATAAGAAGAGGAGGAAGGAAATCTTTGTCTCCACACACATGAACCAAGGAAAGGCTGTGTTGAGCACACAGCAGGAAGGCAGCTGTCTGCAAGCCAAGAAGAGAGCCTTCCCCAGAAACCAACCATGCTGGCACCCGAATCTTGGGTTTCTAGCCTCCAGAACTATGAGAAAATTTCTGTTGTTTAAGCTACCTAATCTATGGTATTTAGATATGGCAGACTAAGCTGACTAATAAAACATTCCATTAATCTTGACTGAAGAAGAAAAGTATTAACTCTTGCCAGTAGCTGTCATGGCGGAAGCTAGTGGCCTACTTGGGGCTTCTTTTGATAAATGGAGAATGTAAAGAATTATTTACCTGCCAAAGTCACTTCCTTTTACCTTCATCCCATTTTAATGGCAGAATAACTCAGTGGGTAAAAATTTTTCAGTAAACACATCTGAAAGTATTTAAAACTGTTTAACTTGTTTAAAATTATTTTTATGTGAAATGCTGCTTAGCATATTCTTTTTTTTTTACTAAATTATTTTAAAACCACATTATGGCAATATTTAAATAAACAAAACCACTTATATTTGCCATATA
>NW_012140858.1:878238-890552 GCF_000956105.1 Propithecus coquereli | reverse complement strand
TTCTGGAATACCTTGACAACTGACCCCTCCACGCAAAATTCAAGCAACAAAAGAGAGAGCAACCTCATAACTTAACCCAGCGCCTTCCACCTCCACCAAGTAGTAGATAGCGGAGTCACACACTCAAAAGTGACCCATCTCCTGGAAAGCTAAGTAAGGAAAAGAAACCCTCTAATCTCTGCTTAGCATATTCTTAAATGTTTTCTAAATTATTTTAAAACCACATTATGGCAATATTTAAATAAACAAAACCACTTATATTTGCCATATATTTTCATTTAATCATGTTTGTTTTATGGCCTATTTCTATTATGGTTTATTATGATCTTCTTCTACCTAGAGGTAACAAATGTGTGTTTTTGTTTCTATTACTTTTTTTTTTACCCATGGTTATATATGGCAATATAGTTTAAATCATATTTTTAATAGCCTGGTAATAATCCTTTAAGTTGTTAAACTATTCATTCAATCATTGTCCTGTTTTTTTGGCCTTTTGTTTTGTTTTTTTTTTGAGACAGAGTCTTGCTCTGTCGCACCAGGTAAAGTGCAGTGGTATCATCATAGCTCACGATTCTCCTGTGTGAACCACCACACCTGGCCAACTTTTCTATTTTTAGTAGAGACGGGGTCTTGCTCTTGCTCAGTCTGGCCTTGAACTCCCGACCTCAAGCAATCTTCCTGCCTCAACCTCCCAGAGTGCTAGGATTAGGGGTGTGAGCCACTGCACCCAGCCTTGGACAGTTAGTTTTATTTCCTATTTTCTTGCTATTTTAAAAAACATTGCATTCAACAGCTTTCTATGTAATTTTCTTAGACTAAGAGTGGGATCACTAATGTGAGAGTAATATTATTTGGCTTCCAAGTAGATTTAGAAAGGCTGTTAAAAACTTTTCAACTTACAAAAATAATTCCTATATGTGTTCATTGTAGAAAACAAAGAAAGCCATAAAGAAGAAAAAAAATAATCATAATCCCCGCCTAGAGATAGCCATTGTCAAGTTCATGGGATATTCCTTCTAATAGTTATTGAAAGCTTACTGGGTACAATCAGAATCCTGTCCTTTCTCTTAATGGTATATCATAATTAGAGATGATCTTAATTCCATTTAGCTACTGTTGCAGTGAACGCACTGCAGTGAACACCTTTGTGTGCAAACTTACTGCTGTATTTCAGGTGATTTCTTTAGAGTTGATTCCCAGTAACAGAATCTGCTGCCTTAAAAGGCAGGGATGATTTTTATGGCTAATGATAGAAATGATTGAATTGATTTCCAAAACAGTGATAACACTTCATACTCCTACCAGCAGAATTTGAGAAAAATTTAAAGATAGAAATTAGTATGAGTGAAATGTCAATTTGTAGAACTTGGAAAATGATTAGAGCTATGGGAAACTGATATTGATGGATCCTGGATGACATTAACTGGACCTCATTGGTGGATGTTCTTCTCTCCACTCTGGTGATATCCTTGACTCATCCACGGTTTTGCATTGTAATGGAGAACTCCTTCTACCAAGCTTCTCTTGGTCCTGTGCCCTTTGAATGCATTGACTTTAATGTGCCATGAAAAAGTTTTGGTTTTGAACTGCATGAACTGATGGTGGAATATTCTTGGTGAATATGCTTCTGTGAAATAACTGGTAAACTACTAGGAAATGGAGCAAGTACTCTAAAAATGGATAGCAAAGAACTAAAAACTAAATCGCATTTATACCTGTGCTTATTTAATGTGTGTTCTTATATTAATCCCTATGAGCTTAAATTTTCTCCCACATGCCATTGCTATTACAGCCAGGGACCATTTTTGTGCTTTGGGGAAATAAAGCGATCTTCCATAACAAGTAGTTAATTTACCATTTCACCCATTACTGGAATTAGTCACATGTAATACAATTAAATTTGACATCTAATTAATGATCACTTATTAGACCCTGGAGATATAAAGATGAGCTAGATGGAGGCCTGCTTTTGAAAAAACTCAAAAACACTAGGGATGGAAACTAAATTAAAACACTGTATGATAAATATAATGTTAGAAGTTAGTTGCATGTGTATTTCCCTACTGAATATAGTAAAACCTAATAAGCAAAGAAAGGAAATATGAAAAGAAGAAGTCAGAGTGTGAATTTAGGCAGAGAGCAAGACTAAGGGTCCACCTCAGCATCTTATCTATGTATTAGAAAAGGGCCACGTGTTTTGCTCTCCTTCCTAGTAGTTGACACGAAGAGGGAACACAATCAGCTGTGTGATTGAGAGAGCCCATAGTGTTGCTCAGTATAGGTCAGTGGCATAATGCCAAAGCTTATCTCAGAAAAGCAATTCTGTGAGAGCCAAAGCAAGACAGTTCGGACAAGTGTCTCTCTGCTGGCTCTGTCCAAGGATAGACATTCCATATTCCTTGTGGAATGATGGATTATGTACCTTTCAGGATATTGCCTGTGAATATTCATGTGAAAGAGTATTTTTGATAAGTACCGAGTAGCGGTGAGTTCAAGGTTATACAACTCAATACTGCATCCTCTCTTCGTAATCAGTTAAGTGTCAGCTCAGCTGAGGATAGCATGAACAAGGATCAGCCTATGAGCACAGGTATCCAGGCTAAGGGAATATCCACAGGCATGTTCAGGAGTCTTTTCACTTCAGAGGGTAACAGGAAGAGAAACGAAGGCTCTGACATTTTATACCTTCAGCCAGAATTTACAAAATTGGCAGTCTATGTGCTAAATGAATTGGGCCTCACATGTGTTTTGTTTGTTCAGGGCCGGGCTTTAAAAGATGACATAGACAGGTATTATGATTGGTCCTAGTGCAAGCACGGTTTCTCTGTATCAGTGCAAGTTTAAGATCTGTTTTCAATAGGCACTTCATGTATTTATGATACCTGGTTGGTCCCTGTGGGTATTTGTGACATCCGCTAGTGTATGGTCACAGTACAATGAAGTATGTATAGGTTTCAGAGGCAGCGTTAAAGAGTCAGTGATTAATCTAGGTGAGGACTAACGTCATAAAAGGGTTCAGTGACAGGCTGGGACTGAGAGGATAAGTAAATATTTGCCAGGCATAGAATTTGGACAAGAGAGGGTATACCAGAAGAGTCAAGTGCATATGCAAAGACAATTATGTGGATCAGCATTACATGTTAGGGAATTTCGGAGTAGATCCAAAGTGCTGGATCTTAACAAGTGGGTTATAGCCTAAGTGGGAAGTAGCTGGAGGACACGGTATGCTGTGCATGAGGAGGTTGAACTTGAGGCAATGGGGAACCATGGAAGGGTTTAAAACAGGTCATTGCCATACTAGATTTCTGTTTCAATAAGATTACCTTGCACAAGTTACTGAAGCTCTTAGGACCTCAGTTCTACTGTCTGAAGACTTAATCTCATAATACCTACCTCATAGGTAGGCTCTGAGAATTGAGTGAGAAAAGCTAATTAAAGCATTCAGCACAGTGCCCAACACAGAGAAAGCACCAATCAGACTAGCTATGCTTATTATTTTGATAGTATTGCCCCCTGTACTGGCCAGAAGTGTTAATAATGCTATAGCAAACACATGTGCTGTGTACTTTCTCATCCTGATTCTTTCAATATATTGGATTTCTGACAAGAGAGAAGTTCCTGTATTCTAGAGACATTTTTTAAATCTCAGGAAGATGGTTTCTGCAGTTCCTTTGAGATGATGAACTGAGAAAATTGAATGCAGCTTAGCAGTCAAAAGCAGCATAGCCAAACCTGTCACCAGCTATAAAAGCCCTTCAGAAGCTATTTTACAGGCTCTTGGTGTTGGTTTTTCTCTCTTTTCCTTTCTTCTTCCAATTTTGCTTTCACTCTCTTTGTTGATTTTTTTCCCCTTTTCTCCGTCTCTGAGGATGGCCTCAGTAGACACCAAGGACATTGAGTAGGACTGCTAATTTCATAATTTGTTCATGCCCATGTCATTCAGAAACCCTGCTCCATTTTTAATATATTCAAATAACCCTTATGCTGGAAAAAAAAAAGATTATTCTCTATACAGCCAAGAGTAATAGTTGCAGGTGGAAAGGACTGGAATTATCTTTTTTTTCCCTTTATTTGTGAAAACCTCTTTATTTTTTCTCTAGGTGGTTTTCCCAAGTACAAAAAATATTCTCAAATACACTTGTAAAGTTAAAAGGAAAATATGGAAAAGAAGAGAAAGTGGAATGTCAGTTCTCTGAAATTATTTTTGTTTACAAAAATGATAAATGCTTGTGGTCAGCATCACAGAAAAATTCAGCCAATTGAAAAAAAAATTGCCCATAATTGCATTATCAGGAGATATCCATAACATATTATTCCAGTTAACTATTGCTATTTTTTAATCCAAAATTAAATAGCTTCAAAAAACAATTTTTGTCTTTCATTGTACTGTAGGTCAGGAATTGCAGAAGGAGGGCTCAGCTGACACAACCCAGGGTAGGGTGGAAGGTATTATAAAAGGGTCCCAGATTAGTGGACCAAGTAGACTCCACTGAAATAATGAGGGGGACAGCAGGGTATGACTTTGTATGTCCTTTGTCTATTAATACATCTATCGAGGTGATCATGTGCTTTTTCTGATTGACAAATCATTATTATATACATTTATAGGTACAAGGTATTGTTTTGATAGATGTAGACAATGTATGATTAAATGAAGCTAATTAACATCCATCACTTCATTTAACTATCATTTTTTATGGTGACATATTTGAAATTTACTCTTATATTGAAATATCCAATACATTATTACTAACTCTAGTCACCCTGCTGTGCAATAGGTCTCAAAATGCACTAATCCTCCTGTCTGTCTGAAACTTTGCACTCTTTGATCAACAATTCCTCATTCCCTCCACCCCCACCTCCCCAGCCTCTGGTAGCCATCATTCTACTCTCTACTTCTTCAGGTTCAACTTTTTTAGATTTCCCATATAAGTGAGATCATGTGGTCCTGGACTGTCTCAAAGGAGATGATTAGGGCCTGAATTAAGGCAGTGACAGTGGGTCTGGAGGGAAGAAAGATATTTAGGAGGAAGAATTGATACAACTACGAGTAGCTATGATAGGTGAGGGAGAGACAGGAGTAATAGTGAATGATGGTGATGCTGTTTAGGAAGATGGAGAAGTGAGAGGATAACGAGGGCATGGGAAATGACAACAGACATTTATTTTCTCACAATTTGGAGGCTGGAAGTCTGAGATCAGAGTGTCGGCAGGGCTGCTTTCTTCTGTGATCTTTCTCTTTGCCTTGTAGGTGATCATCTTCTTCCTGTGTCTTCACGTGGTTTTTCCTCTGACCTGCCTGTGTCTGACTTTCCTCTTGTAAGGACACCAGTCATGTTGGATTAGGGCCCACCCTAATGACCTCATTTTAACTTAATTACTTCTTTAAAGCCCCTATCTCCAAATGTGGTCACATTCTGAGAGACTGGGAGTTTGGACTTCAACATATGAATTCCTGGGGGACACAGTTCAGCTCATAATAAAGATAAGGAATTTGGTACCTGTTGAGCTTGAAATGCTAATGGGATGTGCAGGGGGACATTTAGACAGCCCACAAAAGAGCTCCAGATTTGGTATTTAAAACGATGGGGGTGCCGGGAGTGGTGGCACACCCTTGTAATCCTAGCACTTTGGGAGTTGAGGCAGGAGGATCACTTGAGCCCAGGAGTTTGAGGTTGCTGTGAGCTGTCATGATGCCACTTTAGTGCAGGTGACAGAGCAAGACCCTGTCACCAAAAGAAAAAAAATGTGGGGGTGAATAAAGTTGTCTTTGCCAGTGATACCCAACATGGGCTCATTTTAAGACTCACCTGGAGGAGCTTTTGAAACATAACCACGTACAGGGCTTTACTTCACACCAGTTGACTCAGTCTTTGAAAGAGGGACCAGAGCAGCCACCTGGTTATTCTAATGTGCATCCAAGCTTGAGAGGACTGGTCTGGAGTGAGGGTGGGGGAGCTGGTGGGAAAGCTAGAGAAGAGATCTGGAAGAAAGGCCCGGCTCATTCAAGTGGTGAGTGATAGGAGGAGGGGAAAGGTGGAGCTTTGAAGGGCTTCTTGTCTGATGTCCACTGGCTTCTCCGTGATGGACATGCAGACTGTGGGGTTTCTTTGAGGGGATTTAAAGGCTTGGAAAAGGTGCTGTGAGAAATGAAAGAGAGCATGGAGAAATGACAGCATTAATGGCTGCTATTGTGGACTTGGCCAAGATTAGAATGCACTGATTAATAGTGACAGCTTTACCTTATGGTTAAGTTTTCTCCGTGGGGCCTCTGCAGGCTGTGAATGGGAGCACAACAGGCAGTGTGGAGTTTAATCAGGATCGGGGTGTTAAAAGGCAGATTGGCAGAAAGGAGCGTGGGAGGTAGCAGGCTGGTGTGAGGGGAGCCCTGAGGGCTGACCGTGGTATTTAGGCTGAGCAAGCATCGTGAGAACTGCATTTGGATAGCGTCGGTGAAGAGGGAAGAATGAAGGGGCAGGAAGCTGGGTAACTTGAAGTCCAAGGGCAGAAATAGTGTGTGTGAGTGCAAACAGCTGCATGGATGTACAGTTCCAGTTAGGGGATTTCGAAGTGTCATGGGGCAATTCTGGGTGATGAGGGGCTAGTTGAGAAAATAACTTGACAGGTCAGATTGTTGGGTATGTTAAAATTGTCCTTGAAAATGACTTGCTTGAAGACAGTGGTTTACGGGAGGGAGGGGAGGGCAGGGGGATTTCCTAGCTGAGCTTTAAAGTCCCTTCCAGCCTCATGATTTAACAAAATGTCATTTTTTTGAGTCACTGCTTCCTCTCTTTCCCCCTCCACCCTTCTTTTGGTTTTGAAATCAGAAGATAGAGCAGTCTGGAAAATAACTGTCTAACAATCCCCTTTTTATTGATCCTCTTGTAACTGTAAATGTTTGACAGATTATGGCCTCTTTCAGTGCCCTTGGAGTCAGTCCATCAATGCACGTCTCACAGAGTTCACCCAGGGTGAAGTGGTGCGTTGGTCAGAAGATGCTTTCCTGTATGTCACTGAATTGTCTCCAGTGAACAGCTGACATCCGAGGGCTGTAACGGGCAATTGGACAGGAAGGAGAGGAGTTACTTAAGTTCTTTTTAAGGTAACATTAATTGGATTCATCTTTTACCACATGGTAAGGGTCATGGTTATTACATTTACCATTTTGGGTTTGGCATTTAATCTCTTGATTGTGGATTGGTTGGTCCTGAGCATTTTCAGATTTAGTTTTGTGGTAGGATGTTTTGTCTGCAGCTTGCATCTGTATTTAGAACTGGGATGAAGTGTAGTTTTTTAAAACCAGGATCCTAAACAATGAAAAGAATTTTATGAGCACTTTTGGCCCTCATTGTTAGAATATTGTCTTGTTATAGGAGGAAATAAATTCGATCTCCATCCTGGAGTATTAAAAAAAGTGACCCTTGAATTTTCTTTTGTTATTGTTATTGCAGCAAATGCAAATGTCAACAACTTTGCTTTTGAGTTTGCTTATTTGGGGGAGAATGTTTTTCATGTCACATAAGGCTTAACATTAACACAAAAAATTTGAAAATCGAACTTGTAAGAGTGAAGCTCTAGAACTTTCACAAAGCTACAGGCTGAATTCAACTGGTCTGTCCCATAGAGTCACAGGAATTCCCCTTTCTATTGCTTGGGATTATCCTTCCTTTTTTCCCCTCTCTTTCCTTGCCTGCATTTTCCTCTCCTCTCTTTTGGTGGATTTCTCCAAATTGGTCAGTTTTTCAGTTTTTTACTACTCACTTCAAGTGTGAGTGAATAATTAAGCCACTTATTTCTCCCAGTTCAGCTCCATCTAATCTAATACTCTGTCACTTTCCTCATCCTCCTACCACATCCTATGATATTGTTCTCTTAAGGGGATGAGCTTGGACTGGAACAAAATATACGATGGCCAGTGCGTCATTCTAATCCCAGCTTTACCATCAATTGGAACCAATCCAGATTGTTCTAGTCCTTTGTGGACTGCCAGGATATTGAGGGTGTCCATGTGTATGTGTGAACATTCGTGTTTTTTAAAGCAGTAACAATTTGGCAAACAGTGGGGTAAGGCATTGGTTCTTACCTTTTACTATACATCAGAATCACCAGAGAGATGTGCATTTACTTATTTATTTTTTATTAAAGGCTGGTCAAGTGAAGCAGTGGGAGTGGAAAAGGAACAAAGAAATGTGTAACTGGTTGTGATCAATTAGTTGTAAACACCACTGCACTCAGACCAGCCAGGTGTGTATTTAAAATGCAGAATCTTGAGCTCGCTCGGAGTTTGTGATTCAGACAATCTGGGAAGGATCCAGGATTCTGCATTTTTAACAAAGTACTGGTGGCCCACATTTTCTTTGAGAAGCAATAGACTTGGGGACTTCAACTTTATAATTTTCTGTCTTAACGGTAACAGCATTTTTCGAAGTTGGGCCTATTTGAAATGGCTGTTATATCAAACTATAGAGGTTTTTTTTTCATTGTAGTATGCTCTCTAGACACCTGTCTGAAAATTAAAATAAGAGCAAGTGAGCTGTTAGTTTCACTGCATTCTGTCAGCAAGGGCGCATACTGTGTTTTGGGGGCCATCCTTTAAAGATAGAATGAATCAACCATAGTGTTCTCAATAAAGAGTGGAAAGGAGTTGTAAAGGATCTGGGAAGCAGGAATTAAGAGAAAGAGGAAAGAAATAAAAAAAACAGATGATCTGATCTTTATCTTCATTGGCCTGATAAACCTTGAAGTGTTTGAAGGATGAGATCCAGTTTGGTTACAGAAGAGTGGCTGGGTTACAATGATGGGTCTTTCAGACAGGATGATTGAAGCTACGTTTTGGAGACTTTCTAGCAAGCTATCTGCCCAAGAACTTCATAACTGGCCTTGGAAGGTACTGAGTTTGCTATTATTGGAAGTGTTCCAGCAGATACTACAGAACATAGATTCTGTAGGGATTAAAGCATTGGATAAGAGGTGGAACTAGATGACCTCAGAAGTTTCCTTCACATCGTGAGATGCTGTAAAGTTTATGAGCAGCACACTTAAAATAGTTTCAGGACACTATAGGAATCCAAGGCTGAAGTAAGACTAGTTAAACTATAGTTAGTCGATTGATTATTAAAACCAAACAGACACACACCCACCACACATGTTTATGCCCATGTGTGATAATGCCAGGATAGTTTTGGATTGCCTTTGAAGTTTATTATTTGCAGGTGTAGAAGCTCTTAAGTTTTAGTTTGTAATGTTTCTAAAAGCGAAGTGCTCTGTCTTTGTCTTTGATGATTTGATGTTTATACACTGCGTCTGCTGTGAATTTGGAAAGCACTGCAAAATCACTCTTTTAAAGATCAGAGGAATGCTGGATAGAATAAATTAAGTTTTCTCCTGATATTTGGGATTCCTGTTCTTTGGCTAGGGATCTGTCTTTGGAGATCCGTTTCTGGAAGGAAAGGGAAAGTCATGGCATTTTGTGCAAATTCAGCTGGCAATGTAAGATTTTCTAATCATTAGCTAATAATATATATTTAAAGTCACATGGAAATGTGTTGCTTATGGTCTGAATTTTTCTTCCTAAATAGAGATTAAAATCTGTGGTTTCCAGTTTAGGGGTACTGTACCAAAGAAAAATTGTGTATCTGATGTGGGTTTTGATGTCATTAAGGAAAGTGGCAATAGCCAAGCTTTATTAGCTTTGCCCCCTTTTTCTTGGTTGCATTGGTCCTTTTTGCTTATCTTGAAAGGCCGTAGTAAATGTTGACTTTTCTCCTCTAATTGCCAGTGATTGTAAATTTTAATGTGCTTTAATATAGGAGGTTTTAGCCCCTACCTTATTTTCCTGGCTCTCTTCTATTGCTCTGGTTCCCAAGAATCAAAATTGAGGCCAGATGTGTGTCAACATCAGGAAACCCTGACTGGCCTTCTTGTTCTCTCCCTCCTCGATATTAATGCGAGAAGGAAACTGGGACACCAGGGACAGCCACCGTTAACATTCTTCTCTAATTTCTGCCTGTTATTCCCCTGCAGGTTCTTTATGAGATCTGCATGTATTTTTGTTCTGTGCTTTAAAATTTTAACATTTTAGCATGGGCAGTGCTTTCCTATAACATTGTAAGTCTCTGAAAACATTGTACATAATTATGTAGATATGCTGCATATTCATCTTCCATTTTTATTATTTTTAAATGAGGGTTTCTTGCACAAAGTTTTACCCATAATTCTAAGGTGAGCTGACCTATCTATGTATATCCACGTGCATATGTATAAACATATTTTTTTCCTAATTGTGAAATGACAAAAATGTGTAAAATGTAAACTATATAAATAATAAATGAAAATTTGTAAAATATACAAATTATAAATCATATAACTTGGCATCCATAATAAAACCTCTGTTAATGTTTTTAAGTACCAACTCTTCTCCCCCTGTGTATTTATGTATATAATTTGTTTGATCATTGATTAGAAGCTATAGGTAATCATTCAAATCATCCCAATTCTCACAAACTGGAAATATTAGCTGTTAACATTTTGGTATGTCCCTTCATATACTCAAATATCAATACCTATGTCTGCTCAGTATTACTTTCTATTGATTTTTAAATAATTTTTTACTATAAAAATGCTTTATATATAATTTGGAACCCCTGGAAAACATAAAAAGCATAAGTAAAAAATGGACTGAAATATTTTTACTCAAAAGTAAGCCAATCATTTTTACCAGTTCTTCCAAAGATGTACACTTATTTCTGTAAACCCATACTTTTTAAAAATTAAAAATGACACAAGTATATATTGCTTTGGTGGGGTTTGTTTTTATACTTAGGAATATATCTAACATTTTTTGTGTCAATAACTGCTCTATGAAATTTGTTTTGATGTGGATTTCTTGTTTTTGAATCTCGCTATTTCCTAAATCTGAGGATTCATATCTACCACCAATTCTGGAACATTTTTGTATATTATTTCTTTGAGTAATGTTTTACTCTCGTTGGATCTCATCCCATTAGGTATTTGAGATTTTTCCACTATCATTCTTGCCTTGGAACCTCACTTTCAAATTTCTTTTCTGTGTCTCTGTCCTTCATTGTGTGTAATTTCTTTATAGCAATGGTCCAGTTTACTAATTCTCTCTTCAGCTGCATTACTTACCTACTGAGTTTCTAATTAGAAATACATGCTTTTTATTTCTAGGAACTCTGAATCTTTTTAAAATTTGTGTGCTTTTTATCATCCTTTTAATATGTCCTCTTTTATTTTAAAGCATATTAAACACTTTTTATAGTCTATATCTGATTATTCCAATATCTGTAGACTTTATAGGTCTCATTCTGCTATTTGTTATTTTTGATGACTCATGTATGGTGGCTTGTTTCTTCATTTGTTTTGTGATCCCCCATTTTGAGCTCATGTTTCTAGGAACATTTTCCTCTGGGAATTCTTTGAGAGCTTAAGGTGAATCTGTTCAGAAAGAACTTGTATTTTCTTCTGTTTGATGCCTTAAAGGCACCGTCAACCCTTATTCACATCAGTTTAAATATTCAGCTTGAGTTTTTTGTGTGGCCACACAAATAATATGAATTCAGGCCCCCAGTTTATTTTTATTTTTTTATTTTTTGTTTTTAGAGATGGGGTCTCACTGTGTTGCCCAGGCTGAATGCAGTGGCATGCATGGCTCATTTCAGGCTTAAACTCCTTGGCTCAAGCCATCCTCCCTCCTTGGCCTCCCAAAGTGTTGGGATTAGAGGTGTGAGCTGCTGTGCCTGGCCAGGCCCCCACATGTCTGGATATAAATTCTCAGGGAGATTCTTTCTTACTTATATCCAAGTGTAAGACCTTCAGGTTTTCTTACCCTCTCCTGTGTGACATGTGTGAGTATTTTTTCCCCTTAGTTCACCTGTTGAGGGTAGAGTGTCCCAGCTTTTTGCACAGGGCTTTGATCTGACTTCCATTTCCACTTGATTTCTGCCTTTAAAAGTCAAAACTCAAAGTCACCTAGGGTTGGGCTATAATCAGCTGCCAAACTCAAGTGTTTTTGTTTTTGTTTGTTTTGTTTTTCAAACCTCAGTTGATTTCTTGATATATTTTTGCTTCTTGGGAGATTCATTACTTTTGCCAACGTGGCTAAGCACTTAACAAAGGTAGGGTGTGCGTGTGTATGCATGTGCGTACTCAGCAGTTTGAGATGTTTTTGTGCTGGAAGCGTTCAGCATATTTTGCCCTTATATTCCTGGAAAAGAAGTCTACAGTGTGACTTTTTAAATAGCAGGACATATTTTATTCTTCAAATATATTTTTATTTACTTAAATAATCCCCT
>NW_012140858.1:871251-876723 GCF_000956105.1 Propithecus coquereli | reverse complement strand
AAAAAGTTT
The DNA here is from genome assembly GCF_000956105.1 of Propithecus coquereli. Taxonomy (NCBI): domain Eukaryota; kingdom Metazoa; phylum Chordata; class Mammalia; order Primates; family Indriidae; genus Propithecus; species Propithecus coquereli. The sequence continues at coordinate 876,714 of NW_012140858.1, read as the reverse complement.
TTTTATTTTTAATTATTATGGGTACATAATAGTTGTATATGTTTATAGGGTACATGTGATGTTTCAATACAGGCATACAATGTGAATTAATCAAATCAGGGTAATTGGGGTGTCCATCACCTCAGGCATTTGTCATTTCTTTGTGTTAGGAACATTCCAATTCCACTCTTCTAGTTATTTTAAAGTATACCCTAACTCAGTGGTTTCCAACCTTTTTGGGCCCAGGGACCAATTTCATGAAAGACAATTTTTCCACATATGGGGGTCTGGGGGGAGGGGAAGGCCGAGCTCAGGTGGTGATGCAAGCGATGGGGAGCATCTGTAAGTGCAGATGAAGCTTCGCTGGCTTGCCCCTGCTCACCTTCTTCATGGAATACAATTTTTCCACAGACGGTAGGGGGGCGGAGCTCAGGGGGCGATGCACGGCCGGTTCGTAACAGGCCATGACTGGTACTGGGCCGCAGCCTGGGGGTTGGGGACCACAGCCCTAACTTATTGTTGATTATAGTCACTTTGTTGTGCTATGAAGTGCTGTTCATTGTATCTAACTAACTATATTTTTGTACTCATCAACCATCCCCTCTTTGTCCCCATCCCTGCTACCCTTCCCAGCCTCTGCTAACATCATTATCTTTTCTCTGTCTCCATGAGATCAGTTGTTTTTAATATTTAGCTCCCACATAAGAGTGAGAACATGTGAGATTTGTCTTCTGTGCTTGGCTTATTTCACTTAAGATAATGTTCTCTAGTTCCATCCATGTTGTTGCAAATGGCAGGGTGTTATTCTTTTTATGGCTGTATAATATTCTATTGTGTTAATACACATTATTCTTGTTTTGAAACTTTTATTAACAGTTTATCATGTGATATAAAGTATTTTTCCAGTTATGCACTTTTTAAAATGTAAAACTTTAAAGGTTTATGTAGTCCCTTCATCAATCTTTTATTATTTTTGCTTTGGCCTTATGCTAAATATCCTCTCTCTCTAGGAGTATATAAATGTTCTATTTTTTTTTTTTTTAGATCTCTTAAGGCTTTGTTTTTCATATTCTAATACATAGAAAATGTTTATGTGCTGTGAAGATTTATCTCACACCTCATACCACTGTGAATTTATCTGAGTTGACTTGCCTATGTACCTATTTGGTATGATTTGGATAAAGCCAAATTATTTGAGAATTATTTTGTTTTGAGGCTGTAACTTTTGAAAATGGAATTTCTGTGGCATGGAATTGATCATGTAGGTTTATACAGGCAATGGTGAACTCCAGATTCATGATGTAAAAGGCAGGTGAGTGTGTTAAGGAAGAAGGAATGAATTAAGGGATGTGCTAAGGAAAAAGGCTGACTATGGTGTTTAACCATTAGGAGGTCATCTCCCCACCAGCTTGGGTTTCTTTTTCTTCCTAAAGGCCATCGGGAATGGAATGTGTGGGATTGACTAGGATCTAGGGTGGCTCTTGTACTGTCAGAGTTTGCAGTGACTTGAGAAAGCTGGGAAGACTATTACTAGCACTTTGTGTCTTGCGTGCTGTACAGCCTTTTGTGTGCATGAGTGAATGAAGGAGATTCACTGGTCAGGAAAGAGTTGTGTTTAAATATTTATGCTTTTGGGTAAATCAATCCTGCAGTTCATTTTTCATTTCTAGTGGCTCGATGCTTTTATTCATTAGTTTTTTTGTTATTCAACAAGCCTTTATGGAGCACTGTCTATATGCCAGGCACACTGAACATGAGGATAAAAAGATTAACTATGGTGCTGGCTTTATCTTTAAGAATCTCAAAGTCCAGTAGTTGCCTAATAAGTGGAGTTTAGTGTGACGAATGTTATCACTTACGTGCAAGGTGCAGAGGGTGACGGCATATGGGAGGGCACGGCCAGTGCGCTGCTGATGGTGATGTGCGCGTGTGGCGGTGACTAAGAAGGAGGCTGCCGAGACTTCAGCTGGACACTGGAAGATTGAAAGATAAAAAGAACTTCCATGGCCTTGTGGAAAGGAAGTAGAAGAGGGCATTTCAGTCAGTGAAAATAGAAAATGAAAGGCATGAAATGATGTGTTTTCCAGGAACTCCGAGTAGTTTTGTTGGTAAATGAGGGAACACTTGGTAGTGGAGGAGGCAGCGGCCAGATCAGGGGGGGTCTTGTGGAGTGTGCAAAGGAATCTGAAGTTTGCCTCACCCCCACCCCCCACTCTTAACAATGGAAAGGATTTTGACAGTGTTATGTTAGATTATCATGGAGGTTAAATTGGAGAGGGACAGAGAAGTGAAATGAGATGAGACCCTTGCAATTGTCCGGGGGAGGTGACCTGACCTATGCGAGTGACAGTGGGGGCTGGAGGAGAGAGAATGGATTTGAATCTATTGAAAAGTGTAGTCAGCAGGATTTAGTGACACACTCAGGGTAGAAAAATAATAAGTTGGATTTGGGCTATCTTTAAATTTGAGGTATTTAAGTGATATACAGGTCAGTTGGAGTAGTGGAGTATGTTCTGGAATGGGGATGCGTATGTAGGAATCACCAGCCTGTAAGTGTCTGTGGAATCTGTTGGCATAGATAAGATGAGCAGAAGTAGAATAGGAAAGGGCTTTTTAAAGAACTTGAGGGTAAATCAGCATTTCCTGATCCTCAGAGGAAGAGGGAACTGCAAAGATGCTTGAGAAAGAGCTGTCAGAGTAAGAGTCAAGGGAACATGGTGTCATGAGTAGGGTGAGTTTGAAAAGAGAGTGATTAATGATGCAAAATGCCACCAAAGGGTCAAGTAAGATAAGGACGGAGAATGTAAGGATGCAAAAGCAGTAAGCATAGTTTCTCCACTACTCTTGGCCTTGAAAAGCGGCTGGGGGAGGGGCTAGGGAGAGGAGGAAGAGAAAGAAGTTGGGATCAAGGGAGTATTTCTTTCTTTCTTTTTTTGTTTTTAATAGGTATTTTAGTATGTTTGTATTCTGAGGCCTGGGACCTAAGGAGAGAACAAAGCTGAAGCTGCAGAAGAGAGAATAATTGGATAAAGTAAACTATAGTTCAAAAGGAGGCATGGCCAATTGAGGACTAGGATGAATGGGAAAAAGGTCTCACAAAGTTACTGTTGGCCAAAATTGGTGACTGTGACCATCATTGGAAGATCCAGGTTTTTAAGACAAGCATTTCACAAATGTTTATGGGGGCTAGGAATGGGGGCTCATGCCTGTAGTCCCAGCACTTTGAGAGGTAGAGGCAGCAGGATCACCTGAGCCCAGGAGTTGGAGTCTGCAGTGAACTGTGATCGCACCACTGCACTGCAGCCTGGGCAACAGAGTGAGAGCCTGCCTCTTAAAAAAAAAAAAGTTTATGGGCACAAAGAACTACAACAGTTGTCTACTGGGTGAATAATAGAGCCTTGATTATGCCCTCATGGAATAATTAGTTTTCCCTTAAGTCTGAATTGTTGGGATAAAACTTTACTGAAATAGTTAATGTGACTTTGACACTACTAACAGTGCATGGATATTACATGTCAGTTGGAACAATGGTCGAAGACATATATAAATAAATTCAGTTATTTTTGAGTTATTACCACTTAGCCTAATTCTTATTTCCGTTACATTCTTGACTGCACGAGCCACGAAAATCTGAGATACAGTGAAAGGTTTTGGGGTATAATTCCTAAGATACGTGGCTCTAGCATCTCCACTTCACTCACAAAGACTGGTTTGGTTTTCGCGCTCCAGCTCTGTGGGATGGTGTTCTTGGGAAGGAGGAACCTCCTGACCTGGCCACATTGCATTGGCATTTGGGTGACTCTGCCCTTTCTGTGATTGCTGTCACCCTTTTTAGTCTCTGAACTCCAAATAGTAGTTCACTTTACCCATCCTCCCTCCCTCAAAGAGAAGGAGATTTTTCTTCCAAGTAGGCAAACTCAGTAAGGCACCCTCAGAGATGCCCGTGTATTTATAACTCTTTTAGCACCAAAGAGAGCCCTTTCTCTTTTGGTTTGTGGTTCATTCTATTAAGCAAATTACACTAGGTGTCCCCAGAGGATAGGTTCTAGGATGATTTGTTTGCCACCCTGCTGGTCTCACTATTGGCAGCGTTCACTTGACAAGTGAACAGGTGAGTATGCACCTGTTGACTCTGTCTTACCTTGGAGTGTTCCAGCTTGCCTACTGAACTCCAGGAGTTGGGGCAGCCATAATCCTTCCTTCTTCATTTGAGACTAAATCTCTGTGGTTTAAATGCTCTACTAGTGATTCTGCAGGACCAAGGGATTCCCATTCTTATTGGGCTCCGGTTGACCTGCCTGGTTTCCCGGAGTTTCTCTTCTGGGCATGCAGATCAGGTTTCCTGTAACCAACACTTCATATTTTAGAGAGAAGTCACATATCCACAGTGCTTTAGACTTCGGATGGACACGGCTTTCTAGAGCCTGGCCCTTGTATTCCTCTTTTCCTGACAGTTTTAATTGCTTTGTTCTATTAGCCTTAGCAGGAGAAATCTCATTTCTGTTTATGGTTTTTGGTCCTATGGTTTATTTTAATTTTGATAAGAAATAAGAGACTATCTACCAATCCAGCTTTCAAAAAACAATGGATATTGCAGTAAGTTGATCCTCACCATCCCCCCTAATGTTAGTTTTCATTATGTGATCCTTTTCCCATTTTTTTTCTTAAGAGACAAAGTCTCGCTCTGTTGCCCAGGCCGGAGTACAGTGGCACGATCACAGCTCACTGTAACCTTGAACTCCTGGCCTCAAGCAATCCTCCCGCCTCAGCCTCCCAAAGTGCTGGGATTATAGGCATGAACCACTGTGCACTATTCCCATTTTCAAAGTTCTGCTCAGAAATATGTTCCCACATTAGTTCATACTTCTGGTTTTGTGTGATAAGCTTTGGCACCCCAAATGTATATGAATATTGTCTGATAAAATTAAATGCTTATTTTACCTCAAAATAGCTAGAATGCATATATATATATATATATATGAAACTGTGATTTACTATTTAGTGTACAGACTGATGTAGTTTATAAGTTTGAAAATTGGTTTCTCAAGGGAATTTTGTAAGGAAAGTATAATAGATGAATATGTAATTAGAACTCTGTTCCTTTTTTAAAATTGAACTATTATGATAGTTTGTATTTTATCAATGACCACATGAAAATTGCCTCTGGAATTGAATATTCCTGCAGTAGTTGTTGTTAATCAGCTGAAATGTGTTATGTAAAGTAAAAGAGCTATAAATCTGGGAGAAAGGAAGTTCCAAGACAGAACTTTTAACAAACACTATTATTCCCATGTAAAATGTTTAATTTCCAAACAAATGTGGCATATGTTAAAGGCTAAATCTTATTCTGCATTTGATGGCTACATTTATATGAGTTTTTATGTGGAAGTTTCTATCCAGGGTATTTATTAGTCATCCTGGAAGTTTCTATCCTGGATATTTATTAGTCAGTGTTTCATATATTCTTTTAGAAACTATATATAT
>NW_012140858.1:858444-870516 GCF_000956105.1 Propithecus coquereli | reverse complement strand
TTATTGTTGTCTTATTGAATTAGCTAGCCTGTCTAGAACTATGTTGAATAGTAGAGATAATAATGGGATTCTTGTTATTCCTGACATTAAAGAACATGCTTCTGTTGAGAACCCTATTCCTTTTTAAGGAGTATTGTTTAGAACAGCTCAGCATTTCCATGTGTTTGATCTTAACATATTAAAAAATAGAAAAACACAATGAACAAAAAGGGTTAATTACGAGCTTAGTATAACTGTCTTAATGGTTATATCCTTCTAGATGCATTTAATTAGATTTAATTCTGATTCCAAAATGACAGAGCTCTCTCTGTGGACTACATTTTGCAGGAGAGACTAATAGTATTATGCTTCCAATTTAATTGAAAAGTAACAAAGCTTTCTTCTACTTCATAATTTTTGTGGATATGATTCCAGTGCTGTCCAACAAAAATTCTTGCAATGATAGAAGTGTTCTAATTCTGCACTGCCCACATAGGCAAGTGGCTATCATATTGGACGGTGCAGGCCTAGACTTTGGAGTTGCAACCTTGCCCCATTTCCTAGCTGTGTAGCTCCTACCTGGCTTCAGAAGCCTTCTTCTTTTGGGCAAGCACAGCTCCATACTCAGGCACACAGCTGGGGGAGTGGTGCAGCGCTTGCTGGACTGCAGTCCTAGCTCTGCCTCTTAGCCTGGTGGCCTTGTGCAGTGAGCAACCAGTGCCATTGACAAGGGAACGATCTACCATGACTATTTCCAGAGGCTCTGAACCCTGATTGCTGAAACAGGAGGAAACCCTCGCCCATTCCTCAAAGAAGTCACCTAATCAAAGTGGGCCCTGTTGTTTCCCACATCACAAGTCAATACTAAGAGACTTGACCAGTGACAAGGAAATTCTTCATGTTAGGATTCTTCCTGTACCCAGATCTTTTAGAACTAGACTTCTGTATTCTGGAGGCCAAGAACTGACCAGTGGATCATTTATTGTGCTTTCTGATTTATGAAAAAACTTTGTACAGAACTTCTGAAAGTGGTGGGAGAATGGGGGAATAGTGGTGTTATGGACCGAATGGGTCTCCCTGCACCCCCCACCCTTGTGCCCCCATTCGTGTGTTGAAATCCTAATCTACAAGGTGATGGTATTAGGATGTGGAGCCTTTCGGTGGGGCCTTTGGGAGGTGACTAAGTCTTGAGGGCAGAGCCCTCATGAGTGGGATTAGAGCCCTTATAAAAGAGACCCTTGAGAGCTCTGTAGCCCTTTTTCTACTTGTGAGGATACAAAGAGAAGATGGTAGTCTGCAAGCCAGAAGAGGGCCCCTACGAGAACCCAATCTTGCTGGCATCCTGGTCTCAGATTTCCAGCCTCCAGAACTGTGAGAAATAGTGTTTGTTGTTTAAGCCACCCAGTCTATGGTAATTTGTCATAGCAGCCTGAACTGACTAAACCAAGTGGACGGCTGTCTGGTTGTTTTAGAAAGCAGAGCTGTGCACTACGGGGTTACTCCCTGCTGCTCTTTTCATTCTTGTATTTTGAAAAATGATGTGGAGTAGAGGAGGTCTGAACCTTCTAACTTATTTCTGGTTGTTCTTTTTCAGCAAACTGTTCATTGGACACTGATTGCTTTTAATTGAGCTCCATCTGCACTGTGCTTAATAGATATTACTCCCAGATTCTTGTAAATGGCTGGATGTTTGTCCTTGGTTTCAGAGCCATTTGGAGTTTTTGTCATCATGTATATTTGAACTGGAAATTCGGTGGGGACATACTGGGGAATTTGGGCTGATGTCATCTTTATTCAGAAGTCAGTTTTTGACCATTTGCAAAATTTATTGATTTCACCACAACTTTTGATCTTAATGAAATGTCTCTGGATTAAACTGACTAATCTCAAAGATTTTAAACTTTAACGTTTCTTAAGTGGTTTGGTGCGGTCCTCTGGAGAATAATGTAGTATGTAGGAAATATCTTTGACTGATCAAATTCCATTTTTGAATGATATAAAATCCACCTGTGTCTATATCTTCTGTCTTCTTTTAAGTTTATAATTGACTAACTTAAAAAACCTGTGTATGAATTAGATATGCCTTTCTAGTAGAGGTATGGTATGATCTTATGGTCATGAACAGGAAATGAATTTAAGAAGCCTCAGACCTGTTGGCTAGTCTTTTCCTTAAGGGAAAGCTTGCTATTGACATTGTCAAAACTAAAGCTGTTGCTTTTGGCAACACCATCCACTATTCGGATGGACAGCACTAAATAGCTTCATTCCACAGGTCAATTCATATAATGATGTGGTGGGTCCATTTTGCAGCTCTCTTATTCTTGTGGACACATGCTGGGATGAAGTCCTGCTCAAAAATAACACGTTCTTAGGGGCTTCTTTACCAGAGAGCTCAGAGTAAAATTTTGCACTCAATATTGAGATATTTATTTGCCTTGCTCACTTTAATCCATGACTCTAGTTCTTTTACAACATTTTCTAACCTGGCTGACATTTGTTTGGAGATAGGTGGGGCCCACAAACTAAGTAAATGATGGAATATGCCCTTTGCTTTGAAATGGGTTTCTTGTTGGGAGAACCTTTTGCAGCTCTGGGTCAGTGTCTCCTTTATGTCTTTCTCCATATGAGAAAGTTGGTAGCCTGACTGTGAAAGAGTTAATGTTTCCCAATACCAAGCACTGACATAGGCGGTAGGAGAAATCTGGTTCATTTTGTTTCAAAATACACCATACTTCGAATAAGTACAAACAGCTGCAATGTGGGCCTGGGGCCAAAAGAAATCCGTGTGGCGCTATGAACTCCAGCTGAGAGGAGTTCATGTAACGTGGATCTGAGATCAGGCTTCATAACGAAACCATCAGACCCCGGCAGGAGGAGGTCCTTGCGTGTCACCCTGATTGCCTCCACAGCCACCACCCAAAGAAACTGGGGCGGTTCTTTGGAAAGATGGCTTTTTAAAAAAAATCCGAAATTTTTCCACTGGAGTCACTTCTCTGCAGTGGGTTGAACACACCGCATTTTGTCTTTTGTGGCCCAGAACTATAGTACTGTAAAATGGAGAAATCTGGGAATACTAAATATTTGTAGATTCGCCACCTGCTCATGTTATCTCTATGACTTGGCTTAAAATAGCAAGAACACTAACCCCAGTCCTACAACACCCTGCTACCTTCTCAAGCCCCGGGAAATTCTTGGTCAGACAGAACCCACAGCCAGTGAGTCTGGTGGTTTCTTCTCCCAGATTTTTAAGGTAATATTATGTTAACAAAATTTATTTTTTCCCTAGCTGGTTCCTTTTGTACCAGAATTCCCTATCTAATGTGATAATGCCTTGTCTCCTTTTTGGAGCGGTCATCGAATCCCTTTTTCACACTAGTTAAAGTTTTTTTGTGTGACATTCATCGTTCTCTACATATTTGGAGTACTCCTTCTGTTTTTCTGGACATGTAGGACAGCATCGTTTAGGCTGATGATTAGACGGTTAGAAGTCTTTGAAGTGGGGCCTCACAGCTGTTTCGAGGTCACCTCTCAGGCGTGGGGGCTTTGTGGCTACTCGGTGGTTTTTTACTATCTCTTCACAGTTTATTTTTTTAAAAAAGCTTCCTTTCCTTTTTCTGCCACTTTCTTGATAAACAGCTTCAACAATTATTTTTAAAGGTGTCCACTATTATATTTAAAACCCTTTCATAACAGGAACACAGGGGTGTTAGAATATCATTCACATAAGTTAGAGAGAGGCCCCCCCTTTTCTTGGTTTATTTTTATGATCAATCATTGTGAACAGAGAAAAGTCATTTAAGTCCCTTTGTTTCACTTTCCTAATTTCTTCAACAGAGTAGTAAAGTTTGAGATGTTATTCATAGAATCGTTATGTTCAAGAATGAGACCAGCCTTTTTTTTTTTTTTTTTTTTTAAAATGAGACCAGCCTTTTTTTTTAAATTGATAAAGTCATGTATGCGAATTTTTAGGAAACCAGAGTATTTACATATCCTCAGCCCAGCTGGGAATAATTCATCCTCTAGCACAATACTAGTTTTCTTTGGGTTCCCTCTAGACTTACTGTTTTAAAGAGGGATTGCCAAGAGGGATTTCACTGAGGAAGGATGGCGTGTACTGGGAGCAGGAAAGGAAATGAAATTAAGCACCTCATTATTTTTCCCATGCTGAAGTAGATACTAGGACTGCACTCAACAGGTATTTTTTCCCCCTCTCTCAAAACGTTGGGCAGGATGTATAAGTCCAGCTAACTTTTATCTCCAGTTTAATTAGAGGTCAGTGAAGGAAACTAGATTTTTTATTTGGCTCTTGAACTTTGAAAATAAACAAAACTTTCATATTTTTGAATAGCCCATTGTGGGCCAAATAACATCTGGAAGAGATTATTCTCACTGGTAGGCAGAAGAAATTTCATAATATACCATCTTCAAAGAACATGGTACCTTGTCACATTTTTCATATATGCTGGAGACAGAAGTGGTACTCAGGGCCCCATTGCTGGAGCATTTACTTTTTTCTTTGTGTTGAATGTAAATGTATCTTTCTAATACTATAATATTTCTTTAGCTTTTGAAAATAACAGTAAAACTTGGTGGTGTGATGCTGCCTGCACTGTTTACTGTGGTCCAGACTTCTCCTTTTTCAAAAGACCTATTCGACTTTTGGCAAGATGCCTCTTACAGTTTGTGATTTGTCTGAGATGTCTTTTCCTGTCTTCTCTAAAATCAGGCACATGTGTGTCTGGGATAGTTGTGTAATTTGTAGCAGTCACTTCTAGCCAGATTAAAAAAAATTTTAAATTAGATTTATTCTTTAGCGTGTTTATTCTTATGGTTAGTAGTGATGCATGAACACTCTCTTCCATTGAAAAACACTTCCATTGAAAAGTTGCAAGTGTTACAGTAGGAGACAGGGCTGAGACCAGTTGCAGGGGCTTGCAGAGTGGGTGCAGGCGTTAAGTAAACAAGCCTCAAGCAGAAGCTAACTAGAGGGGCTGTTAACCACAGGCAAGAACCAACTTCAGTGGACTTGTCCGCTGTCTCTGTCACCTTACGAGAACTTTGGCTAATTACAATATTATTTACTTTATGGTTTTAAAATTTCTCCACCTTGAAATCACCACGCCAATTCTGAGACAACCATATAAAGTGTGAAAATGGGAAATCCAATTCTAGAAATTTCTACCCAAATTCTTAGTATAAAACCCAACCCCTTAGCTTTGAGTATTCCTCTCATCAATTAGTAAGACTTTAAAAGACCAAAACCCACTTCCTCCCAGTGTATCTGCTCTTTTCAAGCCTGCCTGCTCTCTTACTCTTGAGGGAGTGTACTTTTGCTTTCAATCTTTCAATAAAAAATCTGCTTGCTTGGCTTATGGGGTGCTCCCTGAAATTCTTTTCCTGATGATCACCAAGAATCTGGTAAAACCTCTACTTGGAGGCTGCTGACAGTTTGCGATTTGTCTGAGACATCTTTTCCTGTCTTCTCTAAAATCAGGCACATGTGTATCTGGGATAGTCTTCTAATTTGCAACAGTAACTTCTAGCCAGATTAAAACATTTTTTTTAATTAGATTTATTCTTGGGCATGTTTATTCTTATGGTTAGTAATGATGTGTGAACACTCTCTTCCGTTGAAAAACACTTTATATAAAGGATGGTGTTTCTCCTCCTCCTCCCCTGCTCAAACTCTCTCCTCTTCTCTCAAATTTATATAAAAGTTGCAAGTATAGTAAAAAAAAAAAAATATGAAGAATCTTTTATCTCTCCAAGTCAACTGATGTCCTAACACCCTCAAATACTATATAATATTTTTCTCACAAATAAGGACATTCTTCCACATGGTCACAAAACAATCATTGATCACTAAATTAACCTTGTTATTTTACTGTCATCTAATTTTTGGATCCCATTTAAGTTCTTTCAAATTATCACAACAATATTTTTGACAGCAAAGGGTCTGGTTCAGAATCTTACATTGTATTTAGTTATGTCTCCTCTTAGTTTCCTTTAATAGGGAATAGTTCTTCAGTTTTTCCTTGGCTTTTATGGTCTTGATTTTTTTTTTCTCTCAGTGTTTAATTTTGGATAGTTTATTTTTTTCTCACATAGTAAAATGGAGAGGTACAATATAATTCCAAGGAAATTTTTATATTAAAAATGCTAATTTTTGGCTTAAATTTGAAAGGGTCTCATTTAATAACTGAATAACGAGGAAATATACAATGAAGGCTGGCTGAAATCTTGTCTATATTATCATATATTTTTAATCACACATTATTTTAAACTTCTTTTTTTTTTACCATTTTACTAATCTTTTCTTCTGTGATGTCAAGTTTTCTTTTAATCTCATCCAGAGTATTTTTCATTTCATACATTATATCTTTCCTCTCTAGAATTTTCATTTGGATCTTTTTAATATCTTTTACGTCTCTTCTTAACTTTTTGAACATTTGGAATATAGTTGTAATGACTGTTTTACTGTACTTGTCAGTTCTAACAACTGTGTCAGTTTTGGGCCTATTTCAATTGAGCGATTTTTCTCATCATTGTGGGTCATATTTTCCTGCTTTGTATGACTGGTAATCATTCATTGGATACCAGAGTATGTAAATTTTACCTTGTTGGATGCTGGTACTTTTATGTTCTTATAAGTATTCTCAAGCTTTGTTCTGAGTCACAGTTAATTATTTGGAAACAATTTGCTTTTCTTATGTTTTGCTTTTAAGATTTGCTAGGATTAGCTTAGTGTTTAGTCTGGGGCTAATTATTCCCCACTACTCAGGCAAGATGAGTACTTGGCCTAATGTTCCATGAATTACTACTTTTTTCAGTCTTGCTGGTGTGAAGAGAGACCATTCCTAGCTCTGTGTGAGCACCAGGTATGATTACCTATAATCCTTTCAGGTGGATATTTCTCCAGCCTCTAACAGTTTCCTCACATGTATTTCTGATCAGTTTTCTATTGATTCCTCTAGGGGAGATATTTTGCAGATTTTTGGAGTTGTCTGTCTTTCTAGTTCTGTCCTCTCTGGTACACTATTCTGTGAGCTCTAGCTGTCTTGAGCTTCTTGGATTCTCAGTTCTGTTTTTTTCAACTCATTAAGTTCCTTGGGTTCTACCTGCATTTCCCCTATACCAGGGGCCCCCAATCTATGGTGAGTTGTATAATTATTTCATTACATATTACAATGTAATAGTAATAGAAATAGAGTGCACAATAAATGTAATGCATTTGAATCATCCTCAAACCATCCCCACTCCTCGGTCCGTGGAAGAATTGTCTTCCATGAAAACGGTCTCTGGTAACAAAAAGGTTGGGGACTGCTGCCCTATACTGTAGCCTGAACTGTGTCCTGGGTAGTCTTGAGGCAGGAAACTGGGGCAACCATAGGGCTCACCTTATTCTTTTCCCACTTCTCAGGGATCATTGTCTTTTGTTGCCTAATGTCCAGGGTTTTGTATATTTTATTTTTTTGGTTGTTTAGGCAGGCAGTTATATCTCGTCTTTGTTACTTCATCTTAGCCTTGTACATTATGTTTCTATGGAAAATTAACATACTCGTACCACTTCAGGGTATAATACATATATATGTTATTTTTTTCCTGTGTGTTTTCCCAAATAGGGGATGAATACTTCAATACAATTTAATTTTATTGGCTATATAAAGTTAAATTACATGTAAACATAGTTTTAATAACTCAGTTGGCAAGTACTGTATTGTTGGATGCTTAGATTGTTTCTAAAATTTTTGTCATCCATGATATTGCATTAAGTATCCTTGCAGCAAAATTTGTGCCCTTAATATTCTTTCCACAGCATAAATTCCTATTAGTGGAGTTACATACTTTCCGATTCAGCATATTTTTTGGGATCTTGATGTGAACCATACATTCTCATACATCTATAATGCATTCCAGAAAGGTTTTAACAATTGCACCTACACCAGAAATATATTTGAGTGCCTATTTTCCTACATTGTGTACAAACACATCAGAAAACTTTCAAGCATAACTTCCTCATGTTGAGGTACAGTTTTGAAGCATTATCCTTTAATTCAAACACTCGGAATTGATTTTGATTTATTCTCCCAAAGGTGCTTGAATTTTAAGCTATCTGAAACCTTAAATAATGGAAGATGTCTCTGTCAACAGAACACTTTGCTATTAAAAACTGTTATTCAGGGCTGAATCACTTTTCTTACCACTGCCACAGACATCTATATTCTGATTAGCTATTTTGACACTTTGCCCCCCCACCATTTGGTCTCTTTTCTTCCCTATTTTCCTTCCCTTCATCTCTACCAATAAGAATATATATTCATATTCCTTCTATTTTAGGCCATTTGGGAATGACTTCTGATGTTAGAAACGTGCACTTACTTTAGAAGGAAATACCTTCCAAGACTCCTTGGTCTGTTGTGGTTGGAAAAGTCTACCTTGCCTGAGGCTTGGTTATAGAGGTTATAATTCTCCTTGCCTGGAAAACTGTGGACTAAAAACACCCCAGCTTGGCTCAGTGGTTCCTTCCTTAAGCATTCCTCAATATAAATGTATCGGCCTAGTGTGGTAGCTCACACCTGTAATCCCCAGCACTTTGGGAGGCCAAGGCAAGAGGATTGCTTAGGGCCAGAAGTTTGAGTCCAGCTGGGGCAACGTAGTGAGATTCTGTCTCTACAAAAAAGAAAAAAAATTAGCTGGGCGTGGTGGCGTGTGCCTGTAGTCCCAGGTACTCAGGAGGCTGAGGCAGGAGAATTGCTTGAGCCTGGGAGTTGGAGGTTACAGTGAACTATGATTGCAGCACTGCATTCCAGCCTGGGCAACAGAGCAAGACCCTGTCCCTTAAAAAAAAAAAATAAAGTGCACAATAAATGTAACACATTTGAGTCATCCTCAAACCATCCCCCCTCCTCAGTCTGTGGAAAAATTGTCTTCCGTGAAAACGGTCCCTGGTACCAAAAAGGTTGGGGACCGCCGCCCTATACTGTGGCCTGAACTGTGTCCTGGATACTCTTGAGGCAGGAAACTGGGGCAACCATATATATATGTACACACACACACACACACACACACATATATTATATATATAAAAATGTATCCACCCTATCCTTTAGGTTACTTCCCCCCAGGTGGGAATCGTAATTCCCATTCATCTTTGCACTGCTCTGGGACCTGTGCAGATGGCTGAGGGTCATGGCATGCAGATATTAAGATGATCAAGAGTTCAGATACTGTGGGCCTTGGACCCTGGAAAGAAACAGGGAAGTATGAAGTCTGTCTCTTAAAAAGTATAATTCTCCTACTTTTCAAGAGGATTTTCTCAGTCCTCTTTGTTGACTCCTCTTCCTTCAGTCCCCTTTAAAATGTAGATCCCATCTCCTCCCTTCTTGCTTTCTTCCTTCATGACAGATCACACTCGCTCGAGTTCGTTTTTCTCTAACTGGGAAATCTGAGATTTGAGATTAAGACAGCGAGTTTATTTATGTAATTTTTGGTTGGTTTCTTCAGTTTCTAGAATACTGGACTCCGAACTGATAAAATACACATCAAGCAGTGTGATTGTAATTGTGTTGCTTTCTGCAGTCAGTGTGAGCAGGGCGGGCTAACTGTAGTCCTTCCTGTGAATGCGTCAGCTCTGTGCCATGTGGAAAGAACGATAGACTTTGGGGCTAAATGTAGAATAAAAGGTCTGATTGAAAAGCTGGAGAAGCAGATGGAAAAACTGATCCTGTAAGTGTAACAGGAAAGATTTACAAGCATGAAGTATATTGTCTGCTGTGAGTATATGGAAGCAAGATCTTAGCTAGGCCTGATACTCTGAGGAAGAAAGTTTCTGCAGCCACAGGTGGTGATGGTGTTTTAAAACAAAACATGAGGAACTTATTTGGTTTCTCAAATGCTTTTTAATTTCTTTGTTCTGACTCTGCAAGTGAAGCAAATGGACTCTGAAAGTGGTCACAGCTTCCTTCATCCCAGCTGGACCATTTGCCTCATTGTTTTTCTAGAAGGCAGTGGTGAGGATGGGTAGCCCAGATAAAAAGTTTAGGATGGCCCTTCCTTTGTCACTGTGTTTTCCCCTTTCTTTTTCCATTTTGGTTCTTTAAATCTGAAATTATGATTTTATGAACTTTAGAAATAAAATAGTATCAGTTGGCTCCTTCCTCAAAAGGTGAAGAATTTCCTCCTTTTTCGTGGGATTTTTCTCGAGTTTTCATCTTAGCTTATTAATTATATGTGTTTTGATTGTATAGCTTTTTCCTCTGTTAGTTATAATGCATTCTTTTTTGTCACCATTATTGTCACAGGTATTCTGTGTTTGCCTGGATTGACAGGGTGCTCTTGCCAAAGTTCTCCTGAGCACATTATTTTGATTTGTCAAATGAGTAGTTGTATTACATCATCCAGTGGAGTTTTCAGGAAGAACTATATCCTGCTTATATTTAAAAGTGCCTTGTTCTTGCTATTGCAAGTAAACGACAACTTTGCTAAATGTAGAATTTTTGAGTCATTCCATATTTCTGACAAAATCTTGAAATTTGTTCCTTTGTCTTATCATCTGTTGGGCTCAGGATGATGGCTGTGTTCAGCCCAGTTTTTTTTTTTCCCATTATGATTTGATTTTTTTTAATGGGAATTTTTTTTTAACTTTTGAAGCTTAGTAACTTAAACCTGTGTTTCAGCTACAGATTATTTACTGCATATTTTTTTTCCTGTAATGTGGTGAGCTCTTTTTAAAAAATTGTAATAAAATACACACAATGTAAAATTTACCCTCTTAACCATTTAAGCATACAGTTCAGTAGTTTTAAGTACATTCACATTGTAACCTCCAGCTCCTGGGCTCAAGCAATCCTCCTGCCTCAGCTTCCTGAGTAGCTGGGACTACCGGCAAACACTACCACACCCAGCTAATTTTTTTTTTCTTTTTTGTAGAGACAGGGTCTCACTACGTTGCTGTCTACTCTCTATGAGATCCACACTTTTAGATCCTACACATGAGTGAGAACATGTGATATTTGTCTTTCTGTGACTGGCTTATTTCCCTTAAATAATTCCTCCAGTTCCATCCATGTTGCTGTGAATGACAGGATTTCATTCTTTTTTGTGGCTGAATAGTATTCCATTTGTGTGTGTGTGTGTGTGTGTGTGTGTGTGTGTGTGTGTGTATTTCACCTTTTCTTTACCCATCTGTCTGTTGTTGGACACTTAGGTTGATTTCATATCTTTGCTATTGCGAGTAGTGCTGCAATAAACATGGAGGTACAGATGTTTCTCCATTGCAATGATTTCCTTTACTTTGGATAAATGCTGAGTAGTGGGATTGCTGGATCATGTGGTAGTTCTATTTGTAGTTTTATGAGGAAGCTCCATGCTATTTTCCATAGTGGCTGCACTAATTTATATTCTCACCAACAGTGTATGAAGACTCCCCTTTCTTTGCATGACTTTTAAAAAATTATAGTAGGTACTTTGTTTGGCAGACAATGCTAGTTATCACTGTTACCATGTTCCCAATATAAATATTACTGTAAACTTTTTACAAACTAACTGAATATTTGATGATATCAAGTACCTCTGGTTAATTGTTAAGTATGATTATGGCAAGGCAGTTTTTTTAAGGAGTTTTTATTTTATTATTTTTATTTTTTGAGAGAGAGTCTCGCTCTGTTGCCTGAGCTAGAGTGCCGTGGCGTCAGCCTAGCTCACCACAACCTCAAACTCCTGGGCTCAAGCAATCCTACTGCCTCAGCCTCCTGAGTAGCTGGGACTACAGGCATGCGCCACGATGCCTGACTAATTTTTTCTATATATTTTTAGTTGTCCAGCTAATTTCTTTCTATTTTTAGTAGAGACAGGGTCTCGCTTTTCCTCAGGCTGGTCTTGAACTCCTGACCTCAAGCGATCCTCCCGCCTCGGCCTCCCAGAGTGCTAGGATTACAGGTGTGAGCCACCACGCCCAGCCAGGAGTTTTTATTCTTTGAGGACAAAAGCTAAATATGGTTGATACACTAAGTTATTTACAGTGCGTATATATATATATATCATGCTGAGTTACTTATAGATGAAATTAAATGATACCTGGGATTTTTTCCTCTT